>NC_073234.2:55367500-55670921 GCF_029281585.2 Gorilla gorilla gorilla | reverse complement strand
TAGGTTGTCATTTTCTAAAATTTTTTTTAAAGTGTAACATCCTAATGCAAATGTAAACACCCTGAATGCATGTTGATAATGTATTGGTAGTGAGTATAAGTGACAATAAATAAATGTGGGCTCATTACCATAACTCAGGAAAAATATATTAAGTTGGAAATTCTACGTAATCTATGGGGTGCGTGTAGACTTGAAACATTATACAAACTCATCACTAAAGAAGTTCTGATAATAATTAGCTTCCTACCAACACAGATTTTTAGGGCAGAAAGGTTTATAAATGTTAAAATAAAGGAGAAGCTATTATGAAAGCCTCCCATTTGAATGTGTCATGCGCTTTATAAAATGCTTTAAAAGACCAATGTTTTATAATATCGTTATGCATATTTACTGTCATTACACTTTGAGATTGGTTCTAATCTACTGGTTTCTCACTGTGGGTTCCTGCAATTATGGTCATTAGTTTCCAGTAGAATTCAACATGAAATGTGGTTTATTGGTAGCATAGGAGGTAGTAACAGCACAGGATATGGAGTCAAATACCAAGGTCCAAATCCCTGCTCCACCACTTCCAAACTGTGTTATTTGAGGCAAATAAACTAAACTCCCTTAAGATTCAATTTTGTCATCTGTAAAATAGGAAAAATAATCGTAGCACCTACCTCAGAGAATATTGTGAAGACTGAATGACGGAAGCCATATAAAGTGATTTGCATAGGGCTGATACAGAGTAAGTTCTTTTTAGGTAGTAACTATAGGTAGTATATCCTAAAATATATATTAAATACATAGTTCATGTCAAGAAGGAGCAGTTAAAAGAACAGCAGATGACAGTTACATATTCAGCCATCATTCTTCAGCTGTAATGCTTAATACTTGTGTGGGTCACCTAGTAAGTCCATTTTATCATCTCTGCAAACTTAGGCCTACCGCTCAGCAGGAAGGTGGGACGCTCATAAATAGACTTACATAAAAAAATGAGACAAGATAAAAGTAAAGAGGATTTGACATATGAAAATAGACCAGTCTCACAGAATGTTAAAAAAAAGAAAAAAGAAAAAAAAAACAGTTAGGCATGGTGGTTCATGCCTATAATCCCAGCACTCAGGAAGCTAAGGTGGGAGGATTGCTTGAGGCCAGGAGTTTGAGATCACCCTATCCAACATAGTGAGACCCCCATATCTGTTAATAAAAAAATTTTTTTCAAACCACTTCTGCCTCTTTACATGTTTCCAACTGGTACCATAATTAAGCAACTTTCAGGAATAGAAAAATACTTCCTTAATATGATTTTTTAAAAAATATCACACACAGAGCCAACATCAACAACTGATAGAGACATTTCTATTAAAATGGGGAAGAAAACAAAGCTCCTGATAAAGCCACCATTACTTAAAATTGCACAGGATATTCTCAGCAATGTAGTAAGATATGAAACAGAAATGACACATAACAATTGGAAGAGTGAATATATTTATCACATTGTAGATTACAATGTTAGACAATATAAGAATACACTGGGAAAACTAGAGTTAACAAATTTTAGTGAAGTGCTGGAATGCACCCTATATCTAAAAATCAGTAGGTTTCTTTAAAAATACTATAATTGTGTACCTATTCATAGTACTAGTTATTATTTATTCTCCCACTCAAACTATCCTATCCCAGTGGCTCAATTCTTCACTGCTCCAATTATTTCTGCAACTTATGATCATTGAATTAGGCTTTTGTCTGCTTAAAATGCCAAAACACGGCCAGGAGCGGTGGCTCATGCCTGTAATCCCACCACTTTGGGAGGCAGAGGTGGGCTGATCACTTGAGTGCAGGAGTTCAAGACCAGACTGGGCAGCATAGTGAGACCTCGTCCCTACAAAAAAATTTGAAAATTAGCTGGGTGTGGTGGTGTGTGCCTATCATCCCAGCTGTTAGGAAGCTGAGGTGGGAGGACCACCTGAGCCTGGGGAAGTTGAGGCTGTGCAGTGAGCCAAGATCCTACCACTGTGCTCCAGCCTGGGCAACAGGGCAAGACCCTGTCTCAAAACAAACAAACAAACAAACAAAAAAAAAGCCAAGACAGGAATAAGAGTAATGTACGAGATTGTGTTAAGACACAGTCACCCAGGAAGGTATATCCTACCTTCTTCTGAGTGCTGGAAGAGAATCAGAGTGAGATGAGGCTTTTATTTATTCAACACACACTTGTGTATGCACAGACACTGTGCATATTAATTCAGGGAATACAATGATGCTAGGACTTCTGCTCTCCTGGAGCATACAGTCTAATGAGAGAAATTAAATAAATGAACCCAAGATAATATTTATTAAGTGCTAGTTGTGATAAGGTCTGAGAAGAAATAACAGAAAAATAGAAAGTGATGGGGAAAGGGGGTCAAGGAAGAGAGAGAACATAAAATTTAGAGTGAGGGATCAGACTAGTCTGTCTGAAGAAATGCCATTCAAGTTCACACCTTATGGGCCAGGAAGGGGTTGGTCAGACAAGAAGGATGGGCAGCATCCCTAGAGCGAATAGCAAAGAGCTAGAAACAAAAGTCTAGTGAGCCAGGGGAAGAATGGTTAGAAGTAAAGATAGAAAGACAGGCAGGATCCACATGATGCAGTCTGTAGACGCTGAGATGCTTTCTGCTTCTAATAATAGAAGGACAAATTAAAAAGAGCTCAAACAGTAAGAAGTTTATCATCTAACAAAATAAACATGACATATATTTAAATATATTATTATACACATAATAAATACAACATGAAGCCCAACAGTAGGTGGCTCCAGTCTGGCTGCAGGAGTGGGTGGGTCAGCTGCTCAACCACATCTTCAAGGGTGAAGTTTCTTGTTTCTTTCCCAGCCTCCTGTGCCTTGCCTGGGGGTTGTCCCCTTAAGCTAGATCCTCTTATGGGGTCAACATGACGATTAAGGTTTTGAGGTGGTTTTGTTCTTTTTTTTTTTTTTGGGACTGAGTTTCATTCTGTTGCCCAGGCTGGAGTACAGTGGCGCAATCTCGGCTCATTGCAACCTCCACCTCCCGGGTTCGAGCGATTCTCCTGCCTCAGCCTCCCAAGTAGCTGGGATTATAGGCATGCGCCACCATGCCCGGCTAATTTTTTTTGTATTTAGTAGAGACAAAGTTTCATCATGTTGGTCAGGCTGGTCTCGAACTCCTGACCTCAAATGATCCACCCGCCTCAGCCTCCCAAAGCATTGGGGTTACAGGCATAAGCCACCGCGCCCAGCTGATTATTGTTCATTTTTAAAGAGTAAACAACCCCTCCACAGAAGTGCTACTCCACTACTCTGTCCCTTCCCTCTCCTCCTCTCTCTCAAGCAGGTTTGTGACTTTGTTTCCTTACATGGCTACAGCCAATGCCTAAAACTACCACTGGCAAAAAGAATGGAATTACTACGATTGGTTTACTTTAATTCACCCTGTGGGCCTGATCGCATGACCCAGGAACAATGATACTGAATGCAAGGTTCTTAACCTGGGGCCCATGAACATTTTGGTTAGCATTCAGGAATATCTGTGAACTGAGATGGGGAAAGCACTACCCCTTTATTTTTCAACAATCTCTAACTGAAATCGTTAACTGAAATCTCATTTCCTTCCATTATGAAGGTAGGCAAAAGACTACAGTCATAATAGGAGTGCATGTGATTTTATCACCAATAAAAATCACAGATATTTAATATCACAGTACAATCACAGTTATGTTGCCTTCCTGCATTCCCCATCTTCACCTGCTTTTTGATCAATACATGGAAGGGGTGAGTCAAAGACCATTCCACAGTTTAATGTTCTTATTCACTCTAAGCAACAAAGGCCTCCACACTAATAGATTTTCTAAAAATGTAAACTTAAACTTAACCAACCTGGAATTTGGTGAATTCTTTCCTTTTTTTTCTATGCACTATCCTTACTACCTCTCCCAGCCTACACTTAACCTTCATTTCTTGTCCTCTCCATCCATACTGCTTCCCATCCCCATCCTATAACCCTTACTGTCTATCTTCAAGTTATTTACATGTGTATATAAAAACATAGGAGGCAAGAGATTCAAAACAGAAGCAGAAAACACAGTCTTTTCTCTCTCCCTTTCGCCTTAAATTGTAAAAGTAGGCCAGGCACAGTAGCTCACACCTGTAATCCCAGCACTTTGGGAGGCTGAGGCGGCCAGATCATTTGAGGTCAGGAGTTCGAGACCAGCCTGGCCAACATGATGAAACCCCGTCTGCACTAAAAATACAAAAATTAGCCAGGTGTGGTGTCAGGTGCCTGTAATCCCAGAAACTCAGGAGGCTGAGGCAGAAGAATTGCTGGAACCTAGGAGGCAGAGGCTGCAGTGAGCCGAGATCGCACCATTGCACTCCAGCCTGGGCGACAGAGCGCAACTCCGTCTCAAAAAAAAAAAAAAAAAAAAAAAAAAAATTTAAAGCGGGATAAAGCCACAGTGGGGAACCCCTAGGGCCTTGGTGTCTGGGTTTGAAAGTATGTTCCACCCCTTACTAGAAGTAGGGCTTGGGAGGGTTTCAGGACCTCAATGAGCCTTAATTTCCCCATTTGTATAATGAACATAATAATAATATCTGCATCACAGATGAGAAAATGCACATGAAGTGCTTATAAAGTGTGTGGCACACAGTAAGTGACTAATGAAACTTTGTTATTACTAGTATCATGTGAGGAAATTATTCTGACTAAGTGCATAATTTGGTCAACTCTCCATGGCATACATCACCCAGTATTCATGTCTGAAGAGATTTTCTTCTTTTGTTGGCCAGCTAAGAAATTTTATTTATGAATGTGTTCAACAAATACTTACTGAGCCCATACTAAGTTTCATCCCTTGTATTCAGTAGGGGCTTAGTTAACATCCTGTATAAACACACAATAGAATATGTTATGATGCTTCAGCTAAGGCGAACTCGTTGTATTTCTACCTATTATCACGGGAAGAGCTCCAAAGTCAGAGTATTTAGTGGGAGAAAAAAGTTGCTGACAGTTTATCCGCACTAATTCCATTTTTATAAAATCACATAAACATACACGCAAAAATACTACATATTTTGTATGGATCTCTATATATTATGTAAATGTGCAGAGGAAGTTCTAGACTGGTACCCACCAAATTGGGACGGAAACTAAGATTGGAAGTGGGGGAGCCGTTTAAAAGAATGTTAATCGGCCGAGAACCGTGGCTCACACCTGTAATCCCAGCACTTTGGGAGGCCAAGGCGGGTGGATCACCTGAGGTCAGGAGTTCATGATCAGCCTGGCCAACTTTGTGAAACCCCATCTCTGCTAAAAATACAAAAATTAGCCAGGTGTGGTGATGCGTGCCTGTAATCCCAGCTACTCAGGAGGCTGAGGCACGAGAATCGCTTGAACCAGGAGGCGGAGGTTGCAGTGAGCCGGGACTGCGCCACTGCACGCCAGCCTGGGCGACAGAGCGAGACTCCATCTTAAAAAAAAAAAAAAGAATATTAGCCTTATGGGTTATGTTCAAATTTTTACATGAGGATGGAATATAATACCTAGATAATATCAAAAAAGCAATGCTGTGGCTCCTGCCAGATTTCCTGGGTATCTAATTGCCACAACCCATGCAATTTCTGACTTCGAATAGACTCGGTTAACAACTTTAAAAAAAGCCTAATCACACACAGAAGATCCCGTGTTGTCTCTCTTTTCTTCAGTGCCTTGGAGAAAAAGGCAGAGGCATATTTATATAAGCACACCTACACGACTTCTAAATTTACCCATTTAGAGATGTGCGCGCACAGACACGCTGCCTCCCAGGGAGACGCGCGCCTCGCCGGGGCTGAGGCTGAGGCTGGGGCTGGGGCTGGGGCTGGGGCTGGGGCTGGCGCTTGGGTCTAATGCAGCTGCGCGTCTTCCTCCATCCCGCGCCAGCCCGAGTCCGCACCTTCCATCCTTTCATCGGCTGGACCCTTAACAATGTCAGACTGGAGGAAGCAAGTTTAAAAGTCATGGGTGACAATTTTCACTTCCAATACGTGGGATGCTGAAGATCTGAGGTCTAGCCGTGCTCCTCCTCTGGCTTGCTCTGTGGTCCTGGCAAATCAGATTAACTTCCAGGCCTGGGTCAAGCGGAGGGGATGATGAGAAATGCTGTCAATCGGTTCATAGAGGAAACTTTGAAAATGCTGAGTCCTTAGAAAGCAGCAATGGTTTTACATGGTTATAAAGCACACTCCTTAGTGAGTTTCTACACACACGCAATGTATGTATTTTGGAAACATCCAATTATATTTCTGTGTATGGCATATTCTAAATTCTATGTCAGCATAAATAATATGATGTATATCTACAGTGTTTATGTATGTGCATAATTTTGTGTACATAAACATTGTATTTATGTAACACGCACATTTGAAGTGTCTATTAAATGTATATATTAATATATTTGCAAAGTTTTATCTCTTGTTCATGTCACAAATATAAACTCTACTGGGTGTTCATAATTAATATATAATGGCTATCAGCAAAGCCTATGTGTATAAACTGCATAATTTATAATGATGCAGACATGAGGTATCTTTAATAGGACTAGTAACGTATAAAGGTAAAGCAAACAAGGTGCTTAGGGTACAAAATCTGAGGAGTCCACCGCTCAGGTTCCTGCAAAGGCCACTTGTCTCACCCTAGTACTGGTCCTGATAAAAATGCCAGTTTCTCTTATTATCTTCATCGCAGCCAGAAACTATTACTCATTACTAAGTGCCAGGCACTGTTTTATGCACTTTAAATATATTAACCAAGCTAAAGAAATGTCATGACTACAAATAACATAAATTCTAAGTGAATTACAAGAAGTTGTGACTAACAAGTAAAATGTTTTGAAAGCCATAACTCAAAAGTCCCAGCTAGACATGGCCTCTAATGAAGACTTCTGCAGTGAAGTGATGAGTCCATATCTCCCAGGAAGTCATGGCACCTAAGCTAAATCCAGCAGTCTTTCCTGCACATTAATTGTTTTTCTTTAATACACACTGTATCAAGGGTTCTACTGATCTCTCTCCACACTGGAGCAGCGTGGCAGGATATACGCTCCAAAACTTTCTGCCTAGATGATTGACAGACTTCAAAAAGAAGAATGATATGTATTTTCATTTTCTATATTACTGTTACTACTTTCAAAACTGAGGTAGATAATGGAGCTTATGATAGTCTAACTGTACTTCAACAAGATAATATGTTTATATTTAAACTCATTCAGAGACCAAGGAAGGGGGATTTACACAACATATTATCTAGTGTCTAGCTACAGGTGATTTACTGTTGTTCACTGAAATGCAGTTGAAGCACAAGATGGATAATAATATTATATTGTGGTATATATCCTGTTCACATCAGGCCTTCGTAATAAAAGCCAAACACCAATCTACAGAACCTGCCTTAAATCTGCCATCTAAGATACTGATTGTAAAATAAAATGATCAAAGTGCAGGTTATCTCTATACTGCCTTCCCCTGAGATAGTGGTATGCAAAGAACTTCCTATTTTTTTATTTATTTACATTCAGTCAACAGAAACATAAATTAAATTAAAAACCTCAGTGTTATGCAGACTGAATAAAGCATACCTAATATGTTGCTAAGTAGATTTTTTTTAAGGTATTGCAGACTACAGCTTGTATTGTATTTTTATCCAGTGCACCTTTCACTACCTACCGACAACAAAATATGCTGATAAAAATAATAGATTAAAATGAATTTTGCAAACCAGCAATTTCACATGCTACACTCCTGCTGAGAATAAACAGTTTTTACTGGCTCTTTTTATTTGACACATGAAATCCAGTATTCCTGCCAACTGATTTCATTTTAAATAATTTCCTAAGGACCCAGTGGAAAAAGACCATAAAGGAGTTAACATTGAATAGAGAGATCACAAATGAATTTTAAGCAAACCTTTTGTCTTTACAGGCAAGTAATTGTAGAAAAATGAAAGGCCAAACTTCCCTATAAAAAGAGATGCCCTTGTGTCATAGAATGTAGATGGCAGAAAAGTATGAGGTCTGAGGTAAATCACCCTCTCTTCTAAACACATATACGTACATAGACTCAAAGTGAAGGTCAAGAGAATCCTCGGAGGGGAAAAGAAGTTCCAGTACTTCTCACATTTCTGCTACATCCGGGATTTAGCTGCTGTCTTCTCGGTGCTGCTGTGGCCCCTCACACAAACCCCTACTGCGACAGTCATCTTAATGAATTATAATAATTTGTTTGTTGTATGTTTTTGAGTGTGTGTGTGTCTACTTGTTATCTTTCCAATGAGACCATAAACTCCCCGAGAAGAGAAATTGTCTTATTCATCCTGGGTCCCCAGCTCCTAGCCCAATATTTGGCACTGAGTAGGTGTTCTGTAAATGCCTGGTGAATTTAAATGGATATTGAAAATAATAATGTATGATTTAAAAGAATGAGAGAGGAACTTGGAAGGGGGAAGAAACAATACAGTCACATTTGATTGATGTTGTAGAAATAAGAGCTGGTTTTAGGTGGAGTCAACACATGGAGATTTTTAAGGTCAACTATTGCACCACCTCCTTTTCCCATTTGGGCCAGTTAATTCCTCCATTCATTCATTCATTCAGCATATATCTGTTGAGTGCCAACTCTGTGCTAGGCAAATGTTACCTACTGTAGTAGCTGATACCATGAAACACAGGATCACTGTCATTTGTTAAGGTCTCACTGCAGATATGTCAACAGAGTTAGAGCTGAGCTTCAAGTTTATGCTCAAGCTAAGGCGTGGAGCACTTTTATTTTACCATTTAAATGTATCTTGCCATTAACTAAGTAGTTTCAGTCTCTTTAGGCCTCAAAGATTTACTCTAGGATATATTTGACAATATAACCGATCTTCTTATGATTCTGGCTTAATTCTTCAACTTTGCCAGTGATATGCTCAGTGCCACTTATAATTATGCTGAAGTGGTCCTCATTTTCCCTAAGAGTTTCAGATTAGACTGGAGACCCACGGCCAGGATACTTATCTTTTTCTGTACTTCATTCTATGGTGAATGTCTTGTTTTCCTTCAACAAATAATATGTGCTTCTAATATGATCAAGGGAAACTGGGAATAAAAATTGGGTTGTCTTGCAGTCTCAGTCTTAAAATATGTTGAAAGTGGTATCATATGACCACTTATATAGTTTATAAAAAACATTTCTTTGTCTTTTCAATCAATGACAAAGAAAATTCCCAAAAGTGTTTTAAAACAAAACTAACCTTTTCACTAAAGTGAAGATAAGTAGGCAGATGGCTTTTAAAGCTGTACAAAGCCGCAGATTTCTTTCTTTCTTTTTTTCTTTCCCATTTACACATAATTTCTGGATGCAGGGTGGTGAGGCCATTCAGTAAGATGGAGTATAGAAGTTTTGCTTAAAATAGGAATAAAAAGGAGCTTTTTGCCCCTTGTAATTTCTCCTTATTAAACTGACAAAAGCATCTATTTTAGAATTCTGTTAAAAGCAAGCTTGTTTGCTGATAGGTCAAAGAAGAGAAACAGTGAAATTATAAGTAAGAGACCCATTTGTTCTAGCCATGTTGCTGTCAGGACGGTATTATCCCTTTCAATGGGCTTTCTGATTATAATGATAGAACTGACAGTGGATTCAGCATGTATCTTAAAAATATGATTTATAATTGAGCAGTTCATCAAAATAGGTACTGGTCTTATCACAAGTTCAATAAACACTGCTGAAAATTCAGTCTTATGTTTCTACTCTCATTAATTAATTCTATCTTATTTTATCCTTGCAGTCCCTTTTTTCTCCTTACATTTCTACACCTAAATATGAAGTATAGGCATTGTCATCATTTCTAGACTGTACCAAATTGTCTTTGCATAGTTTACCATTGCTTAACCACAGGATACACTCCATAAATCTTTTTTTCATAAATCAATCCTTCCCTTCCATTAATCATTTTCATTATTTATCTCTGACTTCCCTCCAAGATTGTCAACACTGCTTGTTTATTTAGGTGCTTGAAATTGAATACAGTGGTCTGGGAGTAATTCTAGCTACAGTTGTATGAGAGGCCATAGCCTCCCTTCCCCCTCCGGGCTTCCACACTGACTCACACAGTCCTGTTGTCTTTTTGTTGTCAATATTCACTGTAAATTTGTTCACATTTCTCCTGGTGCTCCCTCCTTCTTTGATTACTACTAACAATCCCAGTTTTCCAGATTCTCTTCCTCAATGAATGCTTCTGACGTGATTTTTTTTTTGCCACATATTTGTTTGCATCTTTCTGAAAACAATTTCATTTTTTTTCATCCCTTATTTCTGACTTGTTTTGGTTCTTCTGAACCATACTGCTGTCCATATCCTGGCCATTTCTCAAAGCTTGTAACACCTCCCAATTTAGTCTTTTCAACAACTGCCATGAGCATTCTGTTCATTCTCTTTTTTGGATTATTAATGCATACATAAAATATAAACTATGGTGACTTGCTAAGAGACAGACCCTCGGAACTGCACAGAATGCCACTGTTGTTACCTTTTACAGATGGCAGCTTCAGCCTCCTTCAGTCTGCATGGCTGTGTTGTTATCAAGGCTATATGGAATGAAGGTGTTGGGGGAAATTGTACAGCATGTCAAATTAAATGTTTTGTTCAAGTCTGAATATGATGCAGACGTCCTACTATGTTCCAATCACTAGCTCATCTCTTCTCTGTGGATAAACAAAGCTCTGTAAAATCTGACCTTGCTTCATGGGGGTTTGGGGTGGGTAGTCTGGTTTTATTTTATAGTTTGGTTCAGTTTGAAATTTGTTTTGGTTAAGTTCTTGAGCACCCCTCCCTCAGAGAATTTTTTGACTTCAGGTGATGCATTTTGGTGTGTCAAATGCACATCCAGGGGAGCTGAAGAGAACATCATAAATAGTTCAAAAATATGTAGCAGTAGGTGCATATTCTGAATGCTCTGCTGGTGCCCATGGTCCTGAGGTTGGGGTTTCCTTCAAATGAAAGATCAGAAAGTTCCCTGCACAGCCCTGGGGGTGAGAGTTTAACCCTGTGGCTTTTCTTAATGCTTATTTCCAACCAATTCCACTTCCAAGGTTTGCTTTAAGGTTTTTGTTGTTGCCGTTGCTGTTGTTGTTGTTGTTTTTAACTCAGGCTTCATCTTCACACTGTCATAAAAACTGAGCAACTACGTGGAGGGAGAAAGCTCTGTAACTGACTGTCAGCAGCCATGCATCCATCTCCAGGGGCATGACGTACATTGTATTTCTGTGATTGGTGCCCCTCAATCCCAGCATATTGTGAATGGCACCACAGGGGTTAGGCAGTCTGGAGGTGCTCTGGTTCTTTGGCTGTTTGTAACCCTAATTATGAGAATCAGATGAGATAATTGATGTAAGTGTATAATGTGAATTCAATATTTTAAAAATAAAGAGAAAAAGATAGGTATTTGTCCTAATTTTCCTTTTGTTTTTAGCAATTTATGTTACACGGGCAAGAATGTTGTTTTTCCCAGCTCCTACTAATCTTTAATCCTTCCTTGAACAAAAGAATGAAATAACTATTCTTCAATATATGCTCTAGTAATTGATTTGCATATTCCTTGACAGAATCCCTAATATTTAAATATTCTGTAACTCCTTATTTAAAGCCCTTCGTGTTTGTGCTTTTCACTTTTCTGTTTGCCGTTGGCTTCTTCCCTCCATTTCTTGCCATTCTTGCACATCCTTTTAGTTATTTCTAGGCCATGTTCCAAGCCATAAGACAATCACACCTATTAGGAACACAGACAAGAACCACGAACTAATAAAGCTAAGAGGTCTAAGCAGCTGAAGGAGATATTACAAAGTCCATCTATTAAAATGCATGTATGCTATTTAAAGTGAGGCCCAACTCAGAGCCCATGAACACTTTGCATACTCTTCTCATAAAAATGTTGTTAGCTGACATATTAGGCCAATGAATTGGAAGTGGAACAGAGAGTTTCTTCCTCCAAGTCAGCATTCTGAGTGTTGTCAACAATGTAATCTATAAAGGAAGCCAGAAAAACAAAACTACTAAAAACTGCAGGATGAAGTCATTAAATTGAGAACAAACAGCCGTATGTACCTCAAATGACTCTAATGATACTACCATGACATGCCACTGTTTAGTTAGTAACTGCAGTTCATAATAATGGTATGTTCATTGTAGTCATGTCATTTCCTGGTGAAGTAGTGAAGTACATAGTACATTTTAGATGGATTTCTATCTAAAATTATTTTTTTATTTTTGTAGCTAAAAATAGGTGTTAATTTTTAAAGACTATTTAGAACAACTCAATCTGCAAAAGACAGCCTAGTTTTTCTATAAATGACAATATATTTTTCATGTCCTGTTTAACATATGCACATCCATTCCCATCCTTCTGAGAATATAAATTCTTTTTTTTTCTCTTTTTTTTGAGACGGTGTCTCGCTTTGTCACCCAGGTGGAGTGCAGTGGTGTGATCTTGGCTCACTGCAACCTCCGCCGCCCGGATTCAAGTAATTCTCCTGCCTCGGCCTCCCAGGTAGCTGGCACTACACGCACCTGCCACCATGGCCGGCTAATTTTTGTATTGTTGTAGAGACAGGGTTTTGCCATGTTGGCCAGGCTGGTCTCAAACTCCTGACCTCAAGTGATCCACCCGCCTCGGCCTCCCATAGTGCTGGGATTATAGGCATGAGCCACCATGCCCAGCCTAGAGAATATAAATTCTTTAGTAGCAAGAACTGGTTCTTCAACTTGATTTGGATATACAATGGCTATCTGAGCACACAAAATAAGAGTTTAAAATCCTAAACTTTCAGAATGAAAGGAATCTCGGAGATCACAGTAATCCAATCCATTTACTTTACAGAAATGTTAACTATATGTACCAACATTTTCTCTAAGCTAATAAGACATTTTCCTCCCAAACTGTACAAAAATGCATGTAGCAAAATGGAAATCTCTTACCCAAACAGAATCCCTAACGCCCCAGTCTTCCCCTCGTAAAACAGGCAGTTACCAGTTTCTTTTGTGAAAATACTCTACGTAAATACAAGTACGCACTTGAGCTTTATAAAATACAAATAATGGCATGAGAGACTTCTTTGCAACTTGATTTTTTAGGCTAAAATCATATATTTAAAAATAATAAATCTGTATTCACTGAAAATTAAGACACTAGAATTAAGCTCCCTCATAACATTACCTAAAGTTTAGTACTAATGAGTCACTAATACACAAAATATACACTTACAGATTTACTTCAAGCTATACAAATGCCTCCTTTCCATTTTGAGGATGTGATAAACTCCAGAAGGAAGTGAAAGGTATGCAAAAAGCAAATGTTTTCCCTACACGAATACCCCTAAATACATGGTCGTTCAACACTTTATGATGAGGCATGGAGAGCAGCGACTGTATTCTCTTTTTTTTTTTTTTTTTTTGAGACGGAGTCTCGCTCTGTCGCCCAGGCTGGAGTGCAGTGGTGCGATCTCGGCTCACTGCAAGCTCCGCCTCCCGGGTTCACGCCATTCTCCTGCCTCAGCCTCCCGAGTAGCCGGGACCACAGGCGCCCGCCACCACCCCGGGTAATTTTTTTTGTATTTTTTAGTGGAGACGGGGTTTCACCTTGTTAGCCAGGAAGGTCTCGATCTCCTGACCTCGTGATCTGCCCGCCTCGCCCTCCCAACGTGCTGGGATTACAGGCGTGAGCCACCGCGCCCGGCCTGTATTCTTAATATTCTAATTATTCAACATTATTATAGTGTTAGAACTAAAAAAGAGACCCCAAGATCCATTTAATATTGGTGTTTTCAAACTGCAGGTCAGATGTGAGAAGTGGGTCCTAACATCAATCTAGTGGATTACAATCAGTATTTTTTTAGAAACCATTTTTGAAACAGTATTTTTTAAATGAAATAAAAATGAAAAGAAAATATCAGTATGCATCCCATTTAACAAGGGTAAAAACTGTTTCATAACAATTTTCATTTGTTGTGTGTGTCTATACTGGGTTGTGATATAAAATGTCCATCTTGCTGTGGATCATGGGCATGAACTTGAAAGTCACTGATTTAATTCAGCCTTTGGCTTCTAATGAGGTAAAACTATAAGTGTTCTCAGAGAAAGAGGTGTCTGTGCATTCCTGAGAACAAGCCTCTCACAAAGAACCATCTTCATTCTGGCTCATTATTTGAAGTACAATGTCACTTTCTCTTTTCATCAAGATTATTGGGGTACAGGCTTAATTCCAAACTTACTCTTTTTGCAACATAACTTCACCCAGTCAACTAATTGATCAAAACCCAGTAGAAATCCATCTTAATCATTAGCCATCATTATTATTATTTCAATTATAGGAGCACATGGATAACAGGAAAACTTAGCTTCATCTGCAAATGGCTTTCACATTCTTTGAGCTAGCCCCTTTCCTCCTCAGAATCAGTGAGGCAGAAGCCTGCTGACCCAGCGACAAACCCTGAGGCACATCCAGAGAACTGACAGTCTCGATCTGGTCAAACCAAAAGAAGTAGTACAATTGTACTGAAAGGCTTAATGAAGGCTATATCTCTCTTTGCCACCGTCTTTCCTCTGTGTGATGGAGTTGAGTGCAGAAATCATAATGGGAAGAAAGAAGTTACGTCTGAAACTTTGTGTTTTACTAGAGGCAATAATGGGGTAGAGTGTGGGTGTGGGGGTCAAGAAATGTGTGTCTGGCTTGAATCTGAGTTTGGTGACAAGGCTTTCAAGTCTTCCAATTGCCCCAGCTCTTCATGTCTTCATTTCTAAAACGAGGGACTGTGCCACAGCAGTTTAGCCATGAATTATCATCATAGCTGCACTTGTATGGCCCTTGCTATGTCACAGGCTCAAGCATTTTACATAATTGGCTGATTTAATCCTCCCCATAACACTAACAGGTGGGAAATTTTCCCTTATGTTACAGATGGATTTGCACAGATGAGTAGCAGAGAGGTCAAGTAACTTGCCCAAAATGACCCAGTTAGCAAGTGGCTCCAGATGCTGTGCTCTCAATGTCATGCAATGTTGCCTCAGCAGAGATCTTTTTAAAAATCACTTGTCCTATCCCCAACTACTCTCCAAAGCCTATCTTACTGAAGATATTTTCTACTAAATAAGCCATATTTGCTAAATTTCATTTTCCATTTTATTAATCAAAGATGTATCATACGGTCAGAGTTTCTGATCAGCATAAAATAAGTTACCACATACATTTACATAATTCCTGCCCATTGTGAAATTCAGTGTTTAGGTTAACCTAGTAGTTGTATCATGTATGATTTCTCTTAGCCCAGGAATCTCAATTAAGACTTGGGGGCTGGGCGCAGTGGCTCATGCCTGTAATCCCAGCATTTTGGGAGGTGGAGGGGGGCGGATCACCTGAGGTCAGGAGTTCGAGACCAGCCTGGCCAACATGCTGAAACCCTGACTCTACTAAAAATACAAAAAAAAAAAAAAAATTAGCTGGGCGTGGTGGTGGGTGCCTGTAATCCCAGCTACTCAGGAGGCTGAGCCAGGAGAATCTCTTGAACTTGGGAGGTGGAGGTTGCAGTGAGCCAAGATCATGCCATTGCACTCCAGCCTGGGCAACAGAGCAAGACTCTGTCTCAAAAAAAAAAAAAAAAAAGACTTGGGGACTTCTTATGTCTGAAACATCAGATTTCCCTTTTAGTTCTTCTAACAGCTGGTCTCAAGGGCAGGAAGGATACCATCGCCATAGAGGGAGCCTGGAAATCAGGTGGAGACATTTTTGGTTGCCACAGTGACTGGAGGAAGGAGATGCTGCAGGGGGTGTTGGATACTAGCATTTAATGGGCCAAGGCCAGGGACAGTCCAACCCAAGGAAGAATGTCTCAAAGTGCCAAGAGCACTCCTGCTAAGAAACCCCCAAGGGCTGCTTGCTGGAGGATGGCAAAGGGAAGGAGAGACATGGAAGCTCCATTCCTACCATTACCCCCCGACTTTGCCATGTTTCACTAGAAGAACTTCCCTCTCCTGGTCTCTTGTGAGGTCCAGGCAAGCCCCTCTTATACCTTTCCATTAATGTTTCCAGTATTTCTACATTGTAATGCTCCTGCACATACAGCAAGACACCATCTGGGCAAAGCCACTGTCTTTGTGCAATGACAGAGCCTGTTCTTCACAGTCAGAGCCTGAAGGACACATCTGTGCCAGGGCAAACCCCCTACCAGCCCACTACGTTTCAAGGAATTGCCTTTGATCTTTCCTTTGTTCTGGGAGAGCTCAGGGAGACATCCTCACAGGATAACCAGAGAGTGGCAGAGCAAAACCTCATGACACATGTCGAATGAGGTTTTTGATCCATATTCATTGGCTCTTTTAAAAATATGTATCAAAAAATCATTATGAAATACCACTTCACATCCTCAAGGATTGCTAAAATTGAAAAGACAGGTAATACCAAATGTTGGTGAAAATGTGGAGAAATCAGAACCCCCACACACTGCTGGTGGAAATGTAAAATGGTACACTGTGGAAAACACCTAGGAGTTCCTAAAAAAGTTGAACAGGGAGTTACCATGTGATCCAGCAGTGCCACTCCTGGCTACATACCCAATAGAATTAAAAACTTGTCTACACAAAAACCTGTAGATAAATGTTCATAACCACATCATTCATAACAGCCCAAAACTGGAAAAAAAATATACATCAAACTGATGAATGGATAAGCAAAATGTGGTATATTCTTAAGGCAGAAAGGATTGAAGTGCTGACATATGCTGCAACATGGATGAACCTTAAAACACACTAAAAGAAAGAAAAGTCACAAAAGGCTACCTATTATAGGATTTCATTTATTTAGAATGTCAAGCATAGGCAAATCTATAGACAGAAAGTAGATTTGTGGTTGCCAGGGGATGGTGGTAGAAGGAAATGGGGAGTGTCTGCTAATAAATAAGCTTCTTTCTCAAGTGATGAAAATATTGTGAAATTAGATAGTGGTGACAGTTGCACAATTATGTGACTAACTAAAAACCACTTGAACACTTAAAGGTCTAAATTTTATGATATATCTCAATAAAGCTATTATTAAAGAATAAATATGAATGGAGTTTCTACCTTGTGGCAGACACTTTTCCAGCCATTGAGGGGATTCCACAATGTACAAAGGAGACAGTGTACTTGATCTCATGGAATTTGCAATTCTGGTAAATAAATAAGCAAATGAAAGTGAACTGCATGCTCCTGCATATAGAACCACTGGAGCGAGCCCAGAGCACAGACAGTGTTCAGTCCACATTCACATGGACTCCTGCCAGACATTCTTGCCCAATGTGGCTCCGGGACACTCACATGGGCCCCCTCACAGGTCTCCTCTCAGAGCCACCACACAGCAGCTCCCTGGCCAAGGCCCCAGTTCAGAAACTCACCCGCAGCTCCAGGAATCCAAGCTCTTCACGGATCCAGCTTGCACTCTTCTTTCAGCCTCCCTGGTTTCTTCTACCCACTCACTTTTACCCTTATTCGTTCATTTAGCAAATTATTTAACACGTATTTACTGAGGGCTATAGTAGCTAGAATGCTTTGGGCCAAAATATATAGATATGTGAGTCCATTTTAGGCTCAAAACTGTTTAAACAATAAGGACAATTATTGTTTCCTGAACAGGATGTCCACACTGCAAGCATGGGGCTCTGTTTCTCTAGTCCATTTGGTTCTACCCTCACCAGTGTGTTATCATTGTCCTCAGGCAGCCATTGAGGGCAGCAACAATGGGGGCACAGGCTTTCTTGGTTACATCTAGCAAGAAAGAGAGAGGAAAAAACTATCCTTTAACCATGGAATAGAAATCCGTGTTTTCAACCTATCTGGGCCAATCTAGATCAAGTATCTTCAGGTGGCGGTGAAATGCCGTGAGTTGATTGATTTCAGCCACACTCCTGGGCCAGTCACTTCAGAGGAGATGGGGATTCCCAGGATTGATTGAGGATGAAATCCTAGAGCTGGAGGAGGAGCTAGCACTCCCTGAAGCCTGTGGGATACATAGGAAGGAGGAAGAAGGAAGGGATTCCGTCTGATTTTCTGTTCGTTATAGATTATTTACCGGTCTGCTCCTTAAGCTCATACCAGGTACTAAGTGCTTTTCTGTGTGCTAGGGATAGTTTATCTTATTTATTTATGTATTTATTTCAGAGACAGGGTCTCACTCTGTCACCCATGCTGGAGTGCAGTGGTGTGATCATAGCTTACTGTATCCTGGATTTCTGGGCTCAAGTGATCCTCCCAACTCAGCATCCTGAGTAGCTGGGACTACAGGTGTGTGCACCACACCTGGCTAAGTTTTGTAAATTATTTTTGTTTTGTAGAGACAGGAGTCTCACTGTGTTTCCTAGGCTGGTCTCAAACTCCTTGCCTCAAACAATCCTCCCACCTTGGCCTCCCAAAGTGCTGGGATTGCAGATATGAGTCCACCTGGTCTAAGGATAGTTTACTTTTTATTTGACGAAGGACTATGTTTGCAGTTTAAACTGCCACAAAATCTTCCCCAAGGAACAATGTGTTCTCTCTCCTACTGGTAGCATTTCAAGGTCAATGACACCTGATATGGGGTGATATTTAACAACAAATACTTGACACCCCCAATGTCACATTCTATAAGCAGCCACTCCTGCTGTGTTTATGACTAACCCTGCCCATATCCCACAAGATTCTCACAAGCAGAGGTGTGCCCTCTAGGAGAAAGTCTTCACTTGGCTCCACCCATGGAATATGCTATAAAACTGATGCCAAATTTTCTGCTAGAAAGCTCTATACTTCACAACCAGAAAGGCTGGGTCAAGCGTTGGTCAAACTATTAGCCTATGTTTAGAAAGTTATTTACATCTTGGAAACATCTCAGAAATATTTTGGAAATCTGAAATTGTTTGGAAATATTTGGATTCTTTGGAAATTGTTAATCTTTTTTGTTTCTTAATTCCTACAATAAGGAGAATTTAAGGGGTCTGTAAAATATAGAGCTACCCCACTGCCACATACATACATGTCACGATTTCCCCACTTAACCAAAAATGCGATTTCAGGTGGGATCAAAGTGAATATGAGCATTAATTCTAAACTCCATGTGTGGTTAATCATAATTATAATCTTGTCTGTACAATCTTATAAGTGCAAGGCAAACAGACTTGCCAATATAACTGGTTGAAGAGAGTTGCAATTAATTGATTAAATTGATAGGCAGGAAATGCAGAGATGCTGGTCTCTCAGGAAAGAAGTTTTCAAAATAATACTGAGACTTAAATCCAACTGACATTATTATTAACAATACTAATTATGAATAATACATTATATTTCTACCATGCTTTATTATTTATAAAGTTCTTTTACATGCATTATCTCATCTGCTATCACAACAACCTTATTAGATGGAGAGGAGGTGTTTCCATTGCATAGATGAAGAAACCAATAAGGCAAGGTTTAATGTTACCTCTCATGCCACAAAGACAGCAAGTTCAGAAGATGAAGCTCACCCCCAAGTCTGATTGTTCCTGAACTGCAGCCAGCTCTCTCACTTCCATTCTCTTGTGGGGAGCATTCATATTTTTATTATTATTATTATTTTAGATGGAGTCTTTCTTTGTCACCCAGGCTGGAGTGCAGTGGCGCATTCTCAGCTCACTACAACCTCCACCTCCCAGGTTCAAGCCATTCTCCTGCCTCAGCCTCCCAAGTAACTGGCATTACAGGCACGTGCCACCACGCCCAGCTAATTTTTGTATTTTTAGTAGAGACTGGGTTTCTCCATGTTGGCCAGTCTGGTCTCAAACATTTGACCTCAAGTGATCCACCCACCTTGGCCTCCCAAAGGGCTGGGATTACAGCCATGAGCCACTGCGACGGGCTGCATTCATATTTTAATGCACACAGCACAAAGTAGAAATTCAAAAGTGATTGTCAATGGCTGAATTAGAAGGATGGATTGCAGGCAGAAACAAATTGAGTGATCTGCAACAAGTTAACAGCGAGAATCAGAATCATCATTAAGGAAATCTCCGGCTGCATTTTTAGAAACAGGGAGAGTTAACTAATGTAAACTGTCTTTAAGTATTTATGGAAAATTGAATGATGACAAAGTTAAGTAATTTTTCTCAGTGATTTAAAACATCTTTTTTGGCTATGCGCGGTGGCTCACGCCTGTAATCCCAGCATTTTGGGAGACTTAGGTGGGAGGATTCATTGAGCCCAGGAGTTTGAGATAAGCCTGAGCAACATGGTGAGACCCTCATCTCTACAAAATATTTTAAAAATTAGCCGGGCGTGGTGGCATGTACCTGTAGTCCCAGTGTTCGTGGGGTAGTTGGGGTAGTGAGGGGTGGGAAGGGGACTGAAGTGGGAAGATTGTTTGAGCCCGGGAGGTCAAGGCTGCCAGTGAGCCATCTTGGCACCACTGCATTCCGGCCAGTGTAAGCAACAGAGCAAGATCCTGTCTCAAAATGAACAAAAACTTATCTTTTTCAAAATGTGCATTATAAACTTTGATTGTTGCTGTCATCTAAAAAGATCTTTAATATGTCCATGACGTTTATTAATAGGTTCCATTCATTTTGTTTACCCAGGCACTCTGTATATAGATTACCTGGTTTTACCCTCTCGATCAACCTATAAGTGGGAATTATTAATTGTGTTTCATAGATAAGGAAGCTAGCTGTAGCTTGGAAGGGTTAACTGTCATTTCTCAGTTCCCACAGGAGAAAGTCATAGAACTGGGATTAGAAGAGAGCATTATCTTAATGTCTTTCTGCTGGGCCAGGTTTTGGGGTGATGGGGGTGGGGGAACATGTTTCTTAAAAACTTCTTCTAAAGGGCAGATGCAAAAATTATGGTTCTTAGTAGCAATAGCATTGACCACAATTCTTAGAAATATCTGAAATGTATTTAGAAAACCTCAAACCTTACTTGAAATTAATAAATACAAGGGGAAAGAATAAGACACACCTGGACAATTTCATCTTTTCCCTGTTCATTTAAAGCAATTGAATATGTGTGAGTTTAGTCCAAACTCTTGTAATTAACACTGAAAGTATTTAAGGTACCAGAATTTTAATTACATGTTCCCAGAATACCAATAAGTGTTGCAAATATTTTGTTATAAAAATGCATACACCTTCCCTAGTAAACGTGCTTGTTTTACCTGATGTGTAAAATTTAGAGGATCACCTAGGAGATTTTTAATGTTATTTTTATTGCATTGATACCCTTTAAAATCTATTGTTTGTGTTATTGGTATCTTCCTTAAAAAGATATAATCAATGGAGTAATTTGGGTGTAGAAAGAATTAACATTGCTCAATAGAATTGTTCAAGACCAGTCCAGAGTCATCATCTCAAATATTGCTCAAGACTGAGCATAAAAGTATTCCAGGTGTTCTACAGTCACAAGAAAATATATAGAAGTGCATAGCCCTGTCCTCCAAAAGTTTAAATTTAATGAAAATAGAAAAGGAAAGCAGACCCAGCCATATGTTTAGTAGATCATTAGCCAGGCTCCAGAGAACGGGGTGGCATCAGGAAGACGAACGGGTTACTGTGAAAACTTTGAAACCCAGATTCCTTGAGAGGTAAATGCTGCCTGCCCCCTGTAGCCTGTATGGTGAGCTCTTCAGCAGATGGCTGATTTACCTTTCTTATTTCACTCTTGCATTTAACCTAAAACAGGGAGAATTCTCAATTTCCAAACCAGATGTGCGTGACTGTTTAACTCCAGGAAAAAACACAAAGAAATAGCTGGTGACTTCTCGTTAGGAGGCACTGTTACAGAGATGAGGACTGGGGTTTCTTTTTGTAGCTAATGTGACTTGTATTCTATTTAAAAGCATTGAAGATTCCTAACTTTGCTAAGGGAGAAAAGACCTTCCTTAGCAAAGACTTCCCTTTCCTCCCATGGAAAATTCTGCCAAAACATCCTCCCCGCTCCCTCTCAATTCACCTATAACATTTGTTACTAGAAAGAGCTGTGAGTTGGGGCCAACTCAAGAGTGTGGTGCTTTTTTCTTATGAATATGATCTGCCTCGGGAAATTTGCATACGCTTGCCTTCAAAGGAAGAGGAGGAATAATACATTTAATTAGCTCAGTGCACTTCTTGAAATGTATCTGAAAGCAGATGACAGATCTCCATAATCAAACTACCACCTACACTTGAATTTTATACTATTTTCTCAAAAGTGGTATGTACTGGTTTATAACTGTAGTTACTTATAAATACATGAAGTTATTTTTATATTGTTTTCTATGCTGGAGGTAGCTTTTGCCTATACATAAATTAGAAAGGGAGGTCACCTTTGGAAGGGAAAATTCTAATTCATTGCTAGAGAATTCTACACTAATTGCACAGAATAAATTTGTTTGTGTACTATCAACACCAAGAAGGGCTTCCGCTGGCCCAGCACATACAGCATTTTTACTTTTTTCCTTCAATTAACAGACTTTAATGTGTCATCCTTAGAAATAATGACAATTCTTCTGACTGCAAACTTTTAAAAATATTGTAAGGATGGTTTGAGTCTAGCATCCCACCATGTAAAATGTAACACTATACACAGTACTTCAAATGCAGGATATCATACTAAAAATGTTACCTTCACTCATTTTACTTGCTATTTAAATTGACTGGTTTCCCCTCACAGTACTTCGTTAAGATTATTATTCTTTCTGACATAATAGCTACTATGTGCCAGATACTGGAGATACAAAAATACATAAGGCATAATTCCTACTCCTAAGACAGCAAAATTTAGTCAGGGATACAGATGTATAAATAATTACAGAGAGCTCTGAGATCCCAGAGGGAAAAGTGAGATATTCTTCTAGGGAAATGTTGAGAAGCCTTCATGGGGACTACCATCCAAGTGCAGTCCTGAAGATAAAGCAAAATTCAACAGGAAAAAGATAGGAAAAAAGCTATGACTGGGATTTTCTGGAATTGCTGTCTCTGTGAGGTTGGAACATAGGGTGAAGACGGGTGTTTATTAACATCACTTTGGATGTTGTTTTTAAAACAGAACTGGCATCCATTGGCCAGGTGTGGTGGCTAATTCCCATAATCCCAGCACTTTGGGAGGCCAAGGTGGGAGGATCACTTGAGCCTAGGAGTTTGAGACCAGCTTAGGTAACATATGCTGTCTCTAATAAATAAAATAAATAAATAAATAACAAAAATAGAAAATTTAGCTGGGCAGGATGGCATGTGCCTGTGGTCCCAGCTGCTTGGGAGCCTGGGGCAGGAGGATTGCCTGAGCCCAGGAAGTCGAGCCTGCAGTGAGCTGTGATCATACCACTGTACTCCAGCCCAGGTGACAGAGTGAGTCCCTGTCTGAAAAACAAACAAACAAAAAGAACTGCCATCCATAGTCTACTAAATGTTACTTATGGGTTGACTATGCCTTCATTTTTTAAATAGACTTTAATAATTCATATTATTAAAATAAGAACTGTAACATCGTTAATAGGCAAAAGGCAGTGAAGAATAATTCCAAAAAATAAGCACTCAATTTAATAAATGTTAATGGGCAGTTAGTATTTTGATTTGTTTATAATAAACTTTATATACATGTGTATATTTATAATATTTAAATATATTATGTTTATTTTAAATATATTTAATTCATAGTTTATAATTTATATACTCATAATTTATATACACATAATTGTTTTATGCATAATATACCAAAATATAATGTAAAATAATATAATCTGTAATAATAAAATATAATAAGTATATGATAAATAATATGTTATAAATACATAAAAGCTGGGTCTTCTTTATTTGGCATCTACTGTATTCCAGGGTATGTTCTAGTCATCAGGAAAACAGAGGTAAACAGGGCAGATAAAATCCCTGCCTTCAAGGGACTTACATTACAGAGGGTTGTGGGCAACAAATAAATGTAATATAAAATAGGCTGGGCATGGTGGCTCACGCCCGTAATCCCAGCACTTTGGGAGGCTGAGGCAGGTGGATCACCTGAGGTCAGGAGTTCGAGATCAGCCTGGCCAACATGGTGAAACCCTGTCTCTACTAAAAATATAAAAATTAGCCAGGCAGGGTGGCGGGTGCCTGTAATCCCAGCTACTCAGGAGGCTGAAGCAGGAGAATGGCTTGATCCTGGGAGGTGGAGGTTGCAGTGAGCCGAGATCAAGCCACTGCACTCCAGCTCCATCTCAAAAAAAAAAAGTAATATAAAATAAAATAATGTAAAGCTTAAGAGACTTGGGGAGATAGTGAAGCATTAATTACAATAAAAAGTGTGTGTGTGTGTATGTGTGTGTGTTTCCTGGTGCTAGCTTTCCCTCTAGAATCACCCTAATCATTATAAGCTTTAAAAATACTGTGTGTGATAGATTTATCATCTCTCTAGTTTTCCTAATGAATGCACTTTCCTGTGTTTATTATGTAAAATGTACATTTGAATAGCAGTATTAATGGTTTCCTTAAAGAGAGACAGACAATAAACTGCCATGGTGGTGAAGAGTAAAGATTCCAGAAACAAACTTCCGGGGCTCAGCTCTCATAGCGGAGTGATTTGGAGCAAGTTAACCTCTCCGCATCTCAAGTTCCTCATCTGCAAATAATAATAATAGTAATGCCCACCCACCTCATGGGGTTGTTCTAGTATTAAATAACTTAATATGTCAATTACTTAGAACAGTACTAAGTACATAATAAGCACGCAAAAATACCACCTATCATTATTATTAAAATGTTAACAAACTTGCACATTAACAAGGCAGTGTTTGAAGTAAGTTCAAAGCTCAAAAAAATGTCATGAAAAACTATGACTTTCTCAGGCAGGAGTGGTGCTGGTGCACCTGTATCCCCAGCTACTAGAGAGGCTGAGGTGGGAGGATCACTTAAGCCCAGGAGGTGGAGGCTGCAGTGAGCCATGGTCGTGCCATTGCATTCCAGCCTATGTGACAGAGCAAGACCCTGTCTAAGAAAAAAAAAAGGGGGGGGCGGGGAATAAAAAGAAACTATGACTTTCTCTTGATCCACAATAGATACCACAAGTGGCATGATGTTAAAAAATGAAAAAAAAAAAAAGAAAAGAGAAAGGAAGGAAGAGGAGAAAGGAGGAAGGGATGAGGAGGAGGAGAGGAAGAGAGACAGAAAATTTCCCAGAAGTAGGAAAGGGATATATCCTCCCCCACAGAGATTTAGAGGCTAGTCAACTTAGAGTTTGGGAGTTCTTCCCACAGTTACAATGCCACTCTTCCTGCGCAAATGAGTAAGATCATTAGTCTTTCTGGTAATAGGCAAAGCAAACTATTTCCCACTTCCATCTACCCTGCAGCTTTTCAAATGCATTTCAACTAGCCCTCTGCAATTAGCAATTGTTTCTCTAGTGGTTTTAAAGCTACTTGATCCTCTTATAGCACTTTATTTCTATACATTATTCATACATATGTTGAGAAGCTAACATAATAAGGTGTTTGCTCAATTAAGCTTTCACTTAGTGAACTTTACTCATTCTAGTCAACAACTGTGTAGTTTTTTCTCACCCTGAGAGAGTTGAGAAGGCTTCACAGAGGACATGATATTTGAGTTGGGTCTTGAGAGACAAGAGCATGTCCATGAAGGGTAGAATATGCAAGTCCGGGAAATGTGATAAGTTTTAGGGGATAACATCTACAATGTTTAATATCATATTTCACTCATAACTGAATAGTATTAATACACAGGTCAACTTTTGCTAGCTGTTGCTACTGTAGATACATTTTCTTCCCCTCTTGCCACTACCTCCCACACAGACATGTACAAATAGATATTCACACACATTCATAAGCATGAGAGCTATGTTTTACGTTCAAATAGAGAAGCAGCGTTTAGTGAGGAAGAGACAAAACGTGAGGAAGAGAAAAGCATGCGAGAATCTAATTATCATTAAACTAGTTTTGTGCCCATGGTAGAAAGAGGGGAGGATAGCAAACAACTGTCTATTCAAGAGTCACCTGTGAGATTTCTGTGAGATGTTTAGTGTCACACTAAGCTCCTACTATAAAGAAAGTCTGATGAAGAAAACAGCCAATGCAGCACCCCGGCATAGGCAGACATTGCTCTTCTCCAAAGGGCCATGTTATCCTTGAAGCTTCTCCAAGTGGTTTCAGGTGAGCAAGGACTGGACCAGAAGAACAGGTGAGATGCTAAGTGGTGACCACTGCAGGCAAATTAACCTATGTGGTGTGAGCACTTATGAAGCACCACATTGGAAACTCCTAGAAATGGGCCACATGCGATGGCTCACACCTGTAATCCCAGCACTTTGGGAGGCCAAGGCATGCAGATCACTTGAGTTCAAGAGTTCAAGACCAGCCCGGGCAATATGGCAAAACCCTGTCTCCACCAAAAATATAAAAACTAGTCAGGCATGGTGGCGTGCCCCTGTGGTCCCAGCTACTTGGGGGGCTGAAGTGGGAGGATGGTATGAGCCCAGGAGGCAGAGGTTACAGTGAGCCGAGATCACAAAACTCCAACCTCGGTGACAGAGTGAAACCGTGTCTCAAAAAAAAAGAAATTTCTAGAAATGGACAGGGGTGCACTTTTACAAGCTTTTAAATACAATGGTTAAGAGCTTGTACTAAGAGTAGAAAGAATGTTGGTTCTGCAAGTCTATGGCCTTTATTCAACACATCTGCGTGGTCTGTCATGTGCTTAGCACTGGCAGTACAGAGCAAAACAAATATCCCTGTCCTCAAGAAGCTTATATCAGAGCAGATAACAGATATAATAAATAGGTAAATTATAAGATATGCTAGAAGATGGTAAGTATTAGAGTAAAAAATAACAATAATAAAGCAGAATAAGGAGAATGAGAAATGCATCTCTCAGAGTGGGAGTTGAAATTTTAAATGAAGTTGCCAAGTGACCTGTGAGCAAAGACTTGAAGGAGGTAAGAAGAGAGCCCTGCCAAGAACTGAGGGAAGAACACATCAGGCAGGGGGAGCAGCCGGGGAAAAGGCTCTGAGGTGGAATG
This sequence comes from Gorilla gorilla gorilla, assembly GCF_029281585.2. NCBI lineage: Eukaryota > Metazoa > Chordata > Mammalia > Primates > Hominidae > Gorilla > Gorilla gorilla. The sequence goes on along the minus strand of NC_073234.2, from coordinate 55,643,896 downwards.
TGGCCAAAAGGCACTGTCTGTGTGTCTGAAGAAAAGCAAGGAGACCAGCATGGCTGGAGAAGAATAAGCTGGCAGGGGGTTAGAGGGTTGCGGCAAGGGGAGGCTACTACTCTTGTTCTCTTGTGCTTACATTATTGGTATCTGTCAATATTTTTAGTTACTTAAATATTTTATAACGTTTGCTTTAACTAAATGTTGATCCTACACCCTATCTAATCCACTTACCAAGGCATACATAAATAACAATACTTTGCAATAAGCCAAAAATAAACAAAGAATGAGGATGCCAATGCCACTGTCATTCCCTTCCGCACTGGGGAGCTATCATTCTTCCTTCAGGATCTATCACATTTTATATAAGTCAGGATCTTTCACATATTATGTATGATGACCATCTGACATCACATGGAGTGCAGGTGATGGCATCAATTTATAAATTGATATTAACAACACTTAATTTCTTATTTTTTATTAGAATAAAATATAAATATTAATACAAGTTCAAGTATGTTCCTCCAGCCCCGATTCCTCTCCCGCCAGAGATGTTGTGCACTCCTGAGGAAGATGAACTTCCTCGGGAACATCTGGACTAGAGAAGCCAAGGCTGAGTCTTCAGCTTAGGATGGGATGTGGGTTCTGGGAAACCCCTCTGGGCTCCATCGAGGGAGGGACTTTTCTATGAGTTGCAGAGAATGCGGGCCAAGAAAGTGATCCAAAAGGCACTGTCTGAGGAGGAAATTAATACAAAAGGGGACCATGTGCCCCAAAGAAGCTGTCGGTTCAAAAGAGCAGGACAAACATGGAAAAATCCAGGAAGAGATAATGAAATAGAAACTGAAAATAGGATTCAATTGTTTCTTGTGAGTTTTGAAAAAAAAATCTAATCCCTGAAAGGTTCAGAGTGTAAAGGTTTTGCCAGAAACAACAGGTTTTGAGGAATCCTTGCTCAATCAGTGCCAGTTTCTACCCCGCTCCCTCTCATCCCCACTCCCATTCCCAGATCAGCAGACCAACTTGTGCCTGTTTGCTCCAAGTTTTCCCAGTTCTAGCAATGAAAACCTCACATCCTGGGAAATCTCTCAGTCTCAGGAAAACCATGGCAGTTGGTCACCCTACTCCTAGATTAAACAGTCCAAAGTTTTGAAATAGGGGGAGTGTCAGAAGAGAAGCAAAAGAGTTTGATGCTGATTAGGGTTTTGAAGTCTTTACCTAGGAACTGACTGGGACAACTCTGAATTGTCTGAGATTTCTTTTCCCATCATTTAGCATAATGGGACTCAAAATATGAATTAAATTCAATTGTAGAAAAATGCACTTATATTTCCTGCACACGTGAGTCTGTGACCTAAATTTCTCCATCTCTCTCTCTCTCTTAATTATACACACACACACACACACACATAAACACAAACACACACACAGATCTGGAGGGAGTTAGTTGATACTGAGAACAATAACTTTTTACTCCTATGTCTCTGAATTGTTTAAAATTTTAATACAATGAATTTATTTATCACTTGTGCCATTTAAAAATAAAAGAAAGAAAACATGTTTTTCCTGCAAGTCAGGAGGGCATATACCTATTTTATAGTGGACAGATCACGAAAAGACAAATAGACAGAATGAAACTATGAAAAAGACTCAACTTGAGAGAAGGGGAAAACCCAAGGAAAAGTGATCATTAGAATGTGGCATGAACTAGAGAGGTAGAAAAAAGCTGAGTTTTTTTCGTTTGTTTGTTTAGGTAAAGTTTCTGTAGGCTGATGGACTAGAAAGAAAACATCAACAACTTTTACAGTAGAGAAAAGCTTGAGTTTTGAAAAGCAGAGAATGAAGTGACTCAAAGACAACCTCCCATGCCCCTGACCCGCCTTGTGCTCAGCAGCCCTGGGGCGGCGCTGGATGCTGGACCAGCCCCTCCCTGAGCAGCCCTTCTCCAGACTTGCCTACTCAGTCTGTCGTGCCCTTTTCTCTCTGGGCTCTTGCCTTTAGCAGTTTCCAAGAAGCCCTATGGGTTTAATTAGCACTTTCGTGCAGACAGTCCCCAAAGCGCATCTCCAGAGGTGACCCTCTCTCCTGGGTCACATTCTTCATTTCGAATTCCCTGCTAGTATCCTGTCCTAATATGTCAAAAACAGAACCCATAATCCCCCTCATCTTCCTATTTCCATTTGTTGTTAGTGATAGTACTATCACACCCCAGCCATATAATTTTGGGTAAGAATCTCTTTTCTCCTCCTCCTCCCTTTCCCTGTTTTGTGCGATCAGTTGCTCATATCTGTTGAATCTTCCTCGTGTGTATCTTTCAATTCTGCATTTGAGCGGGGCCTGAAATAATCCCTATAAACTTTCACCTAAACTGCTGCAATAGTAGGTTAGGTTCCTTTCTGAGGACAGCCAGAATTCATTTCACACACTGCTGGAAATCTCTTGGAAACAAATTTATCCATTCAACACAAATTTACTGAGCACCTGTTCATATACCAGGCACTGTTCTAGGCCTTGTAGGTGCAGGTGAATAAGAAATAAATAAGACAAGATCTCAATTCTCCTAGAGCTTACAATTCTAGTGAGCTGTGGCAGACGATTAACAAGAGACCAGAGAGGTAAATAAAACTTCAGAAAATAAGTGCCTTGAAAGAACAATAGGTGGGTAATTGCATTGGTAGGGGGTGGGTGGAACTGACAGCTTTTGATAGCGTGGTCAAGAAAGGCTTCTCTGAAGAAACAGCCCAGGGCTGAGACCTGACTGAGCTGAGCCTTGCTTCTCAGGGCTAAACATGTCAGGATGAAGAGCCAGAAAGCGAGAAAGGCCTAGGCAGGGGCAGCTCACAGAGGGCCTTGTAGGAGTCTGGATTTTGTCCTTACTGTGAAGGAAACACATTGGAGGGTTTTAAGCAGGGATCAGATCTAAGCCAATTTAATATGTTAAAAGATTACTCCAGCAACTATGTGGAGAATAGCTTGTATGGGGCTGAGGTATGGAAAAGATGGTAGCAAAGAGAAACTTAGGAGCTACTGAAGTTGTCCAAATGAGAGATGATGGTGACTTGAACTGGGGAGGCACCAAAAATATGTTGAGAGGTGGTTTGGAGTGTTGAGTTAAGAGGGATTGATTGATAGGTTTATTGTGGGGCATGAAGGAAATCATTGATGCTGATATAGTTTAGGTATGTGTCCCCTCTAAATCTCATGTTGAGATGAAATACCCATTGTTGGAGGTGGGGTCATGTGGGAGGTGATTGGATCATGGGGGCAGATCCTTTCTGGCTTGGTGCTGTCCTCGTGATAGTGAGTGAGTTCTCCCGAGCTCTGGTTAAGTGTGTGGCACCTCCCCCTCACTCTCTCTCTCTCTCTCTTGCTCCTGCTCTCACCATCTGACACACTGGCTCCCACTTTCTCTTCCACCGTGAGTAAAAGCTCCCTGAGTCCTCCCCAGAAGCCAAGCAGATGCTGTTGCCATGCTTCCTGTACAGCCTGCAGAAACTTGAGCCAACTAAACATCTTTTCCTTATAAATTACCCAATCTCGGGTATTTCTTTATAGCAACACAAGAACAGCTTAATTCGGATGGCTTCACAGTTTTGGCCTGAGCAACCATGTGACAAAAGTCTATTAACTAAGATTATAAATATTAGTTGACAAATAGGTTTGGAGGGCAAGGATAGAGACACGTTAGGTTTGAGATGCCTATTAGACATTTGTTGTAGGATGATATTTTAACCATTTTTCTTGCGTAATTTCTAGCTTTTTATTTTGAAAAATCCCAAACATACACAAAAAAAAGAAAGAACAAAATAATAGACACCCACGTATCCATCATCTGGCTTCAACAATTACCAGTATTTGGCAAATCATGTTTCATTTCTACCCACACATGTACAGTTGCCCTCTCCCCACCCAGCTGGGGTATTTTTGAGTAATTTCCAGACATTATAGCATTTTACTCCCAAATTCTCTTTATCTAATAGTTGGACATCCTTTTATAACATATTCACAAAACTATGATCAAATCTAACAAAATTACCACAAATTTCTTCATAGCATCTACTATCCAACACCCATTGTTTAAAATTTTCTAATTGCAGGTATGTAATTAAGAGCTTAGAAATAAACCCTTGAATATACTGTCAAATTATTTTTAACAAAGATGACAAGACCATCCAATGTAGAAAAGACATGGTTTTCAACAGATGGTGCTTGGAAAACATGAAAAAGAATGAAATTGGGCCCTCACCTAAGACTGTATGCAAAAAAAAAAAATTCAAAATAGATCAAAAATCTAACAGCTACACTATAAATATCTTAGAAAAAATCATAGATATGTATCTTCATGACATTAGATTTGGCACTGATTTCTTAGATATGACAGCAAAAGAAAGATCAACTGGAGTTCATCAAAATGTAAACCTTTTGTACATCAAAGGATACTATCAACCAAGCGAAAAGGCAACTCATGAAATATCATAAAATATTTGTAAATTACATATCTAACAAGGAGTTAATATCCAAAATATATAATGAACTTGCGTAACTCAACAACAAAAAAACCCAATTTTAAAATGGGCAAAGGACTTGAACAGATCTTTTTCCAAAGAAGATGTACAAAAACCAATAAGCATATTAAATGATGCTCAACATCACTAGTCACCAGGGAAATACAAATAAAAACCACAATTAGATACTACCCAACACCCATTAGGATGGCCATTATAAATAAACAAACAAACAAACAAACAAACAAAAAACCCAGATAATTAGTGTTGGTGAGGATGTGGAGAAATTGAAACCCACATTGCTGGTGGAAATGTAAAATTGTACTGCCACTGTGGAAAACAGTATGGTGATTCCTCCAAAAATTCAAAATAGGCTACTATATGATCCAGCAATTCCGCTTCTGAATATACAGCCAAAAAAATTCAAAGCAGAGACTCAACAGATATTTGTACACCCATATTCATACAGCATTTTTCACAATAGCCAAAAGGTGGAAGCAATCCAAGGGTTCATGGACAGATGAATGAATAAACAAAATGTGGTATATACATACCATAGAATATTACTCAACTTCTAAAAGGAAGGAAATTCTAACATATGCTACAGCATGGATGAAACTTGAAGACATTAGCTAAGTGAAATAAGTCATTCGCAAAAGAACAAAGAACTGTTTGATTCCATTCATATGAAGTACTTAACAGTAGTCAAATTCACAAACATAAAAAATAGAATGGCAGTTGCCAGTAGGAGGGGTTAAGAGGAATGGGGAAAGGATAGTGCTTTTTTTTTTTTTTAATGTGTATACAGTTTCAGTTTTGCAAAATAAAAACAGTTCTGGATATTGATTGCACAAAAATGTGAATGAACTTAACACTACTGAACTATATGCTTAAAATGGTTAATATGGTAAACTTATCTTACATATATGTTACCATAAGAAAAAACATTTCCACTTGTATCATAAATGTCTTTTTACAATTGGGTTGTTTGGATAGGGATTCAAAGAAAGTCCACACATTGCATTTGGTGTCTTGGTTTCCTAATTCTCTATTAACTGATAACAATTCTTTGTCACCCAACCCCCTGTTTATCTTTTATTGTTGAAGAAACCAAGTTGTTTGGTTCATTAAATTTCCACATTCTGGATTGGCTGATTGCATTCTTATGGTGTCATTTAACATGTTCTATTTCCTATCCTTGGTAGCTAAGTCTAAAGCGTTGATTAGATTCAGGTTCCAGTTTTTTGGTAATGATATTTCCTAGGCAACACTGTGTACTTTCTATTGTATCATGACAGGAAGCACTTGCTGTGCCACTCTTTTTCTGATGTTAAGATTGATGCCTGAATGCAGGCAGGCATTGTCAGCCTGATCTATCCATTATAAAGTTCTCCATCAACTTCTCACCCAGCAGTTCTAGCAGCCATAGATGGCCATTGATAATCTACATCCATTATTTTCTTATGGGATCCAAAAAAGAGATTTTTCTAATTCTGTCATTCTGTCAGTACTCATTAGTTGGAATTCTTCTATAAAGATTACTTTTTTCATCAGAACTATTTGATAACTCTAAAGTTTGTTCAAGAAGTCAGGAAAAATGTTTTATTCTTTCCCTTATTAATTGGTTTTCAGAATAATGGGCTGATGCCTAGCAACTTTTTATTTTTTCTCTCTTTTTTTTTTTTTGAGATGGAGTTTCACTCTGGTGCCCAGGCTGGAGTATAGTGGCATGATCTCAGTTCACTGCAACGTCCGCCTCCTGGGCTCAAACAATTCTCATGCCTCAGCCTCCTGAGTAGCTGGGATTATAGGCACCCACCACCACACCCGGCTAATTTTTGTATTTTTAGAAGAGACAGGGTTTCCCCATGTTGGCCAAGCTGGGCTTGAACTCCTGACCTCAAGTGATCTGCCCACCTCAGCCTCCCAAAGTGCTGGGATTACAGGCATGAGCCACTGTGCCCGGCTGCTTAGCAACTTTCAAAGTTTACCAATCACTCTTCTGCTTGTTTTGTTTGTAAACATGGATTTTTTATATATTTATTTTCAACTCATTGCATTGCATTCTTTTTTTTTTTTTTTTTGAGACAAAGTCTCACTCTATTGCCCAGGCTGGAGTGCAGTGGTGTGATCAGTGCTCACTGTAGCCTCAACCTCCTAGACAGAAGCAATCCTCCCACTTCAGTAGCTGGGGCTACGGGCATATGCCACCATGTTCAACTAATTTTTTAATTTTTTGTAGAGATGGGGTCTCCCTATGTTGCCCAGCCTGGTCTTGAACTCCTGGACTCAAGCAATCCTCCCACATCGGCCTCCCAAACTGTTGGGATTATAGGCCTGAGCCACCATACCCAACATCAGTATTCTTTCTGATGCTCAATTTGTCCCATCTCTGGCCAGTGGGAGTCTCAAGTTGGATCCTGAGTCCTTTTAATAAAACCTCAGTCATCTTTATTAGCTTATTTGCTTTCTGTTATCACATGATTTTCTGGAATTATCTTGTATATTTCCTGCTTCAGACCTGGAATCAGCAATTTCTGCCAGGAGCCTTAGGAAATGGTAGTTAGAAACCACAATCCAGGAGGCAGGGATATTAATTGCTACTGAGACATCATTGTTTCTAGGCCTTTTCAATATCCACAGTTAGAAAATAAGTTTTGTTGTTGCTTTGTGTATTAGTCCATCTTCATGCAGCTGATAAAGACATACCCGAGACTGGGCAATTTACAGAAAAAAGAGGTTTAATGGACTTACAGTTCCACATGGCTGGGGAGGCCTCACAATCATGGTAGAAGGTGAAAGGGACATCTCACATGGCAGCAGACAAGAGAAGAGAGCTTGTGCAGGGAGCCTCCCATTTTTAAAACCATCAGATCTCGTGAGACTTATTCACTATCACAAGAACAGTATGGGGGAAACTGCCCCCATGATTCAGTTATCTCCCACCGGGTCCCTCCCACAGCATGTAAGAATTATGGGAGCTACAATTCAAGATGAGATTTGGGTGGGGACACAGACCCAAACTATATTACTTTGTGTTTTGTTTTGTTTTGTTTCTGAGACAGAGTCTTGCTCTGTCACCCAGGCTGGAGTACAGTGGTGCAATCTCGGCTCACTGCAACTTCCGCCTCCCAGGTTCAAGCGATTCTCATGCCTCAGCCTCCCAAGTAGCTGGGATTACAGTTGCACACCACCATGCCCAGCTAATTTTTGTATTTTTAGTAGAGATGGGGTTTCGCCATGTTGGCCAGGCTGGTCTCGAACACCTGGCCTCGTGTGATCTGCCTGACTCTGCCTCTCAAAGTACTGGGATTACGGACAGGAGCCACAACACCTGGCCATTGCTTTGTGTTTTGTTTGTTTGTTTGTTGTTGTTTGTTGTTGTTGTTTTGAGACAGGGTCTCACTGTATCACTCAGGCTGAAGTGCAGTGGCAAGATCCCAGCTTGCTGCAACCTCGACCTCCTGGGCTCAAGTGATCCTCCCTCCTCAGCCTCCCAAGGAGCTGGGCCTACAAACATGTGCCACCATGCCCAACTAATTTTTAGCTTTTTGTGGAGATAGAGTCTCATGATGTTGCCCAGGCTGATCTCAAACTCTTGGGCTCAAATGAACTTCTGCCTCAGCTTCCCAAAGTGCAAGGATTGCGGGCATGAGCCACCATGCCTGGCCTGCTTTGTTGTTTTCCTTTTTTTCAGAGAAAAAAATCATGAGTTCTTATCATATTTCCAGAATATAGTGTTTTAACTTAACTTCTTTAATTTTTATATATGTATCTCTTTATCCTGAAAATCTTGGTTCCCAGTGACATGACATAATTATTTATTTACTCTATCCCATTATATACATATTATGATTTCAAAATAACAATGCCAATATAAAAACTAACAATATGATATCTAAGTACAGTTTAAGATTTATTTCCAGTTCTTTGTGTCCTTAGAATATATTTCACTAAGAATGCATTTCCAAAATTCATTGTGTCTTAAAGTCACATGTGTGCCTAAGACACAAATTCACAAATATAAAATACATTTGTTTTATTTTGGCTCATTTTGTTTCCAGTTCTTAGAGATTGCATTATTTGTTGTTGTTGTCTTTATTTTTATCTAATTTTATTTTAAAACTGGGTAAAAACATTCACATGGTTCCAAGGTCAAACTAAATACACTTATCAAAGTATGTTTAGAAAAGTCTAGTATCCATTTTTATCCCTGCCACTCGGTTACCTCCCTCCTCACTCTCTACCAAATAACCATTTTCACTAGTTTTTTGTTTATCATTCCATTATTGTATTAATATATGCAAATATAAATATGTATTTATATTTATACTCCTTTGTTAGGTAAAAGGTAGCATATTATAGACACTATTCTGCCCTTAAATTTTTCACCTAATGCTATACATAGCAGGATAGCAAGATATGGAGATTTCTTCATTTCTTTTAACCCCTGCATGGTCATCCATTGTGTGAATATAACGTATTTTGTTTCAATTCGTCTCTCATGGCTGGACATTTAGGTTGTTTTCCATTTTGCTGTTATAAATGGTGTTATCATGAATTGCTTTGTACATGTCATTCCATATTTTTCCCAGTGAATCTTTGGGAAAGATTCCTGTAAGTGGGATTGCTGGGTCAAAGCAAAAATGCATATGTAATATTGATAGATATGGACAAGCTCCCTTCACCAGAGCTGTACTCCTATCAATAGGGTATGGAAGTACCAGTTTCTTCAAAGCCTTGCCAACAGAATCCAACTGTTAAACTCTTAGATTTTTGCCAGTCTGAGAGGTGAGAGATGGTATTTTAATGTAGTTTTAATTTTCATCTCTCTAATGATAAACAAGATTGAGCATCTTTTCGTATCACAAGTGGCATTTGTGTTTCTTTTCCTGTGAATTGTGTGCATATTTCTTGTCCAGTTTCATAAGGTTGTTTGTTTTGCTTCTTAATTTGTAGAAGTTCTTTAGATATTAGGGATAGATATTAATCCTTTTTCTGTGAGAGAAATTGCAAATATTTCTCCAGGTGTCATTTGCATTTTTTGTTTGTTAGTTTCTCAAGACAGGGTCTTGCTCTGTCACCTAGGCTGGAGTACAGTGGAGTCATCATAGCTCACTGCAGGCTTGACATCCTGGGCTCAAGAGATCCTTCTGCCTCAGCCTCACAACCAGCTGGAACCACAGGCATGTGCCACTACACCCGGCTATTTTTTTATTTTATTTATTTTTTGTAGAGACGGGGTCTCCCTATGTTACTTAGGCTGATCTCTAACTCCTAGGCTCAAAGGATCCACCTGCCTTGGCCTCCCAAAGTGCTGGGATTACAGGTGTGAGCCATTGCACTCAGCATCATTTGTATTTTTACTTTGCTTTTAGGGGTTTTTGCCATGCAGAATTTTAAAAAATGAAACCAAAGTTATCAAACTTTTCTCTTAGTTTTTGGAAATTTTCACTCACATATGGTAAAGGAATTCACCCATGTTTTCTTCTAGTATTCGTACAGTTTTGTTTCTAACCCATTCAGGATTTATACTGGTATATACTACACAGAATAAATCCATTTTTATCTTTTTCATATGCCTATCCATTTGTGCCAACACTGCTTATTTAAAAGTCCATTTTTCCCCACTGATTTCAGATGCTGCTTTTATCATGGTCTGAATTTCATGTGCAGTTAGGTTTATTTCTGGATATTCTATTTGGTTCCATCAGTTGTCTGTTCATTCACTTGCCAATACAATTTTCTTCTAATTATAGAGACTTTGTAATATGTTTTAACATCTGGTTTAAGATCAAGCCTCCCTCTCATTGTTTTCCTTTTTTAGAGTTTTCCAGGCTATTTCTGTTTAGTTGCTTTTCCAAATGAAACATATAATCAATTTGTTTAGCTTCAAGAAAAAAACTGATAATATTTATCACAATAGATATCTTTTTTTTTTTTTTTTTTTTTTTTTTTCTGAGACTGAGTCTCGCTCTGCCGCCCAGGCTGGAGTGCAGTGGTGCGATCTCGGCTCACTGCAAAGCTCCGCCTCCCGGGTTCACGCCATTCTCCTGCCTCAGACTCCCGAGTAGCTGGGACTGCAGGCGCCCGCCACCACACCCGGCTAATTTTTTTTTTGTATTTTTAGTAGAGACGGGGTTTCACCGTGTTAGCCAGGATGGTCTCGATCTCCTGACCTCGTGATCCACCCGCCTCGGCCTCCCAAAGTGCTGGGATTACAGGTGTGAGCCATCGCGCCCGGCCTAGATATCTTCATAATATTGAGTCTTCCTATCTAAACTTACGGCCTACTATCTGTTCATATCTACTTTTGTGTCTTTCAGGAGTGTTTTATTCATATATGTTTTGATCATTTCTTATTATTTGTGCCTAGGTACTTTTGTTCGTTTTGCTGCAATTATAAAAGGAGTCTTTAAATCTTCCAACCAGTTGTTATTTTTATATATGGAAGCTATTGCTGGCTGGGCATGGTGGCTCACACCTGTAATCCCAGAACTCTGGGAGGCCAAGGCAGGATTGCTTGAGGCCAGGAATTCAAGACCAGCCTGGGCAAGACTCCATCTCTATTTTTTTTTTAAAGCTATGGCTTTCTATATATTGATTTTATAACCTGCACTTTACTAAATTCTGTTAAGTGTTTTGGCAGTTTTTCCAATGATTTTTTTTTTGTTTTGTTTTCCTGATATATAATAAATAATCTGTAAACAGAAATAATTTTATCTATTTTTCTCTCATTCATATGCCTCTCTCTACTGGCACTGGATGATAATTTCAAACTGGTTTTAAATAGTAATGATGACATTGTCCATCCTTGTCTTATTCCTGAATTTGGCAGGTATTTCTCGATTAAGTAAGATGCTGACTTTAGGGATGAGATACATAAAATTTTCAGATGCATTTTTAGTTCCCAATAAATCTGTCACTCCCCCCATTGAGGCTGAGATGGTACTTCAGGATAAAGCAGAAATCACCAAGAATAGTTGCTTTTCGAATGTTAATGTACATACAAATCACCAAGTGATCTTGTTTAAATGCATATTCTGATTCAGCAGGTATGGGATTGGGGCTGAGATTCTGTAGTTTTAACAAGCTCCCAGGATATGCTGGGATGCTGCTGCCCACAGTGGACCACATTCTGAGTAGTGATGATCTAAAACAAAGAATTTTTTTTCTAGTTTTGATTTTCCAAAATAAACTTTAAAATAGTTCAAAGTGGAAAAAATAGTCATAAAAATTCTGGTTTCCAATTTTAAAAGCCAAACACTTTTAACTCTCTATAGACCAATCCTGGAGGACTAAACAGAGGTTTTTCATAAGCCACAGAGTGGGAAAATGCAGGATATGACAAAAGGGTGGCTTCCTGCCACATAGGAAGAGGAAGAAAGTTCTTTCTGCAGCTGTGGGGAGGAGTCTAAGGAGATCGAGTTGAGACATGTAGTTCTTGCAGCCCCAGTTAGAAATCATGCTGGGGCTGGTGGCAGGGGAGAGGAAAGCCCAGATGGTTCAAGGGAGAATATGAGACAAGGAGGTAATGCAGGGGCAGCTGCAGCTAATGAACACAATGAGGGCCTCACAGGTGCAAAGGCCAAGAACAAAGCCCCCAAAAGAGACCCTTCAGCAGAGCCAAGCCAGGTTCAAAGGACTCAGACAAACTCCTTTTTCAGTGTCAGAATAAGAATTTATTGTTGGTATTGTGTCTGGGTTTAGTAGATGAAAAAATACTAAATGAATCTGAGGCAGAGCCACCCATCCATTCCTTCTGCAAACTGAGTACCCATTATATCAGGTGCTAGGGAGAAAGTGAATAAGATAGACAGAGCTCCTGCCCTCATGGAGCTTAATGTCAATAACATGTAACATCTATCAGCAATGGTAGTTTACACAGGGATATACATCTGAAAATCTATATACACATGCCCATACCTGCCCCTGGAGATCTGATTTGATGGGTCTGGGAAGAACCCAGGTAATTCAGATGCTTAATTCTAGTTAAAAATCACTATTTTTCAATATTTATACCTCACTAGAGTACTTAATTTCCCAACTAAACATTTGCAACTACAAATTTAAAGTTGCATGCAGTAAAATAATATTTTACATTCTTTTTGAATTCTAAAAAATATTTCTAGAATATATGAAAATAGTTGGTTTTTAGGACACAAATTAGTCACACTGTATTTGGGATATGTTCTAATTCATAAGACAAAGCTTCACAATTTTTAAAATTATAACTTTTTAACATATACAAATTAAGATCCAAATATAGGGTTTTTTTAAAAATTAGCACTGTTCCCTATAATAATTTAAGCCGATTAGTATTTGCATATTTAGTAATGCTGTGAAAAGGAAGTTTCAGGGTTGAAATAGTACTTCTGTGAAAAAAAAATTTTGTGTATATATTTTTATATTTAGGATGTGAATGCATGTGTGTGTATAAAACATTGTCCTATATTTACAAATTCTAAATCCTGATATATATTGATGTTTAGAAAATAAAACCATTTATAATGTTTTCCTTTATATAAAAAATACACATTTTCCACTAAGATATCACTTTAATCCAGACTTCCTCCTGGAATCTTCTCCAGGCTCCACCTTCCCTCCCACCACCACAGGCATTTGGTTCCAGCTCTATCATGTAGCTCTATTGTGTTGCTGAGAATAAATGAACAACTCTGAAAGGGAAACTTGATCACTGAGACCAAAGTGAAGTCTGATATTTTCAAGATTCTTGCTCAAATGTACTCACCCCGTTAGTTACCATATCCTATTATAGTTCTTGCCACATTGCATTGTGACTTATCAGTTCAAGAGTCTATGTTAACCAGACTGTGAGAAGTTCTTGTTCTACTTTACTTAGAAATCTGACACATAAAACAAATCAAGAAATGCTTAATGAATAAATGAATGATTAAATTGCACTTCCCATCCTCTTTAAGAGCCGTAATTTAACCGCAGCATTTAGACGGACTCCAGATTTTGTGTCCTTACAGTTTGGTTTTATAACCAAACTCAGTCCTGTAGGGCTTAGGTCTCTAACCTCCCTTGTGAGCTGCTTTTTTATCCCAGAGGCATAGGACTTACTGGTATAAACAATAAGAGGATGGCAGTGGGAAGAGGCTTCTGCATGCCTGGATCTGCTCTCAGGAGTAACTAACCAAACCAAAATCTGAAAGCCAGTTAGTGTACCTGTGCTATCAGAAAAACAAAATGAGACGGATAATCTTAAAGTGTATTTGCATCAAACGCCTTTACAATAGTTCTGCATTTATCCATTAAGCAAACCCAGTATTCCTTTCTCCTTGTCAGGCCTCCTGGCTTTTCTTCAGTTATCTTCTTATAATCTAGAGGTTAACCACATTTCTGAGATATCTTCAATTGCTCTTTATCCGATTGCATGAGGAAGGAACAGTGGAATTGTTAAAGAAAGTCAAGACCTACGTGCTGGAGAGATGGAAGAGTCCCCATTATGCTTGCCCAAGTTTTGTCTAAAGCAAATCTTTTCTGCAGCTGTAAGTAGATATCCAACTGGTCAGACTCCTTTAACTTAAAATCCTAGAAACAATTGGAGTACTTAAAGAGATTCCAAAAGATGAGATAGAGGAGAAAATACGGTGAAAGAAGACTAAGCAATGTAGAGGTGTAGGCGGGCAAGGATCAAATCCAGAAAGATAAACTAAGGTATGGAAGCACAAGTAGGTCTTCAAGTCCTCTCAACTCTGAATGAAAGTCTAGAAATGCAGAGTCAGCAACAACAATACCTGAGAATAAAGTTAAATTCTATGCCTAAGTCATGGGCTTGATTCTGCTAGGAGTCGGTATCCTTAGACCCTCAAGTGTTATAATAGCTAGAAAGAGGCTAAGTGACTGCAGGTGAGCCCTGATCCAATTCCTGTGCTGCATTCCCAAGATAACCTCCCCAAACATAAGCAAGTTAAGTGAGATAGCAGGGCTTCTGGGGGTCATGGGTACAGAGGAGACCGTTAAAGCTCTGAAAGTGTATAATAGATTACTGTACATACAAGGTATACCACACAATACATCTCATTTATAGCACTGTCAGCATTTGGTAGTGATTACATTGTTTGTGACATATTTGACATGCAAAATCTCTATAGTAAAGAAATATCCCCTAGAGCCATATCTGTATCCATTTTGCATTTTCATATTGACCAATGCACTAGAAGAAAACTGTCAGAAAATAACTTTATGGAATATCCTCCCATGGCTAGGGCCTTGGGGAAAGTTTTAGAGATGAATTTTTTCAACAAATACTTCTGAGATACAAGAGTAGAACAATAGCAGGTGGTAGAAAAAGAATGTAGAAAGTGTTGGAAAAGGAAGGGAAAAACTCGATAAGGTAACTTCACTGGGCTGTAGAATGAGAATGGGATTTGGAGTTGAAGACTTGGGAATGAATCCCAGTTCTGCCACTTGCTAGAAGTGCCTCTATTTATCCATTTGGAGAATAATAGAAATAAGTATACTATGTCATGAAGTTTTGTGAGAATCAAATAAGAAACTGTATGAAAAAAACCGTAGTTAACATATGACAGGCACTCAAAAATTTTAGTTTCTTCCCTGGCGTTGCAACTTTTAGATCGTCAACCTCTTTGAGATTTAGTTTTCTCATCTCAAAAATGAGAGTACTCTCTGGGTTGTGCTAAGGACTAAAGAGAAATGTATCAAGGCACTCTGCAAACTGCAAAGCATTACTCAAGTGGTAGTTATTGATTTGTATGAAACATTTGGCTTTTTTTGGTTTCTCAGCACATAAACACCTCTTCTATTGGGGGGAAATCCCAAGATAAGTGGGGGGCAGCTCACTGTGACAGCCAAGGAAAGGTAAATATTCCATGAGTTCTGGCAGGTGGAGCAGACCCAGGCAGATGCTACTGCTTGGACTTTGAAACTTAATGGAGTAACCGAAAGCACAAGGTCAAAGATTCATCACAGCAGCTGCTGTGGTTGGACTGCAGCCTCTTGATGGCACAGATGCAGGGTGGTGCTGCCAGCAGCAGCAGTGCCAGTGCCTGCGACTGTCCAGTGGCAACTGTGCCAGTGGCAGGATCCTAAACAGAGTCAGCCTGTGGTGGGATCTTGGCTGTGCCTCATCTTGCTTGGAAACTGCTCAAGTTCCTGGCTCTCCAACCTTCCCCTGGATCCTTTTTGCATGTAAGATATAGACAGGCAGCTATATTTTTGTAATTAAAAAAACATTATTGATACACATACCATCACAATCCCTAAGCTCAAGGAGTATACATTCAAATTGCCAATGATAAAATGATTTATACATATGTCGTTATTTAATATGTTGTCCAAAACCCAAAATAACCAGATCCTTTTAGTATCAGATAAAAAAAAAAATCAGCCAATGCTCAAAGTAAATCTTTGTGTTGAAGCATTATACAGTTAGATGCTCATTTTTCTGTAAACCCTACACTGAATAGCTGAAGAAACTTTACAGCTGCAAAAACTTCAAAGTCAAGAGATTTTGTTTTGTCCTTTTCGCTAAATGAACTCTAGCAAAAAAAAAAAAAAAAGCCAGTTCATCCCAGACACTAGAACCCATAGGGAAAACATATAAGATTAATTTCTTCTACAAATTATTTTATTAACATCTCTAGAGTTAGTGTTTTCTTGGCCCTTTTTTAAAAATTTTCAAATTTTGAAATTTTGAAAAATTTTTAAAATTTTTTCATTATTAGTCCCTAAGGAGAAAAATTTAATTTAATTTAAATTCTCTATAACAAAAGATTAAATACTAAGGAATCCAATTTTATCAGGTGAGGTTGAGGTATGGGAGACCACCATGGTAATATCTTGGGTTTCTTGCCCCCTAAAAACCCGTATTTGCTTTCCAATGGTCAGGATAGGAGACTCTGTAGCTTCCAATGAGAATGCGTGCTTTAGAATTATGGTCTTAGACAACAGACTAAGCTTCAAACAATGACTTGGTAAGTGTTATCAATGCTTCCTATTCCATTTCTAAATAAATATGTATTATGGGCCTTAATGAATTGAATTTACTGTAGCTAAAAAATTTTGTCAGGATTAGTCATGTCCAAATGACTACCTACAGTTCAAACTGCCTCTAAATTACACTTTGGTAATATTCTGATTTGAATGAAAAAAAAAACAAGATTATCTTCGTTAAACTGAGATTGAGTTAAAGTTTAAATTTACCCAACATTATTCCAGTAGAGACAGAAAACACAGTGCTATGTAGTATAAAAAGGGGAGAGAGATTAAGACTATACCCAATAACCATCCCAGTTCATTCTGACCAATGGAGATGGGGAGACCTTCTTTTTAAACTCTTCCCAACCTACTTAATCCATGGCCTTGGCTTGAACTATGATCAAATTGCTAATCACTCCAAATCTCTATCACTAGCTCACATCTCTTTCCTGACCTCTAGATCCATTTATCTAACCTCCAATAAATACCTATACTTTGATTCCCTCCAACCATTTTCAACTCCAGGTGACCCAGATTGAATTCGCCCTTTTATTTTTGCTTTATATGACCTATTTCAATGAATAACAGTTTCCTAAGCCATAAACCTGGAAGTCATTCTAGCATTTTCTTCCTCCTTATTTTCCTTACCCAACCAAACTCTAGGTCCTACCAATTTTACCTGTCTACATCTCTACAACCCTTGGTCCAAGTCATCTCTCTCTACGAGAATACCACAGCCTCCTCAGAGATCTCTGCCTCCAGTGTTACTCCCTCCGACTCCTCCTTCACACTTCACACTGAATGTTCTTTCTTAGTATAATGAAAATGGAAACCATACCCCAATTAAAACTTTTCAATGTTCACCATCATCTACATCCTTTTCTTGGCGTCATGTTTCCGTTAGGAGATTCCTGTCACAGTTTCACACATGTTCTCTTTCAACTTGCCCATCACCTCCAACTCACACCTTCCTGTGGAAGCATGAATGATTTTCCTGGCGAAGTTTGGGGAATATACTGCATATAACTGACTTAACTGTTCGGAGCCAGCCAATCAGCAAAAAATATCCCATTCTTTGCTCATCTGTAGGGTAAAATTTTTCAGGGGCAGTCTCTGCTCCTTTAAGGAAGGGGTGCTGCAGTTTAGGAGGTAAATGTAATTTAGGAACAAGTATTGAGAAGCCTAGTGTGACTGTACATCTAAGCGACATCATCCAATCCAGCTTTTGCCTGTAATAAGGCTCATTTTTTTCCAGAATACCCCAAACTCTCACACATCCTTCCTTTCCACATGCCGTTCCCTGTGCTGCTTTTGCATTTGGAAAACTCTTCTCATACTTCCCACCTCAGCTAACATGCTATCCCTAGACAGGCTGCAGGAGTCTTACTTTTCTTCTACTGAAAGTTATCTGTATATTCGTATAGAAATGATCATATCACATTGTAACTTATTTGCATATTTGGCTGAAGCCTATAAATTCCTCCAGAAAAGGAAACATACCTCAATTTATTCTTGAGTTCCTAGAACTCAGTACTGAATGACAGAGTAGGTCAACAGTAAATACTTATTCATTAAACAGGTAAATAAATAAGCTTCCCATATACTCTCATTCCCAAAAAAGGAGTTTGTATAAAAAATCATATAACTACATGAGTACTAAAACTGGACTAACAAGAAGTGCCATAGTGCTTTTTATAATGTATGCCAACTTTAGTGAAAGGAGAATTATATTCTTTAGATATGTCTTAACTGGATACCAGTCTAGAAGTAAAATCAGCTCTATTTATAACCCATATTCTATAACTCCCCAAGTAAGAAATTACATATCTAATACCTAAAAAAAGAAAGCTATTTTTCTAGATAAAATCAGTCCTACTGAAAATTTTACACAACTGATTTTCGAGCTTGCATTACTTGCGGCTTCTGGATTGTAAAATGCTGATCACATCATTTTATAACATTCAGCCACAGACAACTGTGTTTTGGACAGAGCACATTGTCACTGTAATTCCTTAATATAATATTATGAAATGAGAGCATAAGTATTTATTGATATCAAATTTTAACCCTCTGAGGATCATTCCAAAACAAGACTTTAGTTGTTTTAGAACAAAGAAGTATTAAAACATATTTATACATCATCTTGCAAGCTTATTGAAGATGAGCTTCAAAATACAACAGAAATATAATTAAGTAAAGCAATCAGGAGGAAAGGAAATGAACAGCCTCAGTGAGATTAGGATATAAAATATAAGCCCTAGGTTCTATGCTCTTTCTGAGGTTGCACATAAATTTGGCCTCAAATGCAGTTTGGCAAATTCCTATCAATATGCAAGGTTTATATAAACATCAACACACTGACATCTTTTATTTTATTTATTAATTTTTTTGAGACAGGATCTTGCTCTCCTGCTCTGTCATCCAGGTTGGATTGCAGTGGTGCAAACACAGTTCTGGGCTCAAGCAATCCTCCTGCCTCAGCCTCCCAAGTAGCTGGGCTAATTTTTAAAAAGGTTTTTTGTCAAGACAAGGTCTCACTATGTTGCCCAGGCTGGTCTCAACCTCCTAAGCTCAAGCAATCCTCTTGTCTCAGTCCCAGAAAGTGCTGGGATTACGGGTGTGAGCCACTGCACCCAGCCACACTGAAGTCCTTATTAAATTCATAGTTTAATAATATCTTAGCTCATAGCTTATTCACAGCAATGGCATGGGGTGTAAATAAAAGGTCAGTAAGTCACAAATAATCACATATAATCCTAACATTTTCTTCTCACAAAATGTTGAAAATCTAGTTCTAGTCTGTAGTGAGATAGGCAAGTCTGAAGCTGACCTATACTTCCAAGTACAATTTTCATCTGAGAGGCTTAGACTTAGAACTTAGCAAGGAAATTAATATGTATTTTGGATGGAATGTCTAGAAACCAACAGGTCAATAATTTTAGAGGAGGAGGAGAAGAAAGTTTCTCTCCTCTAAATGCAGAAAAGTCACAGTCTAACATCAACTAATGGAAGGAAACATATTCATAACTTTAGTAAGAGTAAATTTACATTGAGCTTATTTTTAAATTTTATTTTATTTTATTGATGTGTTTATTCATTTAGAGAGGGATTTTGCTGTGTTGCCGAAGCTGTTCTTGAACTCCTGGGCTCAAGCGATCCTCCTACCTCAGCCTCTCAAGTAGTTGGGACTACCGGCACACACAACCATGCCTAGCAAGTCTATTTTGCTTTTAGCAATTATACTATCTAGTTTTGTAATATTAACATTCCAGTTAAAACTTGACATGGGATCTACAAACTTTAGGGACATTAACCTTGGTTTGTAAACTTAAAAAAGTAAAGCGCTCAGGTTGGGCGCTGTGGCTCACGCCTGTAATTTCAGCACTCTGGGAGGCTGAGGTCAGGAGTTTGAGACCAGCCTGGCCAACATGATGAAACCCCGTCTCTACTAAAAATACAAAAATTAGCACTACTTGAGAGGCTGAGGCAGGAGAATCGCTTGAACCTGGGAGGTGGAAGTTGCAGTGAGCTGAGAAAAAAAGAAAAAGGAGAGGAGAGGAGAGAATAGGAGATGAAAGGGGAGGGAAGTGGAGGGGAGGGGAGAAAAGTGAAGCACTCAGAGGATGAATGAAATCTATACTTCCGTGATTTTATTTATCAAATTCATACCTTGTATTACTGTGCCCCTGAATCTACATTAATTATTGGACAGTTAACCTAAATTCAGGTCCTTTTATATTTATTATACCTGAAAATTTTTTCCCACATAGTGAGAAATTTATTGTATGATAAAAGCGCAGTTGGCCTCTTCTAATTTTCCTTCCTGTGTTACTTTACCACGCTGGCCAGAGTTTTTATTTGCTGGCTGAGCATTCTTGCCAAACCAGGCAATAGAAAGGAGAATGCCACATTTGCAGGACTACTGTGCAGTTTAAACCAGTTTTAAATCATTAGTCACCCAATAATAGAAGATGACAGAAGAAATTTCTCCCTCAAAGCACATGAGAAGGATTTTCTAAGGTTTTAAAAGTTTTCAGAAAGTAAAATGTCACCCATAGTTTTCAGTTCTTTGTTTCACGCTACTCTTCATCTTCTAATATCCCAGGTCTAATTATGAGTACAGATAGACTCTGCGGTGAAAACAATGAGGTGGAAATAATCGCTTTTCATGCAATCTAAAAGAGTCATGGTAATTAAGATACAGGAACAAAAACGAACCTAATCTATGATGCTAGTTTTTAAAAAAAACATGAATAAACGTCCCCAAATTGATCCCATGTTCTCCCTTTCAGCTCCAACATATTCATTTCCTGGATAGATACGGGGAGAAATATTCTGTGTAGAAAAATGTATCTGTCTTTTTCAAATGCCTTCAGAAAGTGCTCTCCCACCCCCCAACAACTCCAGAGTAGGAAGATTCCATTGACCATACCTCCAGTTGTGGTACTGAGGGCCCCAGAAGCAACTCAACCCTTTGTAAACTATGTAGAATAAATAAAAATTGAAACAACATAAAACAGTGCCACAGGCCCAATCAGACACTGTACCTTTTAAAAGAGAATGTGTAAGTGTGAAGGCAAATCACAGTCATCTTGCCAGGAAAAGAAGTCACAACCAAAGAAATTCCTGACGGAGAATTCCCTGTGTGGGAGGCTTGTTCGTGCTCTCCTGAGATTGACAAGAAAAAGACTTCTAATCTACTCTTACCTTTGACCAAAGGGTTTTCTATGATAGACAAAGATAACTGTTGCAAATGCACAGGGAAAATGGAAAAATGAATATCATGGCATCTAGGTCTCTATTAGGCCTATGCTATTAAAAACCAACAGAAAATCCAATGCATAAGAGATCTCCTCTTCAGGACACCAGCAGGCCATGTCCCAGGAGAGCCTACTGTAAAGGAGCTCACTCCAGTGTGACGTCATGTGAAGGAGCCCACTGGGTCCAAGAGGATTCATCAGTTGTGCCAGTGGCTTCCAGTGCTGGCATTTGCTGGCTTAGAATCTCACGGCTGTCTTCCTCTGCTGGCCTTGCTTCTGACTTCAAAGACATTCTACTTGGAAGAGATTCTGCCATTTTGCTCAGGCTCATATTTGGAATGTTAAAAGGTTGACCATTGTTGGGGAAAATGGTCCAGATGCCAAAATCAAAACTGAGTGCATAAATTATTGGGACAGATGGGTGGCCATCTGGAAAAAATACAGTTGGATTAAAACCTCACACATTTAACACGAAGCCAAACCCAATATGGTAAAACTTCTAATGTAGAAGAGTAGAACTGTAAAAGGAATAGAAAAACACAGGATAATTTTCTGTAATTCCAGGGTAGGGATGGTCTTTATGAAATAAAATCTGGATTATTTTTAAAAAGGTAAATTTAAGCATAAAGAAAAACAGCTGCATGAGAAAACATACAAAATGCAGATTAAAAAAGTAAAACAGGCCGGGTGCGGTGGCTCACGCCTGTAATCCCAGCACTTTGGGAGGCCAAGGCAGGCAGATCATGAGATCAGGAGATTGAGACCATCCTGGCCAACATGGTGAAATCCCATCTCTACTAAAAATACAAAAATTAGCCCTGCGTGGTGGCACGCGCCTGTAATCCCAGCTACTCAGGAGGCTGAGGCAGGAGAATCGCTTGAACCCGGGAGGCAGAGGTTGCAGTGAGCCGAGATCATGCCACTGCACTCCAGCCTAGTGACAGAGCAAGACTGTATCTCAAAAAAAAAAAAGAAGTAAAACAAAAAAAAAATTTGTGGTCCATGTCAGAATAATTGTCTATATGTTATGATATATAATATATAGTGTCATATTTATATAAAAGTACATAATTTAGAGCTATGCATTTATAACATTATATATACATTTATCTTTATACACACACACACACACACCTCAAACTTGCAAACCAACTAGTCTGTATAAATTACTTACAGTTAGTGAATTAATGAGCCAGATAAGTTTTTCTTGCGTATAGTCAGAGAAATGGTCTATATTCTCCAATGCATGTATATTGTATTAATTCACGTGGTTCATGCTGTTGTGAAGCTGCAGCTGTTGAGACTGTGTAGAGCTGAGCGCTGTCCAGAAGGAGGAGCACAGGTTGCCCTGAAGCTGATGCTCTTGTCTGCATTGTTGCCATGGAGCCCGTGCATATACGCTTACTACCAGTGTGGAGCAATCATTTCCTATTCCATTCAGTACCTTTTTATATCTTGTGATTTTGATTGATGTGAATCTGTTATGTATTATCTATTCAAAAGATTAAATAGATTTTAAAGATTAATTTTTTAAAATTAGTGTGAAAGTTCTGGCTCAAGATGAGTGAATGAGCATACATTTTCCAACTCTCTCATGACCTGATTCAATTTCAGGAATAATGTGAAATGGAATAAATCCATGGAATAAGCATGCCTTCAGCAGGTAAGAAATTATGTTTTTCTAGAAGTTGGAATGCAAATGGGCTCAAATGGTCAGAGAAAACAAAGAGAAGAAATCATGATTCCAAATGCTCATAGAATAAAACTACAGAGGAGGTAGGAGACATTCTTCCAGAGTAGACGTCTAGAGAATCCAAGTTCACAGTCAGCAGGTACAAAGATCAAGATGTTTGGGCTGAAAGGCAAAAATTTTGAGGAACCAATAAGCTCCTCAACTTCCTCTCGTATGAGCAGAGAGCAGCTGGTTGAGCATTTTCATTTCTACTGGGTATGGCTGTTGGGACTGGAGAAAAAGTAGAAAAGAGCCTAAAGTGGACCGCCAAAACAAAAATCAAGAGAACATAGCATGTGTGCTGAATCTAGAGGCTCTAGAACACTGATTGACTGAGCTAGAATCAGCTCAACCCCAAGAGTCAAGCCCTCCTTACTGATTGGCAATTGCCTCCCTGTCTATGAACTATAAGAGATGTCTGCATCCACTGGAACTACCCTCTTGCCCAAAGAACTCTGCTTGTCAGGGAAGAAGGTTGTTGGATAATCAGATCTATACAACTGTAAAGCAAGCTCAGCTGCCCACCTATACTAATTAACATGGCCCTTTTGAGGAAAACTAATAACAAAAAGTAAAAGATCAATATCAATACCAATAAGCAACAAACAACAATTAATTCAGAAGAAAGAGATGATGCAAGGAATAGAAAAAAACCTTTGTAAATTAAAGATAGTATTCTCAAGGAGATTTAGGAAGATATTGCAAGATTAGAACAAAAATAGGCTGCTATTAAAAGATCAATAAGAAAATAAGGGGCACAGTCAGTCACATCTGTAATCTCAGCACTTTGGAAGGCCAAAGCAAGAGGACTGCTTGAGTCCAGGAGTTTGAGACCAGCCTGGGCAACATAGCAAGACCCCCATCTCTACAAAAAATTTGAAAATTAGCCAGGTGTGGTAAAACTTACCTGTAGTCCCAGCTACTCAGGAGGTTAAGGTGGAAGGATCGCTTGAGCCCAGAGGTTTAGGCTGCAGTAGCCATGATTGTACCACTGCACTCCAACCTGGGTGATGCAGCGAGACCCTGTCTTAAAAAAAAAGAAAAGAAAAGAAAAGAAGAGGCCTCAAAATATGATTGTTAAAAGAAAAAAATAGAACAGCTAAATTATAGAATTAACAGAATGAGCCAGTATGGTGGCAAGCACCTATAGTCCCAGCTAGTCAGGAGGTTGAGGTGGGAGGATTATCTGAGCTCAGGAGTTTGAGGTTGCAGTGAGCTGTGATCACACCCCTGCACTCCAGCTCCAGCCTGGGTGACAGAGTGAGACTCTGTCTCAAAACAAACAAAAAGAACATAATAAACAAGGTTAAAGCTCAAATTAGTGATCTTGAAAATAAAGTTGTAACCAGATGAAATGACTTGCACCTGTAATCCCAGCTACTTGGGAGGCTGAGGCAGGAGGATCACATGAGAATTCCTGTCCTCAAGTCATCCTCTGGCCTCAGCCTGTGCGATATGCTGACAGCCCATCTCTCTAAAAAAAAAAAAAAACGAATAAAGAAAGAAAACAAAGTTATGAAAATGTTAGATATTACTATAAAAGAAAGCACAAATAATATAATGAAGACTGTACATATATTAATAGAATAAACTGTCCCTGGGAGAAAAGCTAGAATCCTCAAAATGAAAGAGTTCTCTGAGCATTAATGAATATAAAAGGAAAACACTACACCTAGACATATCCTGGTGAAATTTTAGAACTTTGAGTATAAAGAGAAAATGCTGATTGGGTATGGTGCCTCACGCCTGAATCCCAGCATTTTGTGAGGCCAAGGCAGGAGGATTGCTTGAGCTCAGGAGCTTGAGACCAGCCTGAGCAACATAGTAAGACCTCATATCTACTAAAAACAAAAATTAAAAAATTATCTGGGCATGGTGGTGCATTCCTGTAGTCCCAGCTATTCAGGAGGCTGAGGTGGGAGGATCACTTGAGAGATCGCAGCTGTAGTGAGCTATGATCACGCTACTGCACTCCAGCCTGGGTGACAGAGTGAGACCCTGTCGCCTAAAAATAAAATAAAGTAAAAAAGAGAAAATGCTAAAATATCTCAGAATGGTTAAAACATTTAAAAGCAGACTACCCACAAAGGAAATAGAATTAAGCATCTGAAGAGCAACACATGAGTTTCCACAAAACTTAAGAGAAAATGATTTCAAATCTAGAATCTTATACTCAGATTAACTATTAGTTAAAGGTGAGGGAAAATCATGGCATTTTCAGGTTTATAGTAATGGCTAATATTTAATGAACTCTTACTATGAGCCAGTTGTATCTCCATGCTGGTTGCAATTATTAACTTCTTTATTTTATACTCAGAACAGCCCAGCTAGTTTGGTACTATTATTATCACTGGTTTTACAAATGAAAAACCAGAAGTATAGAGAAGTTGAGAAACCTGCCAAAGATCATGCCACTCGTAGAAGGCAGAGTTGGATTTTGAATCCAGGAAGTTTGGCTGCAGACTCTACCCTCTTAACTACTACACAACAGTGCCACTCTGTTGGTCAGGCACTTAGAAAATTTATGTCCCATGTAGCCTTTTTGAAAAAAAAAAAAATACTTGAGGATATACTACAATAAAATGAAAAAGGAAGTCAAGAAAGAGGGAAGCGTCAGATCCTAGAAAGAGTGGCACTAACCTGGGGGTCAGGCCATTTCAGGACAACAGCATGTCTATGAAATTAAAACAGAAAATCAGAACATTCCATGAAAAATGTCATCAAAAGAGAAAGATTTTATTGTTCGAATTGTATGATTAAAACCCTGAAGTTCTTAATAGTAAAATGATAGCGTGTATTTCCCCTGGAAACAAGAAAAAAGAAAAGCAATTGGGAACTCGATGAGCCATTTTTTGGAGTGAAAGAAAAGAGAATATTCAGAACATTCTCATTCTAAAGGGGTAGATTTATTCCATGAACATTTCTGCCTTTATGAGTCCAATCATACCATTTGTTTCTTCAACGTGTAATATTTACTTACTCAATATTGTAAATGCAATTTACTGCTTTTCCATTTGTAGTTAAACTTAATTACACTTTCTGTAGACTAGAAAGAAAATAATAAAAGCCTTATAATATACAAGTACTGTCACAGTTAATAGAAGACAAAAGGAAGAAAGAAGAGGAGAGGTGTATGCAGGGGAAATCAAGGTGTGCTTGTTTCTCCATTTTATAGAGCAATGAGTTAGCAAATAGA
This sequence comes from Gorilla gorilla gorilla, assembly GCF_029281585.2. Taxonomy (NCBI): domain Eukaryota; kingdom Metazoa; phylum Chordata; class Mammalia; order Primates; family Hominidae; genus Gorilla; species Gorilla gorilla. The sequence continues at coordinate 55,617,745 of NC_073234.2, read as the reverse complement.
AATACAGAATATCACAAATGTATAAAGGTAAACATTAAAATAGGTAAACACATACCTGTGAAAGCTGTCAGAATCAAAATGGAGTCACTAATGTTAAGAAAACTTTGACTAATAGAGCCCAGGAAGGCCATAAAGAAAGGGCTCTCACATTTGTATGCCTGCCTGATGGCAAATAAGATGCTACAAAAACCACAACTTCACACAAAGGCCATTGCAACCTTATACACAAAAAAAACTTATGCCAGGACATCTGCCCAGCAGCTGCCTATCTAAACTCGGACTGGCAACTCCCTTATTATTGATTTTTGTAGCCAAGGATAATTATTTCAAAACAATTATGTCATCTTCCTCACTTTTTCCTTTAAAAACCTTTGTCAGGCCGGGCGCGGTGGCTCACTCCTGTAATCCCAGCATTTTGAGAGACTGAGGTGGGTGGATCACGAGTTCAGGAGTTCAAGACCAGCCTGGCCAACATGGTGAAACCCCGTCTCTACTAAAAATACAAAAAATTAGCCGGGTGTGGTGGCGGGTGCCTGTAATCTCAGCTACTCAGGAGACTGAGGGAGAGAATTGCTTCAACCAGGGAGGCAGAGGTTGCAGTGAGCCGAGATCGCACCACTGCACTCCAATCTGGGCAAGAGAGCGTCTCAAAAAAAAAAAAAAAAAAAAAACCAAAACCTTCGTCATCCTTTGCCTTCCTAAATACAAACACAGTTTACTGTGGCACATGTATTCCATTGTAATGCCCTATTCCCAAATAAATATCTTTTTATTTTAGAGAGACTCTGTTATTTAGGTTGACATACCTAAGTAAAGCATAGAGGTGAAGAAAGAAAAAGGAGGTGGGATGAATATAAGCCCACTAAATTCTTGACCTTTCATAGTATAAAGCTGATACAAACTAAATTTAATAAAACAACAGACATAAAAGTAGAATTTATAATGGTACCTACCAGACTGAAATCAGAATGGTGAAAACGATGAACTTTGCTTTGCTGTTGATGTTTGTTTTTACCATAAGCATGTTTTACTTTTAAAACAGAATTGGGTTGATGAATGGATAAATAGATGAATAAGTAGAAGTAGAGTAAGTAGAAAGCTGTACTACTTTCTAGAAGGCAGGACATCTAGGCAGAAACACAGGGAAAGACTAAGAGTTACCTAAATGAGAAGAGAAAAGAGTATTTCAGGCAGAGGGTCTTGCCCAGAGGAAAGGGATAGTAGGGAATACAAAAAAACAGAAGGAAGTTCATTGGCTGAAATGTGGAATAGAAGGGAAAAATTGAAATGAGGCTGGAGAGATAGGCAAGAGTCAGAGCTTGTGAGCCATGTTAAGGATTCAAAAGGGAAGCAACTGAGGGGTTCTAAAAAGGGGAGTGTGGTAGCCATAGGATGCATCATTCAAATCATCCTCCAAAAGAGGACCAGTTGCGAGGAGCATAGTCAGCTAACAGCTTCTTCCAGCTGTACACCTTCTGGTTCCTCTGTAGTGTGCATGCTGAGGTCATGCTTCCCTTGGGCTGCTTCCAGCCAACGACTAAGCACAATGCAGTGAAGGTATTAGAGCCAGGCCATTGCTGCCCAACACAGGACTCCTCTCACAGGCCATCTACTTCTCCATCAGCGTAGCCAAGAGTTTCTCAAAAGTGTGCTGGCATCCAAGGTGCTTTCTACCTAATTCTCCTTGCTCCCTCCCCCTTTTCTATAACATGGTCTGAGGCTCTCCCCATACACTCCTCCTCTTCCCTTTATCTTTCACAGGTATTTTCTCCTCCAATAAATCTCTCTCACTTCTAGTTTTGTCTTACCATTTGTTTTCCAGAGGACTCCAACTGACCCAGGGAGTGATATGAAGTCTCATTTTACTGTAGAGGGTAGAATAATGGTGGTGAGATGAATATAAAGGAGAAATGAGTAGGCTGTTGCAGAAATGTTTATGAAATCTTACTTAAGCCAAGACAAGGATAGTAGAATTGAAGAGAAGTGGATGTATTAATATTATATATGGGGATTTGCATTGACAGTTCTTGATGATTTATTAGCAGTGAAAGGAAAAGCAGAAGTCAAAGGTGATTCCAAGTTTCTGGCTGGATGTATGTATCATTTACTGACATAAAGAGCAACTGGTTGTTCCTCACACCAACCCCCATCATAGAATAGCTATTCTGCTGATGTCATAGCTGAATCCCAAGAGTTCATTTTCCTTTCTCAGAGCTGATACTCTTCACAATAACATAATGGATATCAAATTGAGGCAGTGGTCCCTCGCACTTTCCTTGCAGAAGCTGTGATGTTTTTCACACAAAAGAATGGCGAGCTCTGATCAGCCTGGGCAACATGGCAAAATCCCAACTCTACAGAAAAAAAAAAAATTAGCCAGGTGTCATTGAACACCTGTGGTCCCAGCTACTTGGGAGGCTGAGGTGGGAGGATCACCTGAGCCCAAGAGATTGAGGCTGCAGTGAGCCATGATCATGCCACTGCACTCCAGTGTGGGCAGTGAAATAAGACTTTATCAAAAAAAAAAAAGAATGGTGAGCTCTATATAAGGACCTCCATAGCATTTTGTAACCATTACCCACACCACTGCTCTTCAGCCTGCTCTCTCAGTTGTTAGCCTGATGAGACACAGGCTTTTACAAAACTATATCTCCCCAAAGGCCGTATAACTCTCCTTATAAGAGAGAGACAGGAGATAAGTGAGATAGAAGATGACAACTGAAGGAGAGAAAGATTAGAGTTGGCCAGGCACGGTGGCTTATGCCTATAATCCCAGCACTTTGGGAGGCTGAGGCAGGTGAGTCACCCAAGGTCAGGAGTTTGAGACCAGCCTGGCCAACATGGTGAAACCCCATCTCTAATAAAAAGTACAAAAATTAGCCAAATGTAGTGGTGTGCGCCTGTAGTCCCCGCCATTCGAGAGGCTGAGGCAGGAGAATCACTTGAACCCGGAGGCAGAGGTTTCAGTGAGTTGAGACTGTGCCACTGCACTCCAGCCTGGGCAGCAGTGCAAGACTCCATCTCAAAAAATAAAAAAAAATAAGAGAGAGAGAGAGAGAGATTAGAGTGATGCTTCCAATCAAGCCAATGCTAACAGCCTCTACAATCTTGAAGAGGAAAAGGATAGATTCTTCCCTAGAGCCTCCAAAAAGAGCTAGCCCTTCCTACACCTTGACTTAAGCCCAGTTAAACTGATTTCAGACTTCTGGCCCCTAGAACTATAACAATAAATCTGTATTGTTTTAAGCCACAAAATTTGTGGCAATTTGTTACAGCAGCCATAAGAAATTAACAGAGAAGCTAAAGAACTGATTTACCTTTGTCCTGGCTTACCCCCACAACAGCCAGATCCTTCCAACATTGGAAAGAGAGATGCCTCTACCTCCAGGATTCTAGCTCCTGAAAACTTCTACTATTGTACCTATGTCTTATGGAATCTGATCTGATGGGAGTCTCTTCCTTTTGAAAGCATTATCTTGAACAGCCCATGAATACATGGACAACATGCTCACACTATCATATGCACTGGAGAAGCTTATCTAGACATGATAACTCAGATCACAGCAGGCTAGTGGATTGAACTTTATGCAACACTTCAATATTACCATCAAGTAAATACCCCTAAAGCTTCCAGATGGTCCCAAATTGCTCCTGGATATCCTCTACCCAGAAGACTTTGTGGAAATTCAACCTACATTTAACTCACCAAGGCAGTCTGATGCAAGCACACAAAGCTCCAATATAACACTAATCTTATGGTTAAAACACACACATATATACATATGTGCGTATATGTGTGTATATAATATATCCCCCATAGTAATATATAGTATATATTCACATATATTATCTTAACTGGTTATCTCAGGATGGTGGAATTACAGATAATTTTTACCTTCTTTCTTGTACTTTTATATATTATAAATTATATTAATGAACAAACATTTCTTTATATTCAGAAAGTCTAATTTTAAAAACTAAAAGAAATTAAATACAAAATCAATAAAAATTAAGCTAAAATAATTAAAAACCCAATAAAAATTTTTAAGAATAAAGAATTTTTAAGTAACAGAGTTAAAGTACATTAAAATATATAAGATATGAGTAGAAACCACAGCTAAAGAGTTAAAGCATTAAAGTAAGCAAAAAAAGTAGAAATACAAATCATAAATTTAATAGTAAAATTTTATAAGAGCATAAAACAGAATTTAAATTCTTAAAGTCTAGAAACAAGGACTCATGGTGAAGTAAAGCAAGCTTAAAACAGAAAGATAAAAGATTTAATAGGTAGAAGGAAAATGAAAAAGAAATAGAAAAAAATCAAATAGCAAACACTTAGCAGCAAGAAAAATTTACATAAAGCCAGGATGCTGAACTAGTCGACAGAGTATGTCTTCAGTAAAATAAGTAAAGATAAAGGGGAAGAATAGAGTCCTAAAGTAAAGAAATCCTATTGTAGACCAACTAATAGCCTCAGTTCTTAGTAGTTTCCTACCTTTCTGGAAAATCCCCTCTGATCCTATTGTACTCTTTATTGACTCAAACCTCAGGGAAAGGAGCCACAAGACACGCTTCTTCTTTCTTCTTTTGGCCACAGCTGTGTTTTTACTAGTTCTGTGAAAGAGGGACTTGGCCCTAAAGAAAGTAGTCTCCACCTCTCAGAAGCCTCAGCCAGCTATGAACATTTAGTTCCTGGAAACAGCTGGCCTCTTATGTGCTAGAGACAAAGGAACATGCTTCCTCCGGAACAACCATTTACAACTCTGTTTTATTTCATTCACTGATTTACCAAACACACAATCTACAAAGGTTCCCTATATCATGTTCTCTTTTATAATATTCTGTTCTTGCCCTTCATAGGCTTTTCATAGTTTGCAATAATTTATTTACGTGCTTACTCTTTTAACATCTCTTTATCTTAGTAGATTATAAGCTTCGCGAGAGCAGAGATCACATTATTTTGCTCATCATTAGAGAATACAGTGTTGGCTCTTAGTAGGCACTCAACAAGTATTGATGGAATGGATAGATGAAAGGATAGACGTGTAGATTTGAGCATGGATAGGTTATACCATCCATAGCATATATACCACAGCATATACCAAGCCCTGTGCTACCGGTATTATTTATCTTTGTAAGCCAGCACCTCCCATAACACATGGTGTATAGTGTGGCTCTATAGATTTGTTGGCTATATCCTAGGCACCAGGGATATAAAGATGAGTAGAGTGCTTTTTGGTCTTCCAGAAAACAAGTTTTAGGGAGAGAACTACATAAACTAAGAATTAGAGCAATGTGAGGTATATGCCATGTTACAAACACAAGCAGGGCACTATGGAAGCACAGAAAAGAGTGTGCTTAACTGCATTCGGAGTTCAAAGAAGCCTCCTAAAGGAAGCTACATTTGAATTGAATCTTAAAGTAAGCCCAGAAGCTTTCTGAATGAAGAACAGAGGAAAAGCATTCCAGAACATAATATATAAAGACAGAGAGGCTCGTTGGAAGGATCATGACTCCTCCAACATGGCTGAAAACAAAAGATGCTATAGAGGAGTGACAGATAAGGCTGGAATGAAGGCCAGACTGAACTAAAACATTTTAGCTTTTTCTTGTAAATGGTGACAAGACTTGGGATGATAAATGTGAGAGAGAAAGACATGGTCAGATTTGCACTTTAGAAAGGGCACTTTAGCCAAAGTATAGCTAAGAAGTTGGAAGGGCGAGAAAATATAGGCATCAGTTAGAATTCATGTGAGAAATGATGAGGGCTTGAATGTGGCAGTGGCAGTAAAAATAGAGAAGAGATAAATTCAGGGGCTACTAAAAAGGTAGAATAGACAGAAAAAGACAGTTACCACCCGGATGTGGAGACTTGGTGGAAAGGGGTTTCCATGGTGACTCACAGTTTCCCAGTTTGAGCACCTAGGTGAACTATGGTGCCATTAACCAAAAATTGGGAAGGGAAAGAAGAGAACGTTTGAGGATATGTTGCCTTTTAGGTCTCCCAATCTAAAAGAAAGGATACAATAATTGAAAAAGTAAGTCTGCAACTCATGATAGCAGTCAGAGAATGGGATGAGATTTGGCAATGATCATTTCGTGGATGATAGTAGCAGGTGCCCAGGAAATAGAGAAGAGAATGAGGAGAAGGAGGCTGAATGTGGAGCCCTGTGGAAGATGTACTATTCATTTCAGTATCAAATTATAGCTTATTTGGTGTAGATTGCTTCCACTGGCTTAATTTTAATAACTTATTCACTCTGGTTAGAGAATTCCATAATTTAATTTTAGTTAAGTGTATGTATGCAGTGTTGACACTATTGCTGTTTATAATAACTCAAGGCTAATATTTTAATCTTTTTAAACGTTTTAATTATTTGTATAATGAAAATGTAAACAACATGCTGCACAAGTCATTTTATACCTTTGGCTTAATTAAAAAATAAACATATAGACACAGACAAATTTTGAAGTGACTTCCTCCTTGCCTCCTCCTTCCTCTGCTTGCCTACTGTTTCTATTACTGAAATATTATTACAACTGCACCCTGCTTTTGCGAGAAAGTCACCTGAAAAATTATCATTACCAAGTTCTTAAAGAGCTGCCAGAACAAAAATCCAAAAAAAACAGAGCAAGTTAATGGTTATTAGCATATTCATAAACTGAGACATAAGGTCAAACTCTTTATTTTCATTCCAAAAAGTCATCTACTTATGTCATTGACCCTGCCTTTTTTTTCTACTATAGCCAATAGATTAATGGTTGTGTGATTTGAACAAATTCTCAGAAGCATTTATACTTAAAAAAATATGAATATCCAGAAGAAAGGGTTTTTTTTAATAGTTAAAAGTACTTGTTAAATTAAGATACTGCAAGGGTTTAGGCAGCTCAGTAAATAACTTCAGGAGAACAATCTGTTGTCCTTTAACAGGCTCTTAATCTCAAAGGTAAAATCTCTTTCCATTCATTGATACTTGCGATAAAAATTGTGACGGCTTCATGCTGAAGTAATTTCCTTGCTAATGTAATGGCATTAAGATATTCAAATTATCATTGTCTTTTGTACTGGGTGTTTTCAAAGAAGTGTGAAGATAGGGAGAATTTCCTTGGCATATTATTCATCAAGTGGCACAAATCACCTCCATGCCAGCTTGGAGAAAAATTGTATGAGAAAATTCAAGATGCATGAAAAAAATTATCTTGGACATTGAAAATTAAAACAACATGGGCACAAAAAACAGAAGACAGATGTTTTGTTTATACCACATAGCACCTCCAGAGTTGGCCTGATATTTAGGCAAAGAAGTGGCCACTTAAAAGATGTGAGTCAATTTTATCTGCCTGATTGGAAAAAGGGATGATGATGATATTGGTGGGCTAGGGGAGGAATGGAAAACACTGGTGGGATATCCACCCCAGCTGGTGTCCAGGCTGTTGATACCATCAAGAGAAGGAATTCAAGGATGAGTCAGAAAATAGTGAAAGTATGGAGATTCATTGCAAAGTGAAAAATCCACACTTAAGAAAGGGGAGTGTGGGCGTACTCAAGAAAGCGTCACACAAGGGAGTTTGGGGCTTCTCCCTTTAGGGCTTCTTTAACCAAGGGGTGGTATATTTATGAAGATTCCTGGAAAAAGTTGAAGATTTCTTGGAACTATGGTGCCATCCATTTTTACACCAAACAGGGGGTTTCCAGAACTGTCATGGCACTGGCGGGTTTGTGATTTGTATGTTAATGAGCATATAATGAGGTCCTAGGAGAAACCTAGGTCAAATCCAGCACCATGTAGGGTCTAGTCGGTCATAGCCGGCTTGGCCCACACCCTGGTTTTTCAGGGTCTTATCAGCCCCTAGCTTACGCAGGTATTTCAACAGTTTCCTTTTGCTGCTCATGTGAAACTACTGCCTGGAATTTTCTATTCTCCTGTGACCACCCTGTATTATTCCTATCTCAATGAGAATGAGACAGTGCTTTTTTCTACTGTGTCATTTCTTGAATCCTGGCCTACCCTGAGATGAGTAAGCAGGGATAAGTGGAAGTTTTTTTCTCCCCTCCTCTGGTAAAGCCTAGATCCTAATTATAATGTGAATTATAAATATAAACACCTCCTCCCCTGTCTTTTTATGCTATTGTCTTCAATAAAACAGATTTTTTTCTCTTAGAAAAATATCAAGAAAGTTATTTTTTAAAATGACTTTGACTCCCAGACACATTCCCCAGTCACTTCAAGTGTGTTTTGTCTCTGCTCTTTGCATACATGTTTCCCTACTTCTCTCACCACATCCCAGCATCCAGAAGCTCCCCAGTCCCAACACTCATTCTCATTGTTCAGGGCCAACCTGAATGTCTCACCTCTGTGCAGCCATCCCTTATCCCCTGTCCCAATCCCCTCACCCCAAATCAATCAATTAATCTATATGAAGTGCTCTGAACATTGTCTGGAATATAAAATATATTATATGAGTATTGGCTGCCATTACCATCATTGTGTGTGTTTCTAAAGTACTTTCCACAAACCTTTGCTGTGCATGACTTTCATCTTGTCACTTAGCTTCTTTCCTCACTTATTTACTCAAAATTCACCTTAGTGAGGTCTTCCCGACCAAAATTTCAAAACCCTCCTTTAAATCTCCTTTTCTGATTTTTAAAATCTTTAGCATTTCTCACTATGCACATTTTTCTGCATTATCTTGTTTATTGAATGTCTCCGTCATCAGAATGAAAGCTCCATGGGGGCAGTAAATAGTTATGCAATGAATGAATGAATGTGCTTGCATATGTTTTTACTTACTAAGACTCTATATCGTCAGAGAACCTAATATACCATATGGCACTCAGTAGACCAGCTGAGTAAGAGGAAGATCTAGAATCCTAAGGCCATTCCAAAGAATGGCACATTTGAAAGGGTGCCTCAGTGTGAAACGCTCAACTGGCTACATAATGAAGGCATTGAGTGTTAGAAGGAGAGGAAAAAATCCCTAACATGGACATAAAAACTTATGTCCTTTTCTAGACTATAGTGCCTAAGGACATCTCTGGGTCCTAGGCACATTGTTGATATTTAGTAAAAATTTATAAAGATTACTGATACATAGTATTTGGCAAAGAAAGATAAAAACTGACATATAAACTATTTGCTTATGAAGGATAAATTTAAGGTTAAATTGAAAAAAAAACCTCATGTTGCCATATTGTATGACAGGTATGGTTTGCAAAAAGCACAATCCAGGGCCATTTTCCTCATTATACTAAATGGTGTTTCTATATTGAAATCAACTCCAAACTTAGACCATAAAATATTGTGAAAATGTCATAGGTAGTTAGTGCAATGTAGTTTTTAAATAGGGAGTCATTACTTTTGAATATCCATGGAACTTAACATTTTCTTACTAATTTTTATCAAAAGATTTCAGGGAGTTTGGAACGTCTCACAAAAGAGCTACTGAACAGGAATATGGAGAGAAGTAAAGTGTGTTAACTGGAATAAAATAAACCTACTTGGAACTTGGAACTCAAAATTCAAGCTCACTTACAAGGTGTCTGCCATGCCCTGCTCACGGAGTATACATTCCTGGTCAGGAATGTTATGTCCTAAATAATCCTATCTTGGATGACACAGAAACTGATGAAAAAAGATAACCCAATGGCTTTGTCACACCAAATATTCTATCACACAGATCAGAAAGAAGTTTTGACTCTAATCCCACTTGGTGGCTGTGTGAACTCAAGTAAGTAACTTAACCCCACTGGTCTTCCATTGCCTTGTTTCAAAATGAGACTAGCACATTAGCACTGCCTTACCCAGTTGTTGTGAGGAGCTAACAAAATATTGTGTGTTAAAACGTGTGGTAAACCCTGAAGTGCTATACAAATGTGATGTATTATTTTTGTTCTTTAAAGGTCTTTTGACACCTAATCTTTGCCTCCATAAATGACCTCTTTGTTTTCAAACTTGCTTTTGTCTGATCTTACACTGGCTCAAATTTTAATCTCTTACCTAGTGAAGTTATTTCTTTAGACCTTGCCTCTGCCCAGCTCTTTCTTGGACTACTAGAACCTAATTACTTCTGTGGCTTCTGTTTGACCGGCCGTGTAAGAACTGTGAATGTAAACTAAGGACTTATCCCCCTGTCTACTGTAATCCATCTAAGTAATATGCAATATTTGAGTGTAGATGACAAGACGGCATGAAATTTCACTTCTCTTTCAGAGAACGAAACCAATTCCTTATCTTTAAGAAGGTTTACTTGAAAGGACTTCCAGTTTCTCTTCATAAAATAATGTAGAAACCATTATTCTTTCTATTTGCCTCTCACCTCAGCACTGGGCTGAATGTATTTATAAACTAAAACTAGAAAGAATTCTTGGTTTGCAAAAGACTTTAACAGAAAACCAGAGCTGATGGCTAATACTAGCAGGAGCAGGGTCTGTGTACTGGGTGTACTGGTTTCCCCTTCATTAAATAATAGCAGCATCCAGCAGATACAGCACCTACTAAGTGCCTGAGTTTTTACATGTATTAATTCATTTACTCTTCACAACTATTATTAGCTCCATCTTGCTGTTGAGGAAAATAATTGACATAAGTTCAAACAGCTAGTAAGTGGAAGAGCTGGGATTCAAACTCAGGCCATTTGATTCTAGAATAAGGTCATATTCTTAACTCTATGTTATATTGCTAATAATAATGATGATTATGATACTGATAACAAAAAATGTATTATTTCTTGTTGCATAACAAATTGCCCCAAAATTTAGTGGCTTAAAAGAACAAAATCACAGTTTCTGTGAGTCAGGAATTTGGACACAATTTAGCTAGGTACTCTGCTTCAGAGTCTTTCACAAGCTGCAATCAATGTGTCCTGTGGGGCTGTAGTCATTCCAAGGCTCTACTGGGAAAGGATCCACTTCCATGCTCACTCAGATGGTTATTGTTAGAATTCAGTTCCTTGCAGGCTGTTGGACAGAAACCATCCCTAATTCTGTGCCAGGTGGGCCTCTCAAACATCGTAGTTTGCAAAGTGTGAAAGCTGGGAAAGATATAGAGTCCAGCAAAATACAAGCCACTGTCTACTGTTAATAGACATTAGTATTTCCACCACTTTTGTCATACTCTTTTTATTAAGAGCAAGTAACTAAGCCCACACTCAACTGGAGGGGATTACACAAGGATATGAATACCAGGAAGTGGGGATCATTGGCAGTCACATCAGAAGCTGCCTACCTTCGTAATAATTAACATTCTATAAATATAATAAGAAAATAACATTTATTGAGAGCTTACTATGTGCCTGGCAATAGCCCAAGCATTTCACATATATTAATTCACATAATCCTCACAACAAACCTGATACATGAATTAGTAAGGGGAAGTGCCATGATTACACTTAGAGGTGGAGAAATTAATACCACTTTTCTGTATTCCAACAGATAAAGCCTGTCTTAGAATGCTTCAAAATGATTGCCACAAACTGAATCTACCCCAACCACATCCTCTTTCATAACCACTTGTCTTATTCACAGAACAGGCTTTTTCTAGCTGGTGGCAAATAGTAATTTCCCAAAGTAACCCCCTTCTGGCTCTACTAGTCCTGGGGGTAGGGAAGAAGAAGTAGTCTTAAAAAAAAAAAAATCACTATTTTTCATGAAATTTTTTTTTTTTTTTTTTTTGGTCACCGAGGCTGGAGTGCAGTAGTGCAATTGCAGCTCACTGCAGCCACGACCTCCCAGGCTCAAGCAATCCTCCCAGCTCAACTTCCCAAGTAGCTGGGACCACAGGAATGTGCCACCATGCCCAGATGATTTTTTATTTTTTTTGTAGAGACAGGGTGTCACTGTGTTACCCAGGCTGGTCTCAAACACCTGGGCTCAAGCAATCAATCCTCCTGCCTCAGCCTCCCAAAGTGATGTGAGTACAGGTGTGAGCCACTGCACTCGGCCAAACATTATACTTTTTATAAATGAATATATCTTTACTGTAATTCCAATTTTAAATAGAAACTGCTAATAAGAATCATCTTTTCTGTTTGAAAGGCTACCAAGGATACAAAATATCCAAATCAATTCCAGTTTTGATTTAATTCTAGTTTTTTTACATCGTGCTTCTCTTCAAAAAGTTGTTGAGATGGCTGGCTCCCAGTTGGTCAACTATAAAGAAGGATAAGAGAGAATAAGCACATCCCCCTGAAAGATTCTAGGTTCTATGGAATTGGATGGAGGTGGGTACTGGCGCATTGATCAGACTGTCTCTCCAGTCTTACCCTCCAAACTAGAGGCCCAGAGAAAACATGGAATCACTTAGGACAGGAGAGGCTGGAAGTCCTCTTCCCTATTTTTAATAGGGACTAAAGGAGTTGCTTATTATGAGAGCTGTGTGGAAGACATCCCAGATTCCTAGGCTGCTGGGTGTGTGTCTATTTTCAACCCTCTTATATTTGCAATGACACATCCTTTAAATATCTAGAAGCCAGTTCCTGGTCAAGTTAAAAATATAAACAAATGAATATCGATTCAAAGTTCTAAATAAAATATGAACAAATAAAATTCAATAATTTATTATTAAAAGAATAATTTACCAAAAGGGTTAATTCAATCATACAGGAAGGATTATTTAATAACACATTAATAAAATTCATCACACTAATAGGTCAAAAAAGTAATATCATCTTAATAGAAGGCAAAAAGCACTTGCTAGAATTTGGCAACTATTCATAATTAAAGAAATAAATGTCTCAGTAAACTGAAGATAGAAGAAGTCCACTTTGCCATGACAAGTAATATTTATATGGACTAACATATTTAACAATGAAACACTAGAAGAATTACCAATGGTCAGAATTAAGACAAGGATGTTACTGATTTATTGCATTTTTTAAACACAAAAATGGAAACAATCTAAATGTTCTGCAGTTAACTAAGTTACAATACAGTCGTAATATGGAATACTTGATAGCCACTATAATCATATGGTACATGAGTATATATAGGCATATTTGAGACCTATACACAAACAATATTTGGTATATATAATGTATATAGATAATATATGTTTGCAGATATGAAATATATGTGAATGTAATTGTGCATTGAAAAAGTTCTGAAAAGAAATACAAGCTGCAAACAGGGCTTCCTTTAGAAGAATGGTATTGGTAGAATTAACAGACTAGAATGGAAAGATCTTTTGTACAAGTACTCTGTGTTGTTCAAATGTTTTTGGAACAAGGAAATATTAGATATGCAGTATTTATTTAATTATTTATTTGGGACGGAGTCTCGCTCTATCACCCAGGCTGGAGTGCAGTGGTGTGATCTCTGCTCACTGCAACCTCCACTTCCCAGGCTCAGGCGATTCTCCTGCCTCAGCCTCCCAAGTAGCTGGGATTGCAGGTACCCACCACCATGCCCAGCTAATTTTTGTATTTTTAGTAGAGATGGGGTTTCACCATGTTGGCCAGGCTTGTTTTGAACTCCTGACCTCAAATGATCCACCTGCCTTGGCCTCCCAAAATGTTGGGATTACAGGCGTGAGCCACTGTACCTGCCTATGTATACAGTACTTAGACCAACTCTAAAAAAACTAGTCAAAGAATATTGACGGTGAAGAAATAATAGTATTACCAATAAAAAAACAAGTTCAAGGCCAGGTGTGGTGGCTCACGCCTGTAATTCCAGCACTTTGGGAGGCCAAGGTAGGTGGATCACGAGGTCAGGAGTTCAAGACAAGCCTGGCCAATATGGTGAAACCCTGTGTCAACTAAAAATACAAAAACTAGCCAGGCATGGTGGTGCGTGCCTGTAGTCCCAGGTACTCGGGAGGCTGAGGCCGAAGAATCACTTGAACCCAGGAACCAGAGGTTTCAGTGAGCCGAGATCGTGCCACTGCACTCCAGCCTAGGCAACAAAGCGAGACTGTTTCAAAAAAAAAAAAGTTTTATAATACAATATGTATTAATACATCAAAAATTACCTAAAGGATGCACCACCAATTTTTTTTTTCTTTTTAGAGACAAGGTCTCACTCTGCGGCCCAAGTTGAAGTGTAGTGGCATGATCATAGTTTACTGTAGCCTCAAACTCCTGGGCTCAAGTGATCCTCCCACTTTAGCCTCCTGAATAGCTGGCATTACAGGCATGCACCACCACACCTGGCCAATTTTTAAATTTTTGGTAGAGATAGGGTCTCACTATGTTGCCCAGGCTGGTCTTGAACTCCTGGCCTCAAGCAATCCTCCTGCCTTGGTCTGCCAAAGTACTGAGATTTCAGGTATGAGCCACATGCCTGGCCATACCTCCAAATTTTGACTTTGGTTGTTACACTTATATAATAGACTGATTTTTTGATAACTTGTTAAATGTTGCTTTATATGTTTTCCAAGTTCTCTGTTAATCACATATTTCTTTTGCAGCTAGGGGAAAGATTAGCAAAGAAAACTGTGGTGATATTTAAATTACAGATCACACTAAACAATGATTACAGAGTTTACAGAAAAATGTGTTTGTCTTAATCTGGTTTCTAAAAGGGTCACGATGCCTTCTAACTCTGCCTCAATCTTATAAAGCTATTGGGAAAGCTAAATGCTTCCATTTTCTTGCTCAGCCAGCTTCCTTTTCTGGACTTGCTTAATTTGGGCATTTCTCTGAGCTTCAAAATCTTGGAGTCGTTCTTCATTCCTTTCTCTGTTTTCTGTATGGAGTCACTCACTGACGTCTCTCACTAATCCTTCATCTCTCACACAGCTCTTTTCCATTCTAATTCCATATCCCTCCTGGTATAGGCCTTGATCAGTTCACATCTGAACCATGGAGACATCTCACTGAGTCTCCGTGCCTGCCAAGACTGTCCCTCTATTTACACATCTCCCATCTTCACCTCACATCCTTCAGGTGATACCTCTTTAGAATATTCAACCGCTCTCTTCCTCGTTGCTCTCACCTGCTACGTTCCCAATTCCATGCCTATGCTCTTGACACTGCTCCTTGCAATAATATCCAAGTTCTACTCCTCTTTCTCACTTAACCCCACCTCCACATGTTATGGTCTCTTCTTCATCCCTTTGTATATCCAATCATTCTTTCAGTACATATTTCAAAACTATGTACTGTATACCAGATACTGGACTAGGCACAAGGAATACTGTGCTTAATTTGGGCACAGGCCTTCTTTATTATTTTCCAAATTAGTGATGGACCACAATCAAAGGATTATGAAACTCAAGTTCAGAACATTATCTGCCTTAACAATAATTTATCACATCCTCCAATGACCACATAAATCCTTTAAGAGCTCCTCATCTCTCTGCTTCCCTCTGACTTAGTCTCAAGAAATATTTCTTGTATTCAACAGTTAATATGTGCCTGTGTACAAGGCTTTATGCTAGATGCTAGAAATTGAGAGGTGAATAAAATCTGCTTCTTACAGAAAGCTCCAAGATTAACAAGGATGGAAGACAGGAAAAGATATACAATAGTGAGTAAAAGGTACTCTGATAGAAATGTACAGATTCGACTGGAGAATTCTACTTGGGAAGAGCAAGGAATGCTTCACAGATGAGGTAATGCTTGAGCTGATAACAGGTAGAAAAGGTGGGGACAGTATTTTAAGCAGCTGGAATAGTATTGCAAAGGCACAAGGCATTAAGTGGCACAGCTTGTCAGGAAGCCACAAGTACTTCAATAAGACCCGAGTACACGAGGCTGGAGAGTTGAGCTGGGGCCAGATCATTTTTTCCTTTGTTTTGCATTCGAGGGAATGAGTAAACGCTGAAGAATTTTAAGCGATGAAGTAACATGATTATATTTATATTTCAAAAAGTACCTCTGGTGGCTATATGGAAAATAGGGAGTGTGAGGGATGGGGCCCAGCTTAGGCAAAAAGTCAAAAGACAGAAGGCTGTTTTTAAAATCCAAGGAAGTTACGTGAACCAGGCAAGTAATGAAGTAGAGGAGTGGTGGCTAGGTTGAAGAGAAGGAAATAGTTTGGAGAGCTATCAGAGAGGTAAAATCAACAGGACTTATCTACTATTGGGTTTTAGAAGTTGAGGAAGAGGTAAACAATGACCTCTGAGTTTCTGGCTTGGGTTATACATATTCTAAGCAGAAAATACAGGTATTGTATACTAAAGGAGCAGGGTGAGCAGGGTATATAATAAGTTTAAGTTGCCTGTTAGGCATTGAGGTAGAAGGTCTTGGAGACTGTTAGATACACATGTCTCAAGTTCAGGATTTTGTTTGGGTTAGAATTAGAGATTTGGGAGTCAGAATACAGATAATGGGTCAAAACCATGAGAATGGTAATAGTGCCCAGAAGAAATGTAAATGATGACAATGGGTGGGAAGGACAGAGCCTTGGGGTATACCAACAATTATGGGGTCAGAGTAAGAGAAACCAGGAAAGGACCCTGAGAAGAAGTGGACAATGAGGCAGAAGGACAGCCAGGATAGGCTATTGTATGAGTTTCCAATTACTGCTGTAAAAAATTACCAAAAATTTTGTAGTTTTAAACAATGCTGGCCAGGCACAGTGGCTAGCACCTATAATCCCAGCACATTGGGAGGCAGAGGCAGGAAGATCACTTGAGCTCAGGAGTTCGACACCAGCCTGGGCAACAGGGCCAGACCACATCTCTACTAAAAACAAAACAAAGAAAAGAAAAGAAAAACCAACCGGGCATGGTGTTGCACGCCTGTAATGCTAGGAGGCTAAGATGGAAGAATCACTTGAGCCCAGGAGGTCAAGGCTGCAGTGAGCCAAGATCGCACCACTGCACTCCAGCCTGGGTGACAGAGCGAAACCCTGTCTCAAAAAAGAAAAAAGAAAAGAAAAGAAAAATAAATAAATAAAACAATAAAACAATGCAGTGCCAGGTGTGGTAGCTGATGCCTGTAATCCCAACACTTTATGGGGCTGAGGCAGGAGGATTGCTAGAACTTAAGAGTTTGAGACCAGCCTGGACAACATGGTGAGACCCCCATCTTTACAAAACATAAAAATATCCAGATGTGGTGGCACATGCCTATGGTCCCAGCTACTTGGGAGGCTGAGGCAGGAGGATCACTTGAGACCAGGAGTTTGAGGCTGCAGTGAGCTATGATGACACCATTACACTCTAGCCTGGGTGACAGAGCTAGACCCTATTTCAAAAAATTAAAGACAAAACACACACACACAAGTTTATTATCTCACAGTTCTGTGGGTTTAGAAATCGAACACTGGTCTTGCTTGTCTAAAGTCAAAGCGTCAACAGAGTAGCATTACTTTCTGGAGACTTGAGGGAAGAATTGGTTTCCTTGATTTTTCCCAGCATCTAGAGACCAACCACCTGTGATTCCTTAGCTTATGGACTTTTCTTCAGTCTTCAAAGCCAGCAAGTGGATAGAGTTCTTCTCACATGACACCACTCTGACCTTGCTTCTCTCTACACATCACCTTCTCCAACTCTCTTCTTCTGCCCCTGTCTTCTATTTTGAAAAACACTTGTGGTTACATTGAGCTCACCTGGATAATCTGGGATATTCTCTGTCAGGAGAGTAGTAACCTTAATTTCATCTGCAACATTCATTCTCCTTGCTGTGTAAAGTAATATATTTATTATAGGAGGTTCTGGGGATTACGACATGGACATCTTTCACGAGAGGTTGGGGGAGGTGCATTATTCTGCCTACCATAGCTGTCATGTCAGAAACTAATCAAACAAACAAAAATATTAAAGAAAGAAAAAAAGTAGAGGGTAGTGATTCTGGGCAAGTTACTCAACCTCTCTCTGCCTCTGTTTCTTTTACTGAAAAGTGGAGAGAATAGTGCCTACCTCATAGGCTTGTTATAGGGATTACATGTGCTAATGTTAGAAAGCACATAAAGCTGTGTCCAGCTTATGTTATAATTTTTTAAAAGAGCAATGAGAGAGACTAAATAAGACAAAGACCTAAAACTGGCCATTGGATTTGTTAATTAGGCAATTAGTGGTTGTTACCACTGTAGTTTTGGGGATATGGTGGTTGTAGAAGTCTAATTATTGTAAGATGGAGGTGAGAAAATTGGAGAACAGGAATAAACATTATTTTGAAGTAAATGTTTAAGAAAGGATAGAGAAAGAATGCTGGCACCTTCTTAGGTGGCATATTCTTAGGGGAAGATGGGAAGTTATGGGAGATCTGAACACACATGCTATGGGGAAGGGGCTAGTGGATAGAACGGCTGAATATATGAGAAAGGGAATAATGACAGTAAAATCCCAGAGGAGAAGAAATAGATGTGATCAACAGCTCAGATGTGGGCATTAACTTTGAACTGGATTTTCTGAGTCTAGAGGGCAAACTATGAGGGTGAATCTTAGGAATTAAACCTAATTCCTTTCCTTGGCTTCTGTTCATCAGTAGGAATTACTCACAGGTCTCCACCTGAGGCTATGACACCAGAGTTAGAGTTCTTGTCCATCATCCAATATTAGGGTGCCACACACTGTCACGGAGTTTACCTTCTTTCACAGGAAAGTTCTATTAGGGCTTTGAGCGTTCAAGTTTAGAATTAGCAAGCAAAAATGTCATTTCTTTCAAAATGGTTAATTTCATAAACAATACCTGTCCTTTTCAAAAGATTTTTCTGATAGAAAAATGCAACTAGGTATAAATTTGTGTTAACAAACAGGCCCTCTTTGTTATTTTAAACTTTTTATCATGGACATTTTCAAGCAAACATAAACAGAATCATATAACAAATCCCATGTACCCAGCACTTCAATAACTACCAGCCTATGACCAATTTTGTTTCGCTTATACTCCCCTCTCACCCCCACCTTCACCCCTAGTGTTTTAGGGCTAATAGTTTGGCTGTGTCCCCACTCAAATCTCATCTTGAATTGTAGGTCCCATAATTCCCACGTGTTGTAGGACGCACCGGTGGGAGATAATTGAATCAAGGGGGCAGTTTCCCCCATACTGTTCTCATGGTAGTAAATAAGTCTCACAAGATCTGATGGTTTCATAAGGGGTTTCCCTTTCCACTTGGCTCTTATTTTCTCTCTTGCCTGCTGCCATGATTTGCTCCTCCTTGCCTTCCACCATGATTGTGAGGCCTCCCCAGCCATGTGGAACTATGAGTCTATTAAACATCTTTCCTTTATAAATTACCCAGTCTCTGATATGTCTTTATTAGCAGTGTGAGATCAGACTAATACAAAGGCAAATAGGCATCATTAAAAAAAACAACAACAAAAAACAGGACTTTGGCAAGGCACAGAGGGTCATGCCTGTAATCCCAGCACTTTGGGAAGCTGAGGCAGGCAGATCACTTCAGGCCAGGAGTTTCAGATCAGCCTGGGCAACATAGTGACATCTTGTCTCTACAAAAAAATTTAAAAATTTGCCAGGTGTGGTGTTTTGTGCCTCTAGTCCCAGCTACTTGGGAGGCTGAGGTAGGAGGATCGCCTGAGCCCCGGAGGTCAAGGCTGCAGTGAGCCAAGACTGAGCCACTGCACTCCAGCCTGGGTGACCGAGTGAGACCCTGTCTCAAAAACTTATATATATATATTTAATTAATTGACTCAAATAATAGGCCGGGCTTGGTGACTCACGCCTGTAATCCCAATACTTTGGGAGGCTGAGGCAGGCAGATCACTTGAGCCAAGGAGTTCGAGACCAGCATGGGCAACATGATGAAGCCCCGTCTATACAAAAAATTTTTAAAAATTAGCTGATGGTGGCATGCATCTCTAGTCCCAGCTGTTGAGAGGTTGAGGTGGGAGGATCGCTTGAGCCTGGGAGGTTGAGGCTGCAGTGAGCTATGATTGCCCCACTGCACTCCAGCCTGGGCAACAGAATTGAGACTCTGTCTCAAAATAAATAAGTACATTACACTAAATAATAAAATTAATAAAAAATTAAAAAATAAAAATAGTAATATATAAAGTATATAAGAATCTATGAAGTATATAATCACTAAGTTTTGTTAGCATTAGCAAGCAAAAATGTCACTAAGTATACTGATCATATACTTCATATATCTGCTTCTCTTTCATCACATTACCAAGAACTGGATACAATTTAGTTTATATGAATAGTTTATATGAATTTGAAATAGAACAACAGAAATATTAATAAAGTCTAATTTTATATGTTAATTTTTAAACATGTTTTACAATTATTGAGAATTGTGTAATTTTTAAGATTTACATAACGTCAGAGCTGGTAGGCTAGTAAATAGTAAATGTTTTTCATGTTTTTGTCAGTTGAACTGCTCAACAGATATGCCTACCTTTGATTCTGCTGAGAAGAGAGAGAGAAAAAAAAAGAAATGCCTACCTATGTTTCATATGATATGAACACCTCAGTTCCAAGGTTTAGAACTAAATAATTTTGGTGACTATTTTGCTGCCCAACATTTACCATTATTTTAATGTAAAATTGTTTTTAATAGCTCAAACAGACCATCAAGTGCTGATGTTGGTGTTTGAAAACTCACTCCCGTACCAGTAACTTTAGAATAGAAGTAAAATGTGATAAATTACTCTGAAGAAGGCCAAACTTCACAACAGCCAGTATTGTTTGTTTAGAGTACGGACTGAAAAATATTAGAAATGATGCTGAGATACTCAAATGCAGCAGATACATCTTTAACCTTTAAAATACCTCAGGTATCTGGGCAAAACAAAGAGGAAAAAACCTACTAGTGACTCAGCTGCAAGATCAATATCAGTGTAACAGATTTATAGGCTCTGAAAAAGTACTCCAACCCCAATCACTATTTATTTTATATTTATTTCTATTGGAATATTATGCTAGGTCTTCTAGAATATATTATATACATGGAAATCAACTGTCCTCTAATTAGTGCAGATACCCAAAAGTATATCATTGTACAACACTATTTTATAGTACATCTAAGACAATCAAAAGAGGAAAAGAAATTTTAAAAAATCGTCTTAATTTTAAATTTAAAGTAGCTTATTTGACAGTTTTCACAAAAGGAAAAATAGAAGTTAAAAAATAAAGTAGCTTGTAGCAACCACTTCATTTGCCAACCTCCTGTAGCTAAGTGTAGCCCTGCGACAAAGTTGGGACCAATGGGATGTAAGCAGAAATGTTACGTGGCAGTTTATAGGACACTCTCTATAAAAGATAGGTGGTGTCTTTTCAGTAAATGGTGTGAGAAACCCGAATATCCATGGGCAAAAGAATGAAGCTGGAGCCTTAACTTACACTCTATACAAAAATTAATTCAAAATGGATCAAAGACTTAAGAGCTAAAACCTGTTGAGGTCAAATAAAATATACAGACAAATCTCCAAATTTAGAATGTTTTCTTTGGGAAGCAAGTATTGTAATTCAGGGCATACACACAGACCAGGTGGTCTCCAGTATGTCTGAAGAACAAAGAGAAGGTTGGAGGTTTTATAAAAAGGAGAAATGTATTGTTTTGAAAGAAAGTTCATTGACACTAGTAAAGTTTTAGGGAACTGGCAAGCTCTGATTAATGAGTGACAGTGGTGGGTAAAACTAGTCTTAGAGTCACAGCAGATTGTTTCAGTAGCCATTAGATAAAACTGCTTACAACAGGCAGTTTCAACAGTCAGGCTTGCAGAAAATTATATTCTTGGAGCAATGTTATGTGTGCCCTGAGTATTTTTTACCCCGGCCTCTGGCCTCTGGCCTCTGTTTAGTTGAATATGACAAGAATGACCTAATTCATATGATCACCTTTCACAAAGTATAAATTTATTTTTTCTTTTTTTTTTTTTTTTTTGAGATGGAGCCTCGCTCTGCTGCCCAGGCTGGAGTGCAGTGGCGCAATCTTAGCTTATTGCAGCCTCTGCCTCCTGGGTTCAAGCAATTCTCCTGCCTCAGCCTCCCAAGTAGCTGGGACTACAGGCGTGTGCCACCACGCCTGGCTAATTTTTTGTATTTTTAGTAGAGACGGGGTTTCACTATGTTAGCCAGGATGGTCTCGATCTCCTGACCTTGTGATCCGCCCGCCTCGGCCTCCCAAAGTGCTGGGATTACAGGCATGAGCCACCGTGCCTGGCCCACAAAGTATAACTTTTCTAGAAGAAAACATAGGGGGAAAATCTTCATGACATTGGATTTGCAAATGATTTCTTGGATAAGGCACCAAAAGCACGGACAACATATAAAATAGATAAATAGTATCATTTTATTGAGACAACAGTCTCGCTCTGTCACCCATGCTGGAGTGCAGTAGCACAATCTCGGCTCACTGCAACCTCCGCCTCCTGAGAGGCTGGGGTTACAGGAGTGTAGTACCACCATGCTCAGCTAAGTTTTGTATTTTTAGTAGAGATGGGGTTTCGCCATGTTGGCCAGGCCGGTCTTGAACTCCTGAGCTCAAGTGATCTGCCCGCCTCGGCCTCCTAAAGTGCTGGGATTATAGGCATGAGCCACCACATCCAGCCTGAAATAGATAAATAGTATTATATCATAATTTAAAACTTTTGTGTATCAAAGAGTACCATTAAAAGAGTGAGAAGACAACCTAGAGAATGGGAGAAAATATTTGCAAATCATATACAGTCACGCATCACTTAACACTGGGAATATGTTCTGAGAAATGAGTCACTAGGTGATTTTGTCAATGTGTGAACATCACAGAGTGTACTTTCACAAACCTAAATGATGTAGCCTGGGTGTGTAGTAGGCTATATGGTATATAGCCTATTGTTCCTAAGCTACAAACCTGTATAGCATGATACTATACTGAATACTGTAGACAACTATAACACAATGCTAAGTATTTGTGTATCTAAGTATGTCTAAATGATATGGAAAGGAGACAGAGAAATACTGGGTAGAAGAGGAAAGTTCCCCAGCAAAGGACTACCTGGAAACCTGAGGCCCTAAATGGGTACAGGCATTCCTGTTTTCATGCCCAAAAGTTGCCTTTTGGCCCAGCATGCCCTGCTATCCTATACCCATATAAACCCTGAAGCCCTGGCTCCACGAGGAGATGGACAGAAGAGCAGAAGGACAGCAGAATGGCACAGGAGAGAGAAGAGAAAGAGCATCTATACACTGAGAGGAGCTCAGCTGGGGATGATTGGAGAGGAGATCAGCCACTGGATGGCCAAACTCCAGGAGAAGATCATCTCCCCACTCCATCCCCCTTCCACCTCCTCATCCACCCCACTAAGAGCCACCCCCACCACTCAATAAAACCCCTGCATTCATTTTTCAAGTCCATGTGTGACCTGATTCTTCCTGGATGCTGGACAAGGACCTGGGTACCAAGAGGGCACTGAGCTGTTTAACACTTAAGCCATCTGCAGATGGCAAGGCTAAAAGAGTACACTGTAACACACACCCACTTGGGCTTCAGGAGTGGCAGGCACCCACCCCTTGATGCTGCCAATGGGCCAGAGCCCAGGGGTGCTCGCCCCAGCTCCTGCACCTGCCCATCTATGTGCTTCCCCTCCCATAAGGGGTTTGAGTGCACACAGCGGCTGAACAGATGAGCCCTGTCACACATCCTGCGAGGGGGGTCAGAGAACTCTCCCGATTCATAAACATAGAACAAGTGTTCATAAAAAAATAGTATTATAGTCTCATGGGACCAATGACATATATTTGTTGACCAAAATGTCATATGTAGCACGACTATATCTGATAAGGGTTTGATATAAAGAATATATAATGAATTCCTGTAACTGAACAGCAAAAAAAAAAAAAAAAAAAAAAAAAAAAAAAATCCAAGCAATCCAATTAGAACAAAAGGAGTTGAATGGACATTTCTCCAAAGATATGCAAATGGCCAATAAGCCCAAGAAAAGACGCTCAACATCACTAACCGTTAAGAAAATGCGTACCAAAATCACAATGATATACTAATTCACAACCATTAGAATGGCTATTGTCAAAAAACAAAAAATAACAAGCATTGGTAAGAATATGGTGAAATTGGAACCCTTGTGCATTGCAAGTGGAAATATAAAATGGTGCAGCTGCTGTGGAAGACAGCAGGGCCATTCCCCAAAATATTAAAGACAGAATTACCATATGACCCACCAATTCTACTTCTGGCTGTATACTCAAAAGACTTGAAAGCTGCCAGCCACAGTGGCTCATGCCTGTAACCCCGGCACTTTAGAATGCCCAGGCAGGAGGATCACTTGAACCCAGGAGTTAGAGACCAGTCTGGCAATATAGAAAAACCCTGCCTCTACAAAAAATTTAAAAATTAGCCAGGTGTGGTGGCACACTTTTGGTCCAAGCTACTCAGGAGGCTGAGGTGGGAGGATCACTTCAGCCTGGGAGGTTGAGGCTGCAGTGAGTTAAGTTTGTACCACTACATTCTAGCCTGGACCCTGTCTCAAAAAAAAAGATTTGAAAAGGACTGAAACAGATACTGGTACACCCATGTTCACAGCAGCATCATTCACGATAGCCAAAAGGTGGAAGCCACCCAGTGTCCATCAACAAATAAATGGATAAATGAAATATGGTGTATACATACAATGAAACATTATTTGGCCTTAAAAGGGAAGGGAATTCTGATATATGCTACAATGTAGATGAACTTTGACCACGTTCTGCTAAGTGAAATAAACCAATCACAAAAGGACAAACAATTGTATGATTCCACTCATACGAGGTATCTGGAGTTGTCAAATTCATAAAGACAGCAAGTAAAATGGTGGTTGCCAGGGATGGAAGAGAGGGGAGAATGGAGAGTTAATGTTTAATGGGTATGGAGTTTCTGTTTGGGAGAATGAAAATGTTCTGGACATGAATGGTGGTGATGGTTATACAGTGGGAATGTACTTAATGCCACTGAACTAACCATACACTTAAAAATGGTTAAAATGATAAATTTTGTTATGTATGTTTTATCACACATACACAAAATAAAGGTAATTGGTTCATCCCCTTGCTCCTTCTTCTTTGTTCATTCCCCTTTCTTGCTGCCTGGAATGTAGATGTGATGGCTGGAGCTGGAACAGTCTCCTTGGACTTCACAAGTTGTACCTTGCAATTCCAGGGGGTACCATTTACATAGAATGTATAGATTTTTACATAAGGAGAGAAGTACTCTGTCTGGTTTAACCACTGTTCTTTTGAATTTCTGTTACTTGCAAACAAAACTAGTTCTAACTGATATAATAGGTTCTATCTATCTATCTATATAGATGTATATCTTATAACTAAAGTATTCATAAACAATAACCTTTAAAGTCCAGAAGCATGTAGACTATTATAATAAATGTGAACAAATTCCAAATGTATGTTAAATTCTGAACAGCAGAAAATCTGGCAAGGAAAAAAATTACATATCAAAATCCCATTTTTAAACTTATTTAGGTATTATGATAATTACCTTATAAGTAGTGACAAATGTTGTATAACTATGAGGTGATTTATCAATAGAGGCCTGGAATACTATGCAGTTGTTAAAAATAACAAGATGAATGTATATATAAGCAAGTGGCAGAACTGCTTGCCTTGTATGGTCCTGTTAACATGAAAATAAAAGGTGACTTGTGCTGCCATGTGTAGGAAAGACATAATAATAGGTAACAGTTACTGTTACTTAGAACAGTTACTGTTCTAAGAGCTTTCTCTGAATTATCTCTGTAAGTTCTCAAAACACACCCATGAAAATTAAGAAATGTAATCACACCACCATGATTACACCTTAGGGAATTACATAGGGTTGCATTCCGAAGACATATTCAAGATATTACAAAGGGAGAAAAGATCAACACAAACCCCTAAAAATGTAGTAAATGTCAAAACTCAGGGTGATGGCTTTTGATATAATATTGTATAATGCAACATTTGTCAAACCATACTTGGACACTGAAGACTGCCTGGTCACCATTTAAAAAAACACAATATTTAATAGCTTACCCAGAAGAACTAAAATAATGAAAAGGAAAAATGAAATCAATGATATGGAATCTAAATACTAGATTAAATAAAGACAAATAGATGTACAAGGCACCACATGCTGCTGTAAGGGTTATCTCTACACAATTCTAGGGGGCTGTAGAAGACTTTGTGGTGCCCCAGCTTCTTCTTATGCTCTGGCTGACTTTCACTCAGTATCTGAATCTCTGTCCCTGAAGACTCCTTCCTTCCACTCCCTACCCTATCCCAAAACCACAGAAAGCCCAGCCAATGCTTCTAGCAGATCAAAGGGACAAGCAATCAACACACACACACACACCCTAACAGATCTCAACCAGTGACTTACCTCAGAGCTGGCATAGAAATACTATAGCTTCCTCACGCCTTGGTTGGGATAATTTTAAGGCATATATTTTGAATTTTTTCCCAGTTTCTGCCATGAAATTAAGCTCCAGCCACTTACTGGAGTGCCTAACTTAATAATGCATCCTTTATTAGCTATATTCTCTTCCTGGTATCACTTCCCCACTTTCTTACTGGTGTCAGTTAAGTGAGATTTGCTAGAACCACCCTGGATCAGGGAAACATGTGATTTAAGAAGATTAAGGATAAAAGGGTAGGTGATGAGGAACCTTTGATTTCTGTGTATCCACATGATCACCCATGGTATGGAGCAGCAGCTGTGCTGTAATCCGTTACTAAAGGTAAAAATTACCAGTGGAACTTAGAGATGGATCCAGCTCCTGTAGTGTGTTTCATTTAATGCATCATGAAATACTACCTAATAAGAAAAAAGTGAAACATGCAATCTCTTGGTTATTATTACCTGTAATCAATAAAATTAAATTAAAAGAGTGCTGGGTTGGACCTCGATGCTAGACCAAGCTCAGATTTTATTTGTTCTGAGATTTGGCCACAAGCCTCAAAGCCACCCACCAAGGGACAAATTATGCAGAGACAACAGAAAGTACCTCTAAGACCTGTGGTTGCCAAGAAGGTAGTCAATGTTGGGGGAAGAGCAAAACCAAGAAACTATTGAAACTAGATGGTATAGTGTTAAGAAATTGTTTTATTTTGTAGATTTGTATCATCAGCTCCCTGAGGAACTTTTACTAAAATGAATTGTGAGAGTAACTAATTTAGAAGCTGAAGCATTTTAAATGCTACAAAATGGAAGAATATGTTTGGGTTGATGCAGAACCCACATTCACTATGGAACAGTCACAGATGGCTATGTGTGATGTAGACACAATCTAAATTGTTTTAGATTGTAATCAATTGCTTATAAGAGAATACCTAAGACTGAGTCTCTGCCTGGGCCCCCAGCCTTTCAACACATCCTTTGAAATCTAGGTGGAGGCTGCCAAGCCTTCTTCACAGTCTTGCTTTCTGTAAGCCTGCAGAATTAGCACCACATGGACACCGTCAAGGCTTACAGCTTGTATCTTCTTAAACTGGGGTTGATATGTACCTGGGGCTGCTTGGGAACAGAGCAGGAGGCTGAGAAGCACCACACTGAAATTCCAGGACTCTGGGGTAGTGAGCCTGTGAAGAATGCCTCAGCCTATCCCCCAAAATCATTCTGCCTGATGAGAGGGTCAGCCTTGAAGATCTCTGACAAGTCTTTGGGATCTTTCTTCCACTGTCTTGTGGAATAGCACCTGGTTCCTTTGTATTCATGCTAATCTCTTTGGCAAAGGGTCGCTGGGCTACACCCTTGGTTTCCTCTCCCTAACACACTTTTTTCAAGCTAAGAGTTTTCCAGATCTTTCCACTTCTCTTTGATAATAAATTTTGTCTCCAAGTCATTTTTTCCCTCTCAGAGCTTAATGTAAGCGGTTAAAAGTAGCCACAAGGAGTTAAAAGTAGCCAGTCAGCAGCCTGAATGCTTTGTTGCTCAGATATTTCTTCCACCAGATACCCTAGTCCATCACTCTCAAGTTCAGCCTTCCACAAAGCCCTTGGGCAGCGCTGAGAAGTCCAAGGTGGAGGGGCTGCATCTGGTGAGGGCCTTCTTGCTGAAGAGGACTCTGCAGAGCCTAAGGTGGCACAGAGCATCACATGGTGAGGGGGCCAAGTGTGTTAGCTCAGTTTTCTCTTTCTCTTCTTTTAAATCCACTAGTCCCGGTCCCGAGATAGCCCATTAATCCATTAACCCGTAAATGGATTTGTTAAATTAAGATTAGCATAAAGCTGCCTCCTTACATATTTTAAGTTCAGCCCAAAGGTTCCTCACACTGTAACATAACTGGATATGCAAACAGACTATAACCTACTCTTGTAACAAGTAGCTGAATCTCAGCCAGTCATGGGTTGTCAACTGTTCAGTGTTCAAATAAGGCAAATGCTGAGCAGTAATCAACCCAGCTGTTTTGTACCTCAGTTCCACTTTCTGTGCATCACCTTCCTTTGTTCTGCCCACAAATGTTTTCCAACCATGTGGCAGCCCCAGAGTTGTTCTGACTCTATTCTGATTCTTGGCACTGCCCAATCTGTGAATTTTTGCTCAATTAAACTCTGTTAAATTTAATTTGTCTAAAGTTTTTCCTTTAAAATTAATCTATAAGAGCAGAGCCTTCATGACCTTATCACCTCTTAAAGGCCCCACCTTTCAATATTCTTACATTGGAAATTAAATTTCAACATGAGTTTTGGAGGAGATAAATATTCAAACCTTTGTGCTGGGGGATTGGATAACAGCTACTGTGAGGTCTGTTTATCCTGAGAAGGGGAACTGTCCAACTTCACTTATAAACACCAGGTGGAACACCCCAGATGAGACGGCTAGTATGCTTTGTATGCAAGCCATGTGGGATTGGCTTTATGATGACTGGGATATTTACCTGTTGATAATGCCCATTACCTAGGTCATAGTAAATGCCATGGTTAATGTGGCATTTACCCCTTTAATGTGGACCCCTCATATAAGCTTACTGCTACAAAACAAAACAAAAGTTCAGGAAGCCTTATCAGATGTGCTCTCTCAGCTTCCCCTCCAGGGTCTTACAGATGCTAATAAAAACATTAAGTTAACAGACAATGGGAAAAGGTAAATGGGAGAGTCAAAGGAATGGTCTCAGGAAGGTGGACATTTTTAAACAGTTATTAAGAAATAAGGTAAACAAAGAAAATATTGAAGAAGAGAGGGAGAGTCTTGGGACTTATCCCAGGAGGGTGGAATTCTTTAGATGGCGATTTTTAAATGGGATGAATAAAATGGAAACTGATGGAGTTAAAGGTCTCAATACAACACTATTGAAGGCTGTGTGAACCAAAGAAAGCCCCTGTTAGTCCCCAAACATTAAGAGGCTCCAAATATGTTTGCTGTATTTCCCAGCGTGGAGAAATTTTGAAAGTCAGAAGAGAAATATTATAATAAGAAATCTGATCTCAAATTGCCTGGGGCAATAGGCAGGCAGATTAATCAAGATAAAGATAGAAATAGTGCCAGGGTTCCTTGGCTCAATCCCCTGCTGGGGACTCAAAGCCTTGTGTACACAAGTGGGTAATATGGTCAGGGGGTGGTAAAGAGAAATTCCTGTGACTCCATGATACATGAGAGCCCCACATGCTATGGTACTGTGGTCCACTGGTAAAGCCCTGACTTGGGCTACAATTAGATTGAAAGAACATAAACATATAAAGGCTGATAGAATTATGAAATTTGGAATGTTCAGTCAGGCTTTATGTAAAGTTTACCCTTTGCCCAAATGTCTTATGTGAATGGATATTATGTCTGGCTGGGGAACACTTCTCTTACCTTGTCTTATAAAACAGAAGGCATGTAAATATGCCCTTCAAACAATATTAATTGGACATGCTAAATGGGAAACAGAAAGATTTCTTGAGCCCACATAGTATAGAATAGAAGCTGGAGTGATGATATGAACAAATTCTCCGTGCAATAGCCCTGTATGGAGCCTAGACTGGGGCTTATGGCAAAAGCCTATGTACACCTTCCAGTGACAACTACTGGGTCTTTGAACTAGAGAATTTTCACTTGAGGGGCATTTACCACCTTGTGATGGGACATCATTTGAAGCTACCTATGACTGAAGGACATAAAATAATCTTGAAACCTGAAATACCCATAATTTCTTGGCTGATGTCAGAGAAATGCTTCAGTGGGGATGGCAGTGTCCAGAAGAGTTCCATAATATAATGGAAATGGTTTATACAGGATCATGCCACCTGAAAATATAGTCAGCCCTCGGTATCAGTGGGGGAACTGGTTCCAAGACCTCCAGTGGACACCAAAATCCATGGATGTCCAAGTCCCTTATATAAAATTGTGTTGTATTTGCATATAACCTATACACGTCTTTCTGTATACATTAAATCAACTCTGGATTACTTATAATACCTAATACAATGTAAACAACTGTTATGCTGTATTCTTTTTTTCAATTTGTACTCTTGTTATTGTATTATTTTTACTTAAACAGAATTTTTATTTTTAATATTTAAAAAATTAATTTTAAGTAGAGACGGGGGTCTCTGCCCAGGCTGGTCTCAAACCCTTGAGCTGAAGCAATCCTCCTGCCTCAGCCTCCCCAAGAGCTGGGATTACAGGTGTGAGCAACTGTGCCCGACCTCTTTACTTTTTTCCAAATATTTTTGATTCATGGTTGGTTAAATCTGTGTATGCAGAACCCATGTATACAGAGAGCAAACTGTAATCACAAGCAGGGAGCCTCTTTTCCCATATAACTGACTCAGGAACAGCGTGAGGAATTCCTGGGTTCTACAGTGCTCTATAAACCTCTCTTAACTAAGAGCTGCTTGGTTTGTAGATGGCAGTTCCAAGGTGAAAGGACAATATCTTCAGTAACACTCTTACTGAAGAAGATGAAAACAAATCAGCTTAGTGGGTTGAATTGCATGCTGTTTTCCTTGTAGTGACAGAAATGAATTGAACAGTGGTAAAAGCACATACGTTTTTTAATGACTCATGGACAGTGGACAGTGGCCTGGCCACAAGGTGAGGCAGGACAACAATGGATACCTGGCCTACTAAAGGAATGCCCCTATGGGGCACAGCCCCACAGAAATCTGAGGGGTGCATTAAAGTAGGATAAATCAATGCCCATCAGAAGAATGCCCTTCCGGGTTCAGAAGGTGACTGAAATCTACAGGCAGAAACCCCCATGTGCTCACTGAAGGTGGCCACCTGGCTCCATAAAATGAGTGGAGATTGGGGTACTGCGGTAATGTAGAGACAGGCTAAATCTAAACATGTCCCTTTTGCACCCTCTTAGGCACATAATGCCAATAAGAATCGTTCTGTCTTCCAGCAAAAGAGACAGAGATGGCTGTGGGGCAGATTCCCTCATGGGAATGCTCTAAACATAGCTGGCAAGGGAGACTGATGCTGGTAGCCCTGGGGATCTGCAAATGGTTCTTGACAGGAATACACAGTGGTTTTGGACTGGGCTTTGCTTACACAGTAAAAGATGCAAATGCTCAGAGTGCTATAGAAAAATCAGAACAGAAGATATTGCATGGATTTGGAATAAACTTAAGATCACCAGTTTTAGCACTGTTATCAAGTATAGTATTTATTGAGCATCTATTTATAACTGTGAATCTGGCACTATAATTTGAGTATTTGGCATGCAGAAATTCTTGAGCTCATCCATGAACTTAGGGAAAAAAATAAATAAATAGAAAGTGCTTAAACAGTTAAACCCTATGTTTAGAGTTTAACTAAACAAGGGTTTAGTTAGGGTTTAACTTTGCTAAAGCCGTTTTGTTCATCAGGAGGAAGGCGAGTGAGACATCTGCCCTATATATGCCATTATACATGCCACTATACAAAATACGGACACACAGTATTTGAGATTCATGTATCTTAAAGAATCAAAATGAGGACTTTGATGTTTTGAGTTTAATGTTTTGAAAGTGTTATTCCAAATATAGCAAATAGTCAATTAATAAGCAAATAAAAAGAAACACTCCAGATAATGGCAGCATCCTTCAGAGCCCTGTTGATTTATATATTTAACACTTAGCTAAGCACCTACTCTACGTGCAGCGCTGTGCTGGGGTGCTGTGCAGAATATAAAGAACAATACCACATGTTCTCAGTCTTTACATTACCTAGAATTTTCGTTAGGAATAATACCATTGTAGAACTTCTTTCTCAGAGGTACAAGCCAGATCAGCATGCCAGATTCTTTCTTTTACGAGAAATCACTTGCTAATAGACACTCCTTATGTTCCTGTAAAATTTAATGTGTAAATCAAACCAAATACTGTACTTATGTGTATTTTTAGGTCTCCATGGATTAAAAAAAATGAACTGTATTTTCATCAAGTACATTTTGTATATCAATGTACAATTCCCTGTCAAATCTTATGGGTCTAACATGCTGCTCTGTTTCATGCTTGACATCATCAGGGAAATATCTGAGAGTAGAAGGAACAGATTTAGGGTGTGTTAGTGATATTGGGCCACTAGCCATTTTCAGTGACTTTTCTCACAACTTCTCCTGGGTCTATGAGAACAAAAAGAAAGGAACAACTTTTTCCACTGAAACAGGTTTTGGGGCTGTGAAGGAGTATATATTTCTTTGCAAAATAATCAAGTCATAGCTACTTTGAAGGAATCCTTCAGATACCAAACCAAGGAAAGAACCAGAGATATAATTAAAAGAGTATGATAGGGCAGGTGCAGTGGCTCACGTCTGTAATCCCAGCACTTTATGAGACCAAGGAGGGAAAATCACTTGAGCCCAGGAGTTTGAGACCAGTCTGGGCAACATAGTGAGACCCCGTATCTATTAAAAAAGAAAAATAAAGGCCAGGAGCAGTGGCTCATGCTTGTAATCCCAGCACTTTGGGAGGCCGAGGTGGGTGAATCACTTGAGGTCAGGAGTTCAAGACCAGCCTGGACAACATGGTGAAACTTTGTCTCTACTAAAAATACAAAAAATTAGTTGGGTGTGGTGGTGCGTACCTGTAGTCCCAGCTACACGGGAGGCTAAGGAAGGAGAATCACCTGAACCTGGGAGGCAGAGGTTGCAGTGAGTCGAGATTGCACCACTGCACTCCAGCCTGGGTGACAGAGTAAGATTCTGTCTCAAAAATAAATAAATAAATAAAAATAAAATAAATTAAAATGTAAAAAATGCATGGTAAATACATAGAGTTTATTATAATACACTACAGGGTTTTTTTGGTGTTGAAACAATATTTTTAAGGCCTCTTTAATAGACATGAAGTTACTTCTTATTAAAATACTGTGTACCACAATGTGAGTCTGAGTATCTTTGTTTTTGTTTTGTTATGTTTTAAACAAAATGCTACTTTTAATCTCATCAAGGAGTTAAGGCGTATAATACAAGCTCTAAAAATTAAGTGCCAAAGTAAGAAAGAATTAAAAACAATATATATTGTGCACTTACATAGTTTTATATGCAAATCTCTATATAGAAAATTATGTTTAAATAATATCCCTGTAATATGGATTTAAAGTGTATGTACCCTGACAAAAAAATATGTACCAGTATAACATGCATAAGAAAAATACATGCAACAATAGTATAAAGGCCTAGAGGGGAGAAATCGAAGGGAACAATTGTGAGGTTCTCATACTTATATTCCCCCCAAAAATTATAAAATACTATCCAACTGATATTATGCCAACTCTGGAAAATTCTGATTTTGGAAACAGTGCTACTTGGCATTGATCCTTTAAAGTCATGAAGGACATTAATTGTAATACTGAAATATATCCTATTGAAGTGAAAAACAAAGATTAAAAATGATGTTATGTAACACTTCACCTTCAAATAGTGGCCCACATTTTATTAACAACTGCACACACTGAAATATGAGACAGTATTAAAGAATTAACCTTATACTTTGAGACTTGAAAATCATATTAAACACGCTTACTTACGGCTTAAGGAAAGCAAAGCGTAAAATTGTCCCCCAAAGTTCTTACTAGACAGTTGAAAATTTGGCCTTGCTGTTATTAACATGGAAGCAGAGGAAGACAGCTCTTCGTCACTGTCATGCCTCAACCTTAAATGAAAAAACCTGAAGTAGTCAATAGTGTTGGCTCTGGGTCCAGACTGCCAGGATGCAAATCCCAGTTCTACTACTGCTAAGGGTGTGATACTGGGTAAAATGCATAACCATCTCTATGATCTACTTCCCCATGTGCAAAATGGAGATAATTACAGTACCTCCCTGTATTAGTTCTTTCTCACACTGCTATAAAGAACTGCCTGATACTGGGTAAGTTACAAAGGAAAGAGGTTTAATTGACTCACAGTTCAGCATGGCTGGGGAGGCCTCAGGAAACTTAGAATCATGGCAGATGGTGAAGGGGAAGCAAGGCACCTTCTTCACGAGGCAACAGGAAGAAGTGCCAAGTGAAGCAGGGAAAAGCCCCTTCTAAAACCATCAGCTCTCATGAGAACTCACTATCATAAGAAAAGCAGGGGGTAACCGCCCCCATTATTCAATTACTTACTCTCCCTTGACACGTGGGGATTATGGGGATTATAATTCAGATGAGTTTTGGGTGGGGAGACAAAGCCTAATCCTATCACTCCCTCATAGGGTTGTTGTGAGGATTAAATGAGAAGTTTAATATAAAGTACTTGACACAGTGCCTGGCACATGGTAAGTGTATGATAATTATTAACTGGTTACTATGTTTGTTGTATGGATGACCAGCTT
The DNA here is from genome assembly GCF_029281585.2 of Gorilla gorilla gorilla. Taxonomy (NCBI): domain Eukaryota; kingdom Metazoa; phylum Chordata; class Mammalia; order Primates; family Hominidae; genus Gorilla; species Gorilla gorilla. The sequence continues at coordinate 55,583,203 of NC_073234.2, read as the reverse complement.
TGGTGGAGAGACAAAATGTCTCTTCGATTAGAGAAAGAGTTTGGTTTAGAAACACCAATGTCTTTACAGAGTCAATAGTGACACAGCTCTCAGTCACAATTTTCAGCCTTTATTATTTTAAGTCCTGCTAATCCCTTCAATTAAGAATTTAGGTTCTGCCATGAACAAGAAGAGGGAAAATAAAGTCACAGCAAATTAATAGTAAAGCCAGGACTATGCATTCTTCAACCTGTCATTATAACTATACTACATAGGGAAAGACAACTCTATACATTGTAGGTAACCCATCTGCCACTGATTTGTTACATTTACCCCATTTAGCAAATATTGATTGAGCACTTAATATGTTTGAAGCAATATTCCAGGTGCTGGGGAAAATATGGGCAAAAATCTAGGCGAATTTAGCTTTTCTGGAATAGGAATATATACCATGAAATTATAATACTTAGAATTTACATTAGGTATTGAGAATATAGGAATAAACTCAGTAGGAATAAATAAACTCAGTAGGAATAAACAAACTCAGCTTTCCCCCTATACTCTCACAACGTGCTTCGGAGAACAGATGTGTGAAGGTTTTCCCCCATATGTCCATAGTTCCGCAGTGGACACCAGCTGGGTGTCCTCTAATTCATTTCAATTCTGACACTATCTCCTTGGACACAGCCTCAGATTCCACAGGTTATGGGCTCAGTCCCACGTGACTGCTCTCCACTTCCAACTCAAATCTCAAGCTCCAGGTTATTTTACCTGTGCACTGACCAACCAGCTATAAATCAGAGTTTCCATGACCCCTCCCTTGGGTTCAACTAATTTGCTGGAGCAGCTCACAGAACTCAAAAAAATATATTTACCAGTTTATTACAAAGGATACAGATGAGAAGAGATGCATAGGGCAAGGTATGGGGGGAAAGGGCATGGAACTCCAGGAACCTCCACATGTTCAGCTATCTGGAAGCCCCTAAACACAGCATTTTTGGTTTTTTTTTTTTTTTCAAAAAAAACTTTATTATATAGGTGTGATTGATTCAACTCAGCCATTGGTGATCAACTCAACCTTCAGCCCCTCTCCCTTCCCAGGAGATTGGTGGGGGGGTGGGACTGAAAGTCCCAACCCTCTAACCCTGCCTTTGTCTTTCCAGTGGCCAGGCCCCATCCTGAATCTACCTAGGGACTGCTAGCCATCAGTCAACTCACTAGTGTAAAAAAAGACTCCCACGACTTTGGACATTCTAAGGATTTTTAGATTTTTATGCCAGGAAATGGGACAAAGACCAAATAAATATTTCACAATATCACAGATATACACAATAGAAATAGATGTGGTGTGCTTAGGATCCAATCTGTAGCCAATGTAACTGAAATTCTCAAAGATGCAAAATTACTACACTGTACCGATAAGTATTGTTAAATTAAGTTTAGTCTATAGCTCCCTCTTTACATATTTTAAATTCGGCCTAAAGCTTTCACCATACATGGTGAAGTAAACTAACTGGTTGTGTAAACAGGCTGTAACTTACTCCTGTAACAAGTAGCCATGCAGTCTCAGCCAATCACAGCAGCCATACTTGCACCACTCACAGGCACAGACTGTTCAAACCCTGCTCAAATAAGATAAACGCAGATTATCTTATTTCTGTTTCTGTACCTGACTTCCAATCTCTATACATCACATTCCCTTTTCCATCCATAAATCCTCTCTGACAACATGGCATTGCTGGAATTGCTCTGAGTCTGTTCACGTTGGGCTGCTGCCCAGTTGGTGAACCCTTCTTTGCTAAATTAAACTCTCTTAAATTTAATTTGTCTGAAGTTTTTCTTTTGATAGTATATGTATCAGTACAATTTGGTCTTAAAATAGGTTTTTAAAAAATTAAGCTAGCAGCAAATAAAAATTCATTGTGTACAATCAGTTAAATTAGAATAAGAAGCATCTCTTTGCCTTTAAGATGCATATTGCTGAGACGAGTCATAAACCTAGAGTACCCAATACTAAAGTGTAGGTAGTATCAACTGAGGAATAATGAGGTTCATAATTTTGGAAAGAAGAGCAGGGTGGCCATTCTGACAGGCTGGGGAGGATAGCCTCTGTCTAGAAGCTGAAAGCAGACACTGAGAAAGGGGCAAAGGGAACAGGAATTTATGCTGAATGGGGTGGGGAGTGGGGTCAAATATACATATTCAATAAGTTATAGGAGTCATATTTATGAAAGAAGAAACATGCACATGCATAATTGAGCTTCATGCCTCTCCCTGAGACCCAAGTTCAAAAATGGCTGCATTAGCATGATCAGATGGTGGAGCTGTCAACCCTCTGATGTCAAAAGGTGAAGTAGAGGACATGAAAACCCTCATTGCACATTCTCCATACTGGCCAGAACCACTCCATGGCTGGTGGTCTCTTACTTGGAAAAAATGCTGGCTATTTTGTCATGAGATCCTTACAGTGTCGCTTTACCAGCCAGAAACCTCTGGGCCAGAGAGGCCTCTGCCTGGGCTTTGCTCGTGGCTGTTGGGCTTGTTGTGGCCACTTGGCTGGCAGGCTGCACTCGGCTGGCACTATCGGCCAGAATCCCACACCTGCCAAGGGCGAGCCAGGTGCGGGGCAGCAAAGTGTGAGTGAGTGAGCGCAGGGTCTGGCCACTGCACATAGCCAGGTGTGCTGGCTGCGGCAGGGCTCCAGGCACCAGCACAGGTGGGGCTCTGTGTGAGGCTGCGGCTGGACCAGATGTACCATAAGCGGCTTCCCCTGTGAACAAGGGGAACATGACAGCACCCAGAAGCTTGAAGATGCCTGGAACTGCAGAGCCCCAAAGAGGGTGTTACAGTGTCACAGCCCTGACTTGGGGAGCACTGAGGTCTGGTCTCCCAGAAGGGCCAAAGCAGCTCTTCTCTCCTTCTCTCGCCTGTAGTGTGGTGAAAGGGGGGGGTGTGTTTCAGCCTTGTTTGTGTTACAACTCTTTCAGTCCTGCCACTTGGCAGGTCCCGAGTTCTTGTCCCATGAACAGGAAGAATGAGGTATGCAGACAACTGGAGAGTGAGCAAGGCAGAGAGGAGCTTCATTGAATGACATAACAGCTCTCAGGAAACCGAAGTGGGTAGCTGCTTTCCACAGTCAGGTTGTCCTGACAAGTCAAGGAGACCCAAAGTGGTAAGCTCCTTCTGGTAGCTGGTAGTCCCGACATCTGTGTGAGTCTGGCTGAGTCTGGGGGTTTTTAATGGGCTCAGAAGGGAGGAAGTGTGTGCTGATTGCTCCATGTGTGGCCATGGGTGGGCCCGGAAAAAGCACCTAAGTTCTCACTCTGGACTGGACTCCAGCTGGAACTGACAGCCTGGCCCCCAGGTTTCAGGCTGTCCATGGCTTGAAGGTGGGGCTTCACCAGGGACCTGCCCCTTTCCGCCCAGGAACCTGTCTGCCTCCCATGGCCATCAACATGCTGTCCAGGGCGCCCAGGCTGTTTGTGCCAATGGGTGCCTGCAGACTCATGCCGAGCCACCCTCAGTTCCCCCCAGCCTCCCTGAGCTCGTTGGTGCCCAAAGTTTCAGAGGGGGCTGAGGCAGTTGTGGGGCTAGCATGTCAGCACTGCCTTGAACGTGTGCACACCTGTCAGGGTCACGACAGTGCCTGGGCTCAGCTTGCTTCAACTTTGCTCTGAAATCAGAGCAGGCCCTGGGAGTTGGGAGAGGCCAGGGAGTGGGAGCAGGCACTTCCAAGCCTGTGGGAGAACGGGGGCTTCCCGGGTCCCTGAGAGTGCAGGGATGCCCAGGTCTGGATCCATGGCTGGGTAGCTGCATCTGCACTTGGGAGCCCAGGCACCTGCTCTGCCAACTCGGTAGGAGGCAGGGCTCTTGCCTGTTCCCAGCTCCCACTGGCCCCACGGAACTTGTGACCCTGGCTCCACCTGCCCTGCTGTAGCCACCGTCTTTGCAGTGGCCACTCCAGACAGGCTACTGCTGCTATCAATTTGCTGTGCTGAAACTGCAAAGGAAAGGGGTGGCATCAGGCAGTTGGTTATCAGTGATAAAGTTGTTTAAAGGGCTGGTTTCTGTTTAGCCCTTAGGGAAGAAAGCCTATGGTGGTTATGGAGGGAGCGGGTATAATGAGGCGTGTTCTACCCACATCCCGTCATGGTTGGGAACTCAGTTTTCAAGGTTTCTCTGGGATGCCCTTGGCTGAGAGATAGTCTCTTCAGTTGGTTTGGGGGCTCGGAATTTTTTTTTTTAATTTCACAATACCAAATGAGTGGTGATAACAATTAGGTTATTGGGCACGCAAAGGAAGAGTTGTATGACCTAGAGTACTCTATACTCTATATTAGTAACCCATAAAATTTGAAGTGGAGGAAAGTGGGGGAGGAGGAGCAGACACATCTGTGAATCAAATGAAAGCTATGGATCCTCCCTTGCAGAAAACGCACATGAAGCATGCACCCAAAGATTCACATACAATTAATTTTATTGCACTGAAAATAGATTTTCTTACATAAAATTAAAAAAATACTTTTACTAAGATTTATGTCTTCCTTTTTATATACAAAAATTAACAGTTTCATTCTGAAAAACAAATAGGAAACCAAAACCAAATTGTTCAGAGAAAACAAAAAGTTAGCTTTAATTCTGCTTAAAATTTCATTGAGAAGGCTGTTTGTCTTGATTGTGAAGTTGACACAGAGGAGTTGTCTTTACCTTAGCTACATATATGTCATCTGTAACATCGGTAATTGTAGTGTTTCTTGTTTTTTGGATCTCTGCCTACTGGGAAATTGATAAAACTTTATCAATTCAAGTTACATGATGAAGTTTTATCACCTCAGTTGCAGAATCATTTCCTCCATCACTGGACAGTTTATGTGGTTATCCTCTCAAATCTCCTCTTCTTCAATCTTAAGCTACATCAAAAATTTACCTCAGGTATTTATCAAAGCCATGAATGGGCTTTTCCTTGTTGTTCTAGAATGGTCGTTTGTTTTCTTTCAGTAAGCAACAAAAAAAACTAAAATGTTTGTCTTAAATTCAATCAAGCTCTTCAAGATTTGCTCTTGGGATGCTCAGCCAATTTCTTTGTAGTTGAGTAGAGTGTCATTTACTCACAGTTCTTTGCAAAATTATTTAAAAGGCTTGCTCACTTTCCCAGCAATAGGCAACATTTCTTTTGGGACTGTTGACTGAGACTTTGATGACAAAGCCTCAAAAAGACTCATTGAGGCCAGGCGCGGTGGCTCATGCCTGTAATCCCAGCACTTTGGGAGGCTGAGGTGGGCAGATCACAAGGTCAAGAGTTTGAGACCAGCCTGACCAACATGGTGAAACCCCGTCTCTACTAAAAATACAAAAATTAGCCGGGTGTGGTGGCACGCACCCGTCATCCCAGCTACTTAGGAGGCTGAGGCAGGACAGTCGCTTGAACCCGGGAGGCAGAGGTTGCAGTGAGCCGAGATGGCGCTACTGCACTCCAGCCTGGGTGACACAGCGAGACTCCATCTAAAAAAAAGACTCATCTATGCATGGAACTTTGTTCTTTGCCAAACACCACAGCTATTCTAGAGTAGAACATCCCAACCTTTGCGCCTGAATTTCTTACAGGTGTTCCAACCTACTGATCCCCTCTGTCCTTGGGGAAACTGGGTGGGAATGGTCTTCTCTGTAAGCAAGCTCCTATTGTATCCCATTTTACTGCACAAAGATTACCATTTTTGCCATAGGCTGTTTTAACTGGAAAAAGTTGAGAAGCATAGTTGTTTTGCTCGACAAAAATGTTTTACTATTTCAAAGATATTGATGGCTTTTAAAGATTCCAAAAGGGGTTCTTAAAATAGAATTTTTTTGTGAAGGTGTGGTATGCACATAATGGAGACATGGAGCTGCCTGTCTTCTGAGCCATCAGTAGTTTCATTCAGTAGCATGCTAAAGGAAACTGCAATAGCTGGAAATTCCTCCATGACATATTCCAACCACCCCCCTCCCCACAGAAACAAACAAACAAACAAACAAAACAACAACAACACGCAGTCCTGGAGTGGATGACATCATTCAACAAAGATATTACTTAAATTTTCTTTTTCAGCTCCAAATCATAAGCCAGCTTTACCATTTCTAGGACACAGGACTACCATAAAGTTTCGAAATTGTATTTCTTCTTTTGTTTCATAACTATATTTTTCCTTCACGGCACAATTTAAATTTGACAGAGTATAAGTTTTCTCACCCCTTTTCATTTCTCTCTTAAAAAAAAACCCACACAAAGTTCTTCACTTATTCCTATTCTCTGGGGACTCTGAAAAGAGTGCTTTTCAAACACTAATATTAAGTCCTGCTAATTAGAAAACTATAGGAGTTATCACTTTGATTTAGAAAAGATAAAGTGCAAAAATATAATAACTTGTCCAAAGTAATAGTTAATAGCAAATATTTATTAAGCACCTCTGTCCTTAGTATTGTGTTTGATACCATATTGATGTTTTTTGCTTTCTTAGCCAATCCTTTATTCAGAGACTTAGCCTATTTTTCAAATTATCATTATTAAATGATATATTCTTTTCTATTTACTGAGTGTCAATACTGTTCATTGTAAGCACAATATATAGTATCACAGATCTTAAATTCAAAAGGCTCAAAGTAGCTGTCTTTTGCCATCACTTTGTCCAGGAGCCCAAATTCCAGCTGCAGCCAAGGTCATGGTCTGAAATTTGAAAGAGTAACCACATTGACTGTTGTACACTGCTGTCCTATACTTATCTTTTTTCTGTTTACTGTTAATATTTTGCTTATTAATTTCCCTAGCCTCTTACTGATGTTACTAGGGCCTTGAAAGCTTAGAGTCTTCATTGATGATGCTAAAAAAAAAACCCTTTTCTATGCTATATTAGATATACTATGTATGCACCCTGCCACCATAAAATATCTCCAGTCATCACATTCAAGTGAAAGAGTAATTTTTTATATAAAAGGATACAAAACTGTCTTTGCATATTTCCCGTTCCCACTGAGATATGCGTATAACTTCAATAATAAGAAACAGGAGACACTTTTTTTATTCTTCCTTAAGAATAGAAAAAATTCTTTCTCCAAGAATTTTACAGTTATCTAAAGAATTATCTAAATATACTAAGAAGAGATGAATAAATGGCTAAATCTTTAGCTAATACTAAGATCATTACTTATCTCAAATGAATGCTCATCTATCATGTTTTTCAAGTGAAATATTGAATCTAACTACCTTGTAAATCTACGAGGACAAATTTGAAATAATTTTCTTGAGATATTGCCATATGTATCATTCCTGATTGCCTGTGGAACCAGAATATAAATTTTGCATAGTATTCTATAGATTTAATGTCCTATATTTTTATTGGTCTAATATAATTTACTGGTCTAACACTGGGTTTTTAAACAGAGATGTTAAAAGAGGGCACCTCAGCCTCCCACAAAAAGCATATGTTAGAAAAACTGTTGTAGGGAACATGCATCCTGAACAAAAAAGTTTCCTCTTCTTTCCCATTTTCACTGTGATTTTTAGAAGACACAATAGTTCCTAACTTTCTAGCTGGTACTATTACAACTTAATTTTGACTTCCTTAAAATAAGGACTTTCAGCTATTCAAAAAGGTCAGTTTAATTGTTAAAATTTCAATTATTCTCTTGAGCATACATAAAGAAGGCATGCAAGGAAATAGCTATTTTCCTTGCTGCTTTTGTTATGCTTAGAACTTTCAAATTATAATATTTTTGTTTGTCTGGAAACATTTTTATTTCACTATCATTTTTGAAAGATGGTTTTGCTGGGTACAGAATTCTAAGTTGGAAGTTATTTTCTGGTAGTATTAATATTTTGGAGATCCTTCACTATCTTCTGGTTTCTATTGCTGCAGTTGAAAAGTCTGCTGTTAGTCTAATTGTTGCTCTTTTGAGGGTGATTTTTTCTCTGGCTATTTGCCAATATATTCTTTTTTTTTCTTTTGTCTTGCTCTGTCACTCAGGCTGTAGTGCAGTGTTGCGGTGGTGCGATCTCAGCTCACTGCAACCTCCGTCTCCCAGGTTCAAGCAATTCTTGTGCCTCAGCTTCCTGAATAGCTGTGAATGCAGGTGCGTGTCACCATGCCCAGCTAATTTTTGTATTTTTATTAGAGATGGGGTTTCACCATGTGTGGCCAGGCTGGTCTTGAACTCCTGACCTAAAGTGATCTGCCCACCTTAGTCTCCCAAAGTGCTGGGATTACAGGTGTGGGACACCATGCCCACCCTACCAGTATATTCTATTTGCTTTTGTGGTAGTGCGGTTTCACTATGATGTGTCTAACTGTGGATTTCTTATTTTTAAATCCCACTTGGGATTCCCTGGGTCTCCTGACTCTAACAAATATTGTTTTCCTCAATTTTGAAAGATTTATGGCATATATGTACAGTAATTATATATATATATGCGATTTTTGTCTTTTTAACATTTTTTTAAGTTCAGGGGTACAAGTGCAGGTTTGTTACACAGGTAAGCTTGTGTCACGGGGGTTTGTTGTACAGGTTATTTTATCACCCATGTATTAAGCCTAGTATCCACTATTTTAATGTCTACATTAGTTATTATTTTAATATCACATATTCACTGAGGCTGTAGCCTCCTCTAGTATCTGTTTATTTAGCGAGGGTGGAAGATGTCTCAGAATTAACTCCTCCAATGTATATGTGCCTTGGGACCTGGTTTCCTGCACCTCCATATGCTTCCTAGGACTCTAGGTTCCCGATCTTGGCATATATGCCTAAAGCAGCCACAGTTCTTCACTTAGCTACTTCTCTGATTTCAGTTTGGTGTTTTTTTAAATTTTGTTTATTTTTGTTGAGGGTGGCTGGAAATCTTGGGGGTTTTCCTTATTTTCCTGCAAGCTCCACAATACATTGAAAAGTATGTCTGTATATTGTGTTTTATCCAGTACCTTGGCATTTAGCTCTGGAAGAGCCAAAAATACCTATCTTGTTATGCTGTCAGTAGATGTCACAAATAATTTAATTAAATGATGAGAACACATGAACACATGGGGGACAACAGCACATACTGGGGCCTCTTAGAGGGTGGCAGGTGGGAGGAGGTAGAGGATCAGGAAGGATAGCTAGTGGATACTGGCTTAATACCTGAGTGATGGGATGATGTAAGCAGCAAACCAACATGGCACAAGTTTACCTATGTAACAAATCTGCACGTCTTACACATGTACCATTGAACTTAAAATAAAAGTTGGAAATTAAAAAAAAATTAATTTCCAAATTTTAGTTAAAAGAGAAAAAGTGGCAGAATTCTTATGAAATGCAAAATCCTTAGTGTTAAGTCATTTATAAATTGTAAAGATAACAACAATAATAACAACAATAATTTACTGAGCTTCTAACTCTATGCCAGCCATTTTATGTAAATTGTCTCATTTACTCAAAGAACAAAGTAATGTTATCTCTAAGCTACATGTGAAAGACCTGAGACTTAGAGAAGGTAAAGAATTTTTCCAAAGTCACATAGTAAGTGGCAGAGATAGGTTTTGCCGATTATAAACTGTTACGTAACTTCTTTCCACGAAGCCAGATTGCCTCCCTATTCTGCCTCCCTATTCAAGCTCTGCAATCATAGAAGATAGAGCCATTCAAAAAATGTTATCAGCAATACTTTAAGGTGGCAGACTGTTCAGAGATCAACTTGGAAGCACACTATCTCCATAGCCTTAATAATGCATCTGATTTGGCCACAATCCGACAATCCCTTCAAAAGATATCATGGATCAAAGAATTAAACAAAAATTGGAAACAAACAGTCAAGCTGAAAATGAGCCACTCTTCAGTCATCCAATAATATCAGATAAGTTCTAGAAGTAGTAATTTTTTGTTTTGTTTTGTTTTGTGCTTCTTTATTCACTCCCTTATTTCAAAGAGAATTTAAGATAGCTGACAAGGATACGTAAAATTCAAGATATAAATGAGAAATAGGTGAGGAACAAAGGAACAAGAAGAAAGAAAAGAAGATCAAAATGAACATGTATTGAGTTCTGTACAGTTATGATGCAGGTGGCAGATTTGGCCCTAAGCTTTTTGTGTGTGTGTGTGTGTGTGTGTGTGTGTGTGTGTTTAGACAGGGTCTTGCTCTGTCATCTAGGCTGGAGTGCAGAGGTGAGACCTTGGCTCACTGCAGCCTCAACCTCCCAGGCTCAAGTGAGCCTCCCACCTCAGCCTCTGGAGTAGCTGGGACTAAAGGCATACACCATCACAAACGGCTAATTTTTAAATATTTTGTAGAGACAGGGTCTTGCTATGTTGCCAGGGTTGGTCTTGAACTCTTGGGTTCAAGTGATCCTCTCCCACCTTATGCTCCCAAAGTGTTGGGATTACAGGTGTGAGCCACCACACCAGGCCTCTTTCCTTTTTTGTTTGTATGAATTTATGGGGGACAAGTGTAATTTTGTTAAATGCATAGATTGCACAGTGGTGAAGTCAGGGCTTTTAGGGTATCCATTAAATAATTTCTCATCATCCAATCCCCACTCCCTCCCAGCTTTTTAAGGCCAACTTAAAAAGGGAAACCTGAGCAGTTATGAGTCACCATGTGTATATAGTAAAAACAACCCAATTGCTCAGAAGGAACACAGATGTGGCTGATGCTAATGAAGATGAAAGTTACAAAGTTCCATAAGAGGACATTGTATCATGAAAACAACAACATACTGATTATATAATAACTGACTTTTCTTAAGAGTGAAAGGGGAACTATTAGACATTATTCTGGGACAACAGGTGTAAAATGGGACTACCTCCCCAAATCAAAATGTATGCCTACTTTGCATATAGTAATCATAACTACATGTTTTATGAAGATGTTTTATTATTGCACCCCATAATACAAGCCAATCATTGAACACAAAATAGTACTTTAGTAAAAGCAGCTCTATTTGAGATTAACATATCCTGATTGGTTATAACTTTCAGCTGATCTAGTCAAATGGTAGATTTTAGAGCACCCTAGAGCAAACTCTAGGGTTCTTCAGGGTCTAGAGAGTTATAATTGGAGTGTCAACCAGGTGTAGGATAACAGGGGATGGTGAGTGAATATGAACAAAATCCATCTATTGCTGAATTTTGTTTCCGACTGACTAACTGGTGGGTATAATGGCATATCCATAATAGTATGCTTATTTGATGTCTATGCCATCTGCATTAGACATTCAACAGATGTTTTTAAACATCAACTGGGCCTTCCTTTATCCAACTAATTCTTGCTTGTGTTTGTCACTATGTGGAAACTATTTAGGGAGGTATCCTATTACATTTTAATAATTTCTGAATTAATTCTTGGCTTTTATAATGTAAGTAGTTCATTCTTTTGAACAGTAAACATTACTGACTCAAATTTTCCTCTGTCCCTGGCTTCTGGATAAATCCTTTTTCTTGATCTTTTAGTAGAATGAGCTATTAAAAAATAGCTCATTCAATCAGAGGCTACATTAGTGAAAGTACAGAATTCCAAACAAGGAAACTAACAGTTGAAGGAAGACAATGGGTCTCACCTTTGGTCAGACGCCATCTGGTGCAGGTCACTGTGGATGTCTGTTACTAAAGTGGGACACTGACGAAGCACTGGGCACCAAATGGCAACACTGCCATTTCTCATAATTGCCATACCTCTTTTCAAATTCCCATACCTCAATCCCACCACCCCCTTTATTGCTGCTGTCAGATGACTTGGCCTCAGAGAACTCATCAGTTACTTCAAATCCCTTCAGATGTATCTGTTTCCACTTTGGCTAGTGGAAGAGGTGTTCCCTCTTCCTTTTCAAGACACATTCCTCCACTGGATGTCACCTCTTCAGCCTTCTCAGGAATCCTGTTTTATTATTTGTTTACACTCTATTCTGTATCTTCTCTCCCTTTTTCTAGGCTCTTACTTGTCAACATAGAAAGGAGGTCAAGTGTCCTTTATCTTTAAATAAACCAGGCCCGCCCTTTACCCTCCAGCTTCTGCACTATCTCTCCTCTCCTCTTCACAGATTCTAAAAAAGGAGCCTCCAGGCATTATCTTCCTCCCTAACCTCCCATCCATGCTGCCAATCTCTTGCAATCTAGTTTCTGGTCCCTTTCACTACTCTGAAACAGCTCTAGCCCGGTGACTTCCTAGTTGCTAAATCCCAAGAACAATTTTCTCTCATCCTCTCATAGCATTTGTGACTGTTGACTTCTTTTAAAATATTCTCCTCTCAATCGCTTGAACCCAGGAGGCAGAGGTTGCAGTGAGCCGAGATTGCACTACTGCACTCCAGCCTGGCAACAGAGCGAGACTCTGTCTCAAAAACAAAACAAAACAAAACAAACAAACAAAAAAACCCAAAAAACCAAAACACCAAAAACAAACCACTTTCTCCTTTCTTAGTGTCTGGGACAGTACTATTTCTTGATTTTTCCTCTAACATGCCAGGGCATTCTTTCTCAGTTGACATTATGAGCTGTGTTAAAAGACAAAATCAACAAATTTAGCTTAAATACTTTAATTGCCTTTTATTTGCAATTTTATAATTGAGCAACACTGCATTCTATAAAACAAGAATGAGTGTTCCGATGAGCTGAGCAGAGGAATTGGCTTTATAGACAGAAACAGGCTGAAGAAAGCAGAAACAGAGAACAAAAAGCAGATTGGTTGTTTCAAAGTTACTTTTCTTATAGGGTTAAAATAGAGGGAACTTCTTTAGCATGCCAACTCAAGTAAACCGGGCCCGTTTTGATTGGTTGCTATGAATTTCCTGTTTTTTATTTTTACTTTTTATTTATTTATTTATTTTGAAAAACTGGCCTGTTTTAGAGTTCAGTTTGATTATGTGGCACCCAGCATGATTGACTCCATTATAGTTTGGTCTGGTCTACTGGGGCGCAGTGTAGGAGGCTAGTCCAAAACAATGTCTCCTATAAGTTTTATATAACAGTGATTTGATCATCCCTTAATGCAGACCGTCCTCTATACACGATAAGCATGATGGCTTCAACTAAAACCTGTCAACAAATCCCAAATCTGCAGCTTTGGGCCAGTTCTAGGCTCCTGATCTGAATATTAAAGTGCCTAGCCTTCCTGACACTCAACATGTCTATAACTGAACTTACTGGCACCCTCTCCTCCATGCATTTTCCCTATGAACTAATGTCATCACCTTTATTCACTTATTGAAGACAGTCATTTGAGAATTAACTTTGATACTTCCTCTTCCTTTCCTCCTACATCTACATCTAATTGGTCATTAAGTCTTAATTCTCTCTTGAATCAGTCTCCTGCTCTCCTACATCACTGCCCTAATTTAGGACATTTGTCAGTAGGAACATAGTAATAACATTCTAACTGGTTTTCCCACCTTTCTCCTGCCTTCTTTGTCTACACCACTGCCAGAGAGACTTTCCAAAGTTGAAAGTTTAATTGTGCAGAATCTTTTCGATCATTCCCATTACCTTCATGACACATTCTTAGTTACTTAGGATGGCATCCAAGGCCATTTGTATTCTAGCTTTGCTGAAAGTAGTCAATCTAAACTACTGAAGTCCCCTGATTAACACCATGCTCTCTAACCTCTTTCCCTAAGTTGCCTGTGTCTTTCCCACCCCCACTATTTAGTCCAAATCAACACTGAGTTCAGAGCTCACCTCCTGTAGAGTGTTTCCTTAGCCTCCCCAGCTACGATTAGGTGCCCCTCTGGTATATTTTCACAGTACCCTGTGTTTACTTCTGTTAGGGCACTCAAATCAACCCTGAAACTGCTAATTTACATATCTGGACCCCAGTTTTAAACCATATGAATAATAATACTTAGCGTTCGTTGAAAGCTGTGTACTAGGCTTTGTATTAAGTACACTGCATGCATTATTTAATCCTCATGACAAACCTTAGAAAGTAGGAACTAATACTACCCTCAACTTGCAGGTGAAGAAACTGAGCATAGAGTGGTTAAGAAACTTCCGCATGTTGCAGAATTATATCCTAATGTTTTTGGAAGGCAAGGATCATGTACTATACGTGTATGAGGAGAATGTGGCAAAGTCTGGCACGTGGTAGTGCTTCAATAAAGGTTTACGGGTCAAATAAACAAATGAAGAGCTCAGAGGACAAACCTGTGACAAATGAACAGAAATTAAAAAGCAGCAGATTTTAGCTTAACATAACAAAAAACTTGGCCAGGTGTGGTGGTTCACGCTTGTAATCCCAGCATTTTGAGAGGCCGAGGCGGGAGGATTGCTTGAGCCCAGGAGTTCAAGACAAGCCTGGGCAACATAAGGAGACCCTGTAGCTACAAAATGTTTTTAAAAATTTAGCTGGATATGGTGGCACATGCCTGTAGACCCAACTACTCAGGAGGCTGAGGTGGGAAGATTGCCTGGGCCCAGGCAGTTGAGGCTGCAGTGAGCCAAGATTGTACCACTGCACTCCGGTATGGGCAACAGAGCAAGACCGTGTCTCAAAAAAATTTTAAATTAAAGGAGAAAGAACTTTATATTAGTTAGACCACCCAATGGAATGGATTTCTCAAAAAACAGGTACATATAGCACTTATCATACTGAAGAGTATTTACACATTTGCATTTCCCCTCTTGTGAGTAGGGAGTATTTCAGCTTTTATTTTTATTTTTATAATAATTTTATTTTATTGCTTTTATTGCTCAGGATCTAGCCAAGGGCTAGAGATGCTCAGCAGTGTTTGTTGAACTGAACTGGTCTGAATTTAAAACCCCTACAAACTAAAAGTGGGCATTTTTAGTAGAAGTTTAACTCTCATTGTTCTTTATTTCTTCCCACTATTCTGCATTTCTTTCAAAAGAATTTTGAGAATAAAGAGAGGACAGGAAAAAAGTTTAGAGACTTCATTTGCTGCTAGCAAAATTTCCATTAGAAAGTCAGTAAGGGCAGGGAATGTGTCTTTTTATCACTGTATCCTTAGCCTAGCACATAGTAGCCAATCAATAAATACTTGTTGGATGAAACACACACACATACAGACAGACACACCCCAACAGTGTGCTCTTTACTCCCAGATGGGACCCATGGAAATATATCCCATAGAAGGAATGTCTACATAAGGTGAGAGATTGGACCAGATCAGTTTTATCACACTGGAAAACTAGTTAAATTATTCACATTGGATCCCAAAGTGAAAGAAAAGAGAAGGAAAGAGAAGAAAAGCACTAAATCTCAATTGTCATTCCCAAAGCTGAGGCAAGACTTAAGTAGTAGAAATCTTCCTCAAATACCCATAGGCAGGTAGTAAAAAAACAGCAGGCTGCATGACCTCTGCAGTCCCTGACAAATTTAAGATTATTTGATTCTCATTTATTGATCCTAAATATCCAACTGAGAGGCTGTATTTCAAGAAACTGATTGCTAGGTCTAGAATTCTTTAAAAATTATTATCAGCAATAAGGATATAGCTGTAAAAAGAGAGACAGAAGCCTGGGCAACATAGTAAGACCCTGTCTCTAAAAAATGTAAAAAAATTATCCAGACGTGGTGGTGCATGCCTGTGATCACAGCTACTCCGGAGACTGAGGTGGGAGGATTGCTTGAGCCTGGAAGGTCAAGATCATAACACTGTATTCCAGTCCAGGTGACAGAATGAGATCCTGTCTCAAAAATAATAATAAAATAAAATAAAAATAGAAAGAGAGAAATTATTAACCAAATGGAGTTTATATCATTCTAATGGACTATGGGTTGGGAGACAAATGATAAACAAGCTATTTTAGATAAGAGTGTCCAGAGAAGGTACCAAGAGACCAGGAAGTGGCAAAATTAAAGAAACGTCATGACAGTGGTTACATCTTAAAATGCTAGGCTCTGCAGTCATTGGTACTAGTCAATGGGGCCTTAGAGTAATTTTTGACACTAACTTGTTAACACTTCGAAGATCTATTCTTTTCTGAGTGTCCTACTATCTAAATTCCCCATATACGTTGTTTCTAACTGCTCCTGCTTCTTCACTGGTTTCCAGCTTTCCTCTCCTCTGGGCATATACAAATGACTAAAATTTTCCCTTTTCAAAAACCATCAACAAATCTGTTAAGAAGCATATGTCAGTTTTCTGTCATCTATCTAATTTTTATTCCTGTTTTCTCTCTCTCAAGTCCACTGCTAAACTATTCTAACCATTCATTAGAGTCTCTCTTCTTCATTCCTTCAGTAAACCAGAATAATCTCTTTTTATATTTACCAAGCACCCTTCCTCTCCTCATTTAAAAATCCCGATTTTCTTTTTCCTCTATGAAATTTTTCCTAACTTAGTAGAAATAAGGTTAAGCATGAACATATTAGCAAATATACAATTACAGCCAGGATTTGAAAGTTATGTCATAAAACAATAAAATATGGAGAAAAGGATTACAACTAGATTTTACATGTTTTACATTCAAATTGGTTTATCAATGTTTATATTTCTCTTTAGCTTGAGTATGAGACCTCAAGACACAGACTATTTTTTTGAGCTATATTTCATGATTTTTAGCACCGGCCCTAATTAACATTAGATGTCTTGATAGGCTTCAGATCCAAATGATGGAGATAATTGTCTGCCATTGTGGAGTCAATATATAAGAATCACAAATACCTCCACGCGGTATTATTTCCTCGCAAAGAACCCTAAAGACCAATATTTGCTTTTAAAAATGTAGCTCTTAAATAAAGGCTTGGTGGATACTCTGGGCACACTGCCTATGTAGTAGCCCTGCTCTGTAAGGAGCAGTTAAAAAAATTAATTAAAAAAAAAAGGCTATCACTCACAGCAAAAAAATATTTTTAGAAGTCCAATGAGGCTGAATGTTCTTTATGACCACCATATGTATATCTTCCAACCTAGACCATTTCCCTCTGGGATACACTTTCAGTAGTTATCACTTCAAATTTAAGCAATACTTTGTACCTAGGGTTCTCAATTAACCATATTCAGTAGGATATTTTTTCCCAATTTTAAAGATAAATAATATTAGAAATATGAAATCACTCATTCAATATTTCAAAGTAAAGTAGTATTGGAGCTAGTAAGATCCAGAACTCTTATTTTTGTTTTGGACAACTCTTGTATATTTAAATATTTACTATTCTTAAATATTAACTATTACTGTTGTATATTTAAATATTTACATAGTATAAATTATATACAAAAGAAAGCATTTAAGCTCTAGGGTTTGATCATATTGAAATAAATATAAATCTGCTTACTTTATGCAAGGAGCATATGAGAAATATCTAAATGTTTTATAACATTTTCCTTTAACTGTAATAAATGACTATGCTGGAAAAAACAATTATTTTATAGTGCAGGGTCTCAGGGAACATTAATCTTATTTCAAGTAAAAGCATTTTATCTTTTTATAGCTGATTTAATAATCTGTGATTGACTAGATGAAATACCATACACAAATGTGCCTGGCACAGGGTAGGTACTCTGTGTACATGATCAGATCTAAATGCAGAATCTATTCTTTATGGATAAGTCACATGATCCAGGATTTCTTCTGCTCAGACACCCAGATGCCATGATGGAATCCAGAGGTGATTACAGCTAGATACCAAATCAATAAATATCCAAACATTTTCAATGTTTCTCACTACTATGTGTGTCTGAGCCAACTTTAAAACAAATAGATACTTTTTCTTATACAGTCATGCATCACTTAATGATGACCATACATTTTGAGAAATGCATCATTAGGCAATTTTGTCATTATGGAAACACAGAGTGTACTTACACAAACCCAGATGGTATAGCCTACTACCCACCAAGGCTATATCGTAGAGCCTATTGCTCTGAGGCTACAACCTGTACAGCATGTTACTGTACTGAATACTGTAGGCAATTGTACCACCATGGTAAGTATTTGCGCATCTAAACATAGCTAAACACAGAAAAGGTACAGTAAAAATATAATAGTATAATTTCTTGGGACTCTGCCATAAATATGGTCCATAATTGACTGAAATGTCATTGTGGGACACATGACTGTATATATTTATCATAAATGATAGTAGTTCGCAGTTAGTTTCTGTAACACCTACATTCTATCTGGTTCAAGTTCATTAAAAAAATACAGTCATGCTTCACTTAATAACGTTTGGCTTACATAAATTCAAAGATGGCTGGCATCTTAGATTTATTTATTTATTTATTTATTTAAAGACAGGGTCTCCCTCTGTTACCCAGGGTGGAAGTTCAGTGGCATGATCATGGCTCACTGCAGCCTTGACCTCTTGGGCTCGAGTGATCCCCACTTCTCAGTCTCCTGAGTAGCTGGGATTACAGGCACACACCACCACACCTGGATATTTTTATTTTTTGCAGAGACAGGGTTCTACTATGTTGCCCAGGCTGCTCTCGAACTCCAGGGCTCAAGTGATTCTACTGCCTTGGCCTCCAAGGTGCTAGGATTACAGGTGTGAGCCACCATGCCTAGCCTATAATGCTTTAATACTCCAGTTAGGGTCAATCCAAGTGGAGTTTTGTCAGAATATTTTTTACCTAAATAAACATGGACTTTAATAGATGACAGCAAATAGTGTTTTCATTTGTTTGAGATGGGCCTGCTGTACTGCCCAGGCTGGAGTAGAGCAGCATGATCATCGCTCAGTGCAGCCTTGACCTCCCAGGCTCAAGTGATCCTCCCACCTCAACCTCCCAAGTAGCTGGGACTACAGGTGGGTGCCACCACACCTGGCTAATTAAAAAACTTTTTTTGTAGACACAAGGTCTCACTATGTTGCCCAGGCTGGTCTTGAACTCCTGGGCTCAAGTGATCCTCTTGCCTCAGCCTCCCAAAGTGCTGGGATTATAGCCATAAGCCACCATCTTACTTTAATAGTTAAGTTTTTTTAATTACCAAGTAAAGTATGCAACAGAAACTCATCCTCACTTCTCAAAATTGTGTTTCACTTCTTTTTTTAAAGAGATGGAGTCTCGCTATGTTGCCTGGGCTGGCCTTGAACTCCTGGGCTCAAGGTATCCTCCCGTCTCAGTCTACAGAGTAGGTAGGACTACAGGACTACAGGCATCTGCCATGTGTTTCATCTTTTAAATTCAGGGATGCAGGGAAGCATGTGATCATCAGGAATAAGGAATATAAGAAGGGTCAGAGTTTATTTATTTATTTATTTATTTTAGTGTGTGTTTTAAGCAGCCAGGTTTTTTTATGGGGGGGTGGGAGGGGTTTTTTTTTTTTTTTTGAGCCAGGGTCTTGCTCTGTCACCTGAATGGAGTGCAGTGGTGCAATCATGGCTCACTGCAGCCTCGACCTCTCAGGCTCAAGTGACCCTCTTGCCTTGGCCTCTGAAGTAGTTAGGACCACAAGTGCATGCCCAGCTAATTTTTAATTTTTTTTTGGAGATGGGGTCTCGCTGTGTTGTCCAGTCTGGTCTGAACTGCTGGTCTCCAGCGATCCTCCCGCCTTGGACTCCCAAAGTGCTGGAATTACAGGCATATTGGGCATGGCCTAAGCAGTCATTTCAAAGAGGCCCCCCATGGCAAAACATTTACTGTCGTAACGAAGAATGACCCACACATAGAGTATGTTATGAGTCTTGGAAATCGACCAAGTTCTCTCAATTGTACTGCAATATTCCTTATATCTACTCTGTTTTCTCATTCTGTTAATGAACCCCTTGCTTCCAGTTTCCTGTTTTGTCATGATAGTGGTTTACTACATTCCTTACAAGTCACCTCCTGTTCTCAATCTCTGTCAAGACAACTGTTTTCACCAGTTGTGAATAAGCAATAATTCTAAAAGTTAAACATATGTTTAAACAGTCAAATCTGTATCTATCTGCAATTATCTATAATAATGTAATTCCCCTTCATGTATTTTCATATGCTTGAATGGGATGGAATTCACTGCAGGAAAGCCTAGGGCCCAGGAATTGTACATAACCCTGCATATGTGTATGTCTATCATTTGTGTAGCACAAGAAAAATGACTGAGAATAATATAGCCTTTGGGAATAAAGTCCAAATCCCAGATTGGCCTCAATACAGCTTTCTGGCTTCTTTTTCGCCCTCACTCCCACAAAATGGGCTCATTCAGTGGGCCATTCACCATTCCCAAAGCATGCCATACACTTTTGTGCCTCTGGGTCTTTGAATATCCTAGCCCTCCCTTCCCCATTAATCAGAACAATGAACATTCTTACTTTAAGATACACTATTCTTATAAAGCTTCCAGACTTCTCCAGGCAGAGCCAATACCTGCATCATACTCCTTGATCATACTATAGTAGAATTACTCCTATGTCCACTCCTCCTTCCCACCACTCATGAACTCCAAAACTTAAGGCACTGTGCCTTCTTCAAACAGCTTCTTATCTTAGCACATTGCTTGGCTAACAGTGTTACATCCATGGTAGTTTGAATGGAGATAGAAAAAAAATTACAGCAACAAAACATCTGGTTCTAAAGGATATTAAAGAACTCTCCAGTTGTTTATAAGACTTGCTCATTTAAGCTACTGCATGAACCTCTAATTTAAAAGGCCATCAAGGCAGGAAGTCTTGAAATTTCCATTAGTAACACTTTTCTGTATCAAATAGTCCTTGTTAAAAGTTTTCTTCTACAAAGAAGTTCTCATAAAATTCTGCAAAAAGGATGCTCAAATTGCCAAAATATGAGTTTCACAATACCTATTAAGGGTCCTCTAAAAAGCATTATAATCTAATTAAGAACACGTTTTACCAGACATTCCCAATGTGTCTATCTTAAACTGATTTAATGATTTAGATAGCAGTATCCTTGCTGGTTTTCTTTTCCTCTAAACTCAAATAATTCTTTCATATATTTTCTATTTCCTATTTGCTTCTGACGCTTTATTATAGATTATGGTCTTCAGTATGGATTAGATCCCCAACTGCAATATACAAAACTCTTTGATTATCTTAAACGCCCCTAAATCTCTAAGGAATCTGCAAATTTCTCTTTCTACTAATAAGAAAGATGGCAAAATTCTCTACATTCCCCATAAATAGGTATCATACTTGATAACTGAGACTTCTCCAAATGTCCTTGCTTCATGGATCTGAAGACCTATTACTATTTGCACAGCAGTGGAGTTCCTTCATTTTGTAAATGTGTACTTAAATGCTCTTTAGCACATCCAGTAAATTCTGAAGAACTCCAAGAAGTCTCTGGCAGATGAGGCAGGAAACCTATGGGAAAGCATTTGGAGAAGCTCTATAACATGAAGTAACAGGAAAGAGTCGGGGAGATGCTGCAAATTCTGGGAAACTATATGAACTCTAGAAAGCAGTGGGAACATAAGTAGATAAATTATCTTTTTGGGAGGTAGGAGTTGAGAGTGAAGTAGAAGGCTATGAAAAAAGTTTCAGATTCCCAGAGGGGTAAATGTTGAAGTGAAATGAAATGAATCAGAATACCCTGATTTCTATACCTCACAGTTTTGAAATGCTTCATGGTCTATGAACAGATCTTTTATAAGGTTAGGTCTACAACTTTTCAACAGATAAAAATAGCTGATCACCATCTTAAATATGAACCTGTAAAATAGTGTCCATTTTAAAATGTTCTATTTCTTCCAAGTATAGAGAAGAAAAACAAATATGCATGAAAATACACAAGTTATTTCATAATAACTAACTTTATCAAATCAGGAGCTTATTAGGTTTGCATTACAAATTGATTCTCAAGAGTTATATTAAATTTATATTAACATATTCAATAATATATATTGAGCATTATATTGGTTATATGCAAGATGGGATTACAAAGAATGAGTACAGACCCTTGTCCTCAAGGAGCTCACACTCTAGTAAAGGATTGGGCACTTCTGGTTTTAGACACGTGTGTTCAATTTTTAACAATATTTAGACCAGCATTTTCCAGTATTTTCCTTGGAACACCAATCCTAGTAAAAAGGTAGGTTGATTTAGAAAATAGAATATACCCAGAGGATAACATAGGAGGACATTAAAGGCACTGAGAAGTCTTGTAGTAAAGAACTCTAACTTTGCTTAACTTGGCATTTCTCAAAGTTATGTAACTGCATATATATGTATATATGTATACATATGTGTATATATGTATACATATGTGTATATATGTATATATGTGTGTGTATATGTGTATATACATATATATGCATAGGTGTGTATATGTGTATATACATATATATGCATATGTGTGTATATATACATAGATGTGTGTGTATACATATATTTAACCCAACACCTATAAACAGATCATGGCACATTTTGGGAAATACTGGTTTGGACACACAATTTCAAAGATGCGTTTTTAAATGTTTCCAAAGGCACTGAAAACACAAACTTTTAACACCTTTCACATTTTTGGAATACAAAAGAACAAGTTAGTAAATTTATTGGGAAAGTATTCTGAAATAATTTGAGGCATGGGATTAAGGGATACAGAGGGAATAACAAATAGAATAGCTTCTAAAACCACAACTATCTATAACTGTAAGTTATGCTTTATAAAGACTAAAAATAGCCCTGAAATTTTTGAAACAGATGACTGACATATATAATTTTATTAAAATCTGTTTTATCTGAATATAGACTGTTGAGACTGTTTCAAAAAAATCTTATTCTGAGATAAATTTTACTTCTATTCTTAATTACATGTAGAGGCAAGACATTATATGCTCCATATTCCATTTGTTAGCATTATCTTTCTGACCTTTTTTTCTTTATTTTCTGATACAGGGCCTTGCTGTGTCATCCAAGCTGGAGTGCAGTGGTGCCATCACAGCTCACTGTAGCCCTGAACTCCTGGGCTCAAGCAATCCTCCCGCCTCAGTCTACTGAGTAGCTGGGACTACAGCTGCGAGCCACCAGGAATGGCTGATCTTTCTGTAGAGATCGGGGTCTTGCTTTGTCACTCAGGCTGGTCTTGAACTCCTGGCCTCAAGCAATCCTCCTACCTCAGTCTCCCCAAGTCTGGTATTACAGGGATGAGCCAGTATGCTGGGCCCTTTTTGTCCTTTTCTGAATTTTAAGTTTGTACCTACTCTTCTCTCTTGATGCTAGCTAATGGAAATCTGATATTTAGACACTTCTAATTGCTGTTTTCTTAAAATAAAAAAAAACCCAGCAATATCAAAAGGGGAAAATGTCCCCTCTTCCCTAAAGCTGCAGAAAAGCAAATAGAATTCTATTCTATATCATAAAACTGGGTTTAAAAATATTATTTCAAGTAAAATAGTCTTCCTGGACACCTGGATTTCAGTGTTGCTATATTCTGTGAAAAATAACATAAGTTTAAAGTCTATAATTCTGATTAGTTGTCTGAATAATTTGTTGTCTTGTTAATAATATTTAAAATAACATTCTGATTCCTGAAAGTTGCCTTTGCAAATTTATTTGTTAAACTGAGAAAAAAAGATTCATGGCACAACCCCTTTCTTGCAAATATATGGTCACACACGTATTTTGTTATGTATTATTTATTATTGAAAGAGTTTCGTTAAATCTCGTTTAAATTAGTAATTGGTGCTATGACCAAAACAAAACACTGTATAATATTGAAGAGGGAACTGGCAGCTTGGAGAAAAAAACCAAATTGGCTTCTAGACATGCAGTCTGTTCTTAAGACAAAGTAGTAAAAAATTTTGCTTTCTCCATATTCTTCCTAGGTGGCAGAAAGTGCTGTCCTCACCTGAGATGATACTTTAACTTCTGAAAAGTCATAAATGACTGATGCTCCTCAAGCTTTTGGGTAGTTCTTGATTGTAGACAATTGTAAAAACAATAAACATTCCTCGCTTCTGGAGGAGCTAAAATATCTAGTCCTTAGTCTCCTCTGCTGTGGATATTACAAAATACTGTTATCGTTACTAAACTAAGGCTGTGGTGATTTCTTCATGTTTTTATTTTTAATTTTATTCTTAGTAGAGACAAGGTCTTGCTATGTTGCTCAGGCTGGTCTCAAACTCCTGGGTTCAAGGGATCTTCCCACCCGAGTCTACCAAAGTGCTAGGATTATACAGACGTAGGCATGAGCCACTGTGCCTGGCCCATGTGGTGACTTCTTCACAGGCATTGTTGCTCTTATATTTATTAACTGATTTCCTCTGCTAACTCATTCACTTGTTACTATTAAGATCAGGTCACAAACTAAACAAATAGAGAATTAACATAATAAATAAAATCATCCCTCCTGGGAGCTCTCTGTAAATATTCAGGTTAATATCATATATGTGTTGTTCATAAGTTTTAGTGATTATGTATACTTTTGTAGGATGGGTAGAAAACATACTTAACATATTTGAAAGCTGAAACAATGAGTATTGGCAAAAGTCTTTATTGTTAGATTTGGAATAGCATTTTGCCTATTTATAATAACCAGGGAATACACTTTATAACACAGATTGTAAAAGTAGTTTATAACTCCTTGAGATTTTGTAAAGCATTTGCTACCTCTCCATCTAGAATCAATAGGCAAAGTGTAACACCAAGATGGGATTCTAAAGACACTGAAGTGGCCAGGTACACTGTTCATTTTTCTTAAGAAATCTTCAGCAGCAAGGATTGGATTTTGCAGGTTCATGAGTGGAAGACAGAGCCTGAAACTCACCTGCGGGGGCCCTTTTCAAGTCCTCCTGAGTACTTGTCAGGTACAAAGCTCCTCTGTCTTGAATCTACGCTTTAAGATGTTCATCTTATCTATCAAACAATTTCTTATTACTAATCTTTGGTTTCTCGCAGTGTCTAGAAGAAAGGTTCCTGGACACTTCCTACTTGAGTCACCAGACTAGTAGTACAGCTTACAAATAGCTTCTGGCAGTGCTGAGACTATCTAGACAGCAGGTCGACCTCCTGTCCTAACCCTGGCTTGTAAGGAAAATTCAACCCCGTGTTTTAGACATGTCCAAAAAACTTTCCAGATATGCTCCAAATGAGTCCATCATGAAGCAACTAAAATTTTCAGAAGATAGCATTTAACTTGCCCATCTGTTAGTAAGGTCTTGCCTCTGACCTCATTCGACAGTTCCTAACTAGTAATTTGTCTCCCTTAAATACAGTCTAACTTTTACTTTCATGCATTGAGGATTGGCATTGGCCACTTCTGAACTGGGTCCAAAGACTACATTAGTTTAAGGCAGATCTACTGATCTGAAAATCTTTCTGGAGGGAATCTATTTAGTCACTTTCTTTCTGGAAAATAAATCCTTACCTGAGACCTGTCACTCAAAACAAGAGAAAGCAGGACTGCTAATTTCTTTCATAAAAAAAAAAACGACTGGCAAATGAGCACCACTAGAATGACAGGTGCATGACATTAAGCAAGCACTGTGAGGGTTGCTTCTTGTTACCTTAGTTTGGGCTGTTATAACAAAATACCAAAGACTGGGTAGCTTATAAACTTAATAAATTTCTCTCTCAGTTCTGGAGTCTGGGAAGTCGAAGATTAAGGCGTTGGCAGATTTGGTGTCTGGTGAGGTCCTGCTTCCTATATGATGGTCTTTTTGCTGTAACCTTACAAGGCAGAAGGGGCAAACCAGTTCTCTGGGGTCTCTTTTATAAGGGTACTAATTCATTAGGGTTCTGCCCTCATGATCTAATCACCTTTTAGAGGTTCCATTTCCTAATGCCTTGATAGTTAGGATTTAAACATTCAGACCACAGCACTACCCTACCCTTCCTGAACTTTCTGGCTTTGTTATTGAGTCTGAATTATAACCTGAGAAGTGTCTACCATCAAAGGCTAACTAAAACTAACTTTACTAAAAATAATGGACTATACCTAGTTATTACTCTTACGTTCTTGGCTATGGAAACTCAAAAGTTATAATAACAATACATTCCATAAATGCTGGATCTGTTGTCAATTACAAGACACTAAAGGAGAAACTCCTACCATACCAGTGCCTCTACCCGAATAACATGCACAATGTTTGGACAGCTGGAGGTAAAAGCCTTTAATGTTCAGAGTATGGCACTCGTTTGTCACAATAAAATTTTTGGGAAATTACGGAGGTAACTGGTTTACATTTAGCAAGTGATATCCCTGAATTCTTGTACGGTGTTCATGGAAACTCAGCTGCTTATCCTAGGCTGCACTAAAATGCTACCTGGCACTTTGATTCTGGGTGAAACCTCCAGCTTTAACTTGTGACTTTAAGAAACAAAATATGAACCAAGTGCCCTGGCTTATGCTTGTAATCCCAGCATTTTGGGAGGCCAAGGTGAGAGGACTGGTTGAGCTCAGGAGTTCAAGACCAGCCTAGGCAACACAGCAAGACGGTGTCTCCACAAAAATAAAAATAAAAAAATTAACTGGGTGTGGGGCTGCATGCCTGTAGTCTCAGCTACTCAGAAGGCTGAGGCAGGAAGATCGCTTGAGCCTGGGAAGGTCAAGGCTGCAGTGAGCCATGATTGAGCCACTGGACTCCAGCCTGGGTGACAGAGCCAGAACCCCTCCCTTTAAAAAAAAAAAAAGAGAAAGTATGTTTAAGACACCTATATCATTTGCTGAGCTCACGTTCAGTCATATATATCTGGCCTGGCTTTTTTTTTTTTTTTTTTTTTTTTTATCCTATACTTCCTGGGGGGAAACAGTCATAACAATCTGATTAAGTGAGGTTATGCACAATATACAAAGACCAAAAACTATTGAAATAAGGTAACAATGGGACAACTTCTCTAAATCTGCTTACTACTGAAAGGATGGCCATGACACTAAGGTCCTATAGAATCACATAGCTTAGCCAGCAAAGGAAGGGTATGTGCTCTTATCAGCAAGGAATGATACCCCTATATTCCTGGCAATTCATATCAAAAATAATTTGCCAAGCTACACCAGACAGAGCTAGGACCTTTTTTTTTTTTTTTTTTTTACATAGGTGGGTAGCCTTCTATAGGCCCTTTAGCAGTTATAAATTGTACAAGGTATTATTGTGAGGCTAAAAAAAGTTAGTCTATTATGTATGTAGCAGTAATATAAAATGTTACATAAGTTGTAGCCTTAAAAGACTCATTTCAAGTGTCTTAGTTGGTTATTAAGTATCGCACACTGGCAAACAATATGTAAGAATAAGTGACAAGAAAGTTCATGCAGATTCTTTATTTAAATCCAATTTTAGTTTTTTAAAAATAGAGAGAGGGTCTTGCTATGTTGCTCAGGCTGGTCTCGAACTCCTGGTCTCAAGGGACGCTCCTGCCTCGGCCTCTCAAAGTGCTGAGATTATAGGCATGAATGGCCCCACCCTACCTCATGCAGATTCTAATTTAAGATAAAATATCACCTGAGAAGTCCCAGACCCTATATTTGAACTCAGTTTTCCGATTACCCTAAAGAAGGGCCTTTTAGCCTACTCTAATTCTATTTTTATTTTGCTGATTTTCCATACTTTTACTGATCAATGATTTCTGTTGAAACTTTTATATACTACTCCTTAAATTAGAAACAATTCAGATAAATGTATGGTTTTATGCATATTTGCTTAGCAACTAACTTGATTCTGAAAATTGGATTTTTTAGCGAGACAGAAAGAATGTTTAGTAGAAAAAGCACTGATTTGGGAGCCAGGAGGCTTAAAGTCTTTATTACACTTTAAGAATGAGCTAAATGTATAACTTAAATCAAGTGCATCGGCTTAATTATTGGAACCTGAGTAAAGCATATGTTTTCTCTCAAATATGCCCTTTCCCTTCAGTTCAGTAGGGAGTGGGCTAAAAAGGAAAATCTGAATGCTAACATATATGTAAAACATGATGGGAAACTACCCTCTCCCACCAAAACAATGCATGGAGTCATGGGTTTTAAATAACAGTAATTATTCATATGAGACTCTACACCAAAAAGGGCACAGAAGTAATTCATGTATTACTAATACCCATTGAACAATTGGAATATGCACAGATTAGGGCAAAACTAGCATTTTTTTTTTTAAAGGTTATGCTACACTGCAGTCTGAAGTAGTATCCTTAAAGTTCAAATTACACATTGGGCCCACAGATAATACACAAAAACTGATTTGGGATAAATTAGCACAATGGATGATCTCTACAAAAGCAAGGTCTGGGCCAACACCTACATACACTCGCTAGAAACTGCAGCAAATACAGGCAGAGCAAGTAAGCACAAAGGAGAACAGGAAGATGGCAGTGTAACCTGGCTACACCATTGCAAACATTCTGATGAATGCCATCCATGAACACAAGCACACACTACTACTCACAAAATGGTAATACATTCATATACATCCCCAGGCATTCCCAATTAGTGAATAATTATATTTGAAGCCTACTTTAAATTAATATGGGCTGACCATGGTGACTCACGCCTGTAATCCCAGCACTTTAGAAGGCCAAGACGGGCCAATGGCTTGGGCATGCAGATTGCTTGAGCTCAGGAGTTTGAGACCAGCCTGGGCAGCATAGCAAGACCCCTGTCTCTATAAAAAAATACAAAAATTAGCCAGGTGTGGTATGGTGCGTGCACCTGTAGTCCTAGCTATTCAGGAGGTGGAGGTGCGAGTGTTGCTTGAGCCTAGGGGGCAGAGGTTGCAAGCCGAGATTGCGCTACTGCACCCCAGCCTGGGCAACAGAGTGAGACTCCGCCTCAAAAATAAATAAATAAATACATTAACTAATGTAATCCCCCATCCATCCATTTTCAATACATGGCAAACCAAAAGAACAGTTACATGCATTTAATCTAAATTTTTCTGTAAGAATATATTGTATGTAGTTCTTTAGAAATAGATTTTTGCTTATTTGCCATAATTTTTTTAATTTGATGAACTGAAGTGGTATTCCTTAACTACAATTTCAAAATGTTTTTCCCTACAGGCCAACAACCCACAAAATAAAATGCTGCACCTGAAGCAATCCTCCAAACTTACTATCTGTCATTAGCAAATAGAGCTTTAACCTTTTGGGCATCACAGGGTCTTTAAGATGCCCGTGCCTGCTGAGAACTTCTCCCTAGAAAAATGCAGTAAACACATTCCATTTCATAGGGCTCCTGGACTTGTTGAACACTATACATAGGCCACAAGTAGAATATATTGTCCAGCTGGGAATATACTGTTATTTCAAAAGTCTCTTAGGAATTGGCAGCAAGAAGTGTATGTGCAATGGGTACAAATCCACCCAGGGTTTTGTAGTTGTGATATTACTACTATTTTTGGTGGCCTCAACTTTAATGGAGCAGAAAAACAACTGAGGTTAGCAAATAGCAGTGTAAAGGATGGATTCAGCTCACTGGGAAGAAAAAAAATTCCTGCATACCCTAAAGAAACAGAAGCTTCTTTTCAGTTTCCAGAGAACCAGAAGGACCATCATTTATTTAACTTCTGATTAACTTTGAGTATGATAAGTAGGAAATATCTTTAAATGGGGTTAAAATTAATAGACATTAGTAACAGAAACTACACTCTTATTTAAGCTATCAGTAATCATTAATGGCTAAATGTTATGAGTATTGTTAATAAGAGGGAAATTCAGTTATAAAAATATAGCACAATACTCTAAAAATTTCATCTTTGTTTAAAATACTTGGAGGCAGTGTAGTTAAATGCAAAATATTATGTCAGTTATTTTGTACACCTGAAGGACTGTTTATAAATGTTTCTCACGTACATTATCATGCAAAGATTATTCTAGAATACTTGAGTTCTACATAGTACAAATCATGTTAAAGAATCATAGCACCTTTAAAAAATTGTTTACACTGAACTGTTGGATAGAATTTCCCTTAATGTATAGCAATAAGCTTCAACAATTTACAGTGGCTCTGGTTGAATATCTATTTCGATGCTATATATGAAGAGTTTGATATGTTTTCAGAGACAAGCAAAAGCTAAATAAATTATTATTAAGTCAACACTACTGACTCATGTAGTTATTAAGGAAACTATATATACTTTAATGAAACCTAATTATTACACAGTTTTGCATTTCAGCTTAATTCCTATTTTATTGTTTTGCCAACAAGACTGCCAACTCCTTAAGCATTACAGCTAGTCAAGAATTAAATCTGCATTAAATACAGAATTAATTTGTCTTTGGGGTTTAATTTTTTTTAATTAATAGCAAAGTGCCATGTCAAGAAGAGTCAATGTACCAAAAAATTAAAACAGAAAATCAAAATTCATTAAAACAATTTGTTTGCTCAGTGGTATTTTTTTTTACATTCACTGAACATTCCCTTGCCTTTCCCATAATTAAAAAGTTAATTATTGGAATCATATTTTTTGTAGATCCCAGTTTTCAAACAATGTGATTTAAATGCTTGTTATTAACATTACAACACTTTGAGTAACACTGATCCTAACACTAAAGTGATGCTGTTTTGTACATAATTAAATTTGTTACCATTCTAAACAGAATTTTAAATTTAACTCTGTGGTAAAGACCCTGCTTAAGTATTAAAAGTTAGGAACCCTCCAGTCTGAATATTTTTATAACTTTTTTTGTTTTAAGAGACAGAGCCTCGAACTCCTCGGCTCAAGGGGTCCTCCTGCCTCAGCCTCCTGAGTAGCTGGGACTACAGGTGTGTACCACTGTGCCCAGCTTCATTATAACCTTTTAAAGGTAGCAGTTAAGTTTCTTGAGGGTCAAGTCATTCTCCCTCCCCCCATCTCTTGTCCAAATATTCAAGAAATATTTACTCAGTGATTTAGTAATCTACATTTAGTAAACTTACATTTATTTAGTAAGTTACAAATACATTTATTACTAAATATAGATTACCATTAATAAATAGTTCCTTGGTTTAGTATGTTCTCTTAAAGTTTTCAGAAGCTATTAAATACTATAAACAAAGTATTAAAATACTATAAACTGTGTATAATGAGCACAGTTTTTAGACAACTTTTCAGTGATCAAAACAGATGAAATGAATAAGAATGGACAAATGTAGCAAATTAAACCCATAACAGTTTTAAAAATTCTGGATTAAACAACCAAACAACTAATGAAATCAACTCTCTGTCAAAAGCACATCTGGGAATGCTTCTCCAAAAAATATTATTGTAATTGCCTAAAATTTAATTTTTTAGTTGTCTTATTAAAAAGTCTTTAATTGAAAATTATCACTTAAAAATCAAACTGGATTTAATGTACAAAGCATAATCTCCAATATCTACTGAAAATAAATTTTTTAAAAAATCCCACATTTCTGATTTCTCTTTAAGAGAAAAAAAAATTAAAAAATTCCCCAAAGCTTATCAGACTTTTTGGGCCAAATCATTCAGAAATCTATCTATAAAAGATTCAGAGTATATTCAGGGCATTAAAATTACCCTACTCTGAAGTAGAATAAACTATTTCCTTATCTTTTAAAAGCTTAGTTATCAACACTGCTTAGAATTACCATCAGAGTGTCTGTATTAAGATTACCCTAATCTGCAGTAGAATAAACTATTTCCTCGCCTTTTAAGAGCTTAGTTATCAGTACTCCTTAGAATCACCCTAAGAATGGAAGGGCTTCATCTAGGATTTGATATTGTAATCAAATTTTCAAATAAGACAAATTAGTCCACATAAAAAAGTATAGCAGTAGGTACAGGCAAGAGAAGCCATGAACGCATTCTCGAAGCTCGCCAAGGAATTTTTCTCTAAAATCATCTTTAAGGAAATATCAATTTAACTTCAATAGCCTTGTTTAACGAATCAAACTATTTTTTAAAATCTTAGAGTGACCTAAAATCCCAAAATTTCTCCACTGAGTTGGCATACCAATTCCTCAATTTATTTCAGCTGTTGTAATCATACACCTGATAATGCTTGATTTGAAACTGGGTACAGTTTTTTAAGGTTTAGTTGAATGAGGGAATTTTTAATTTATCACAATTTCCTGACTAACATGAAAACTGATGGTAAGAATGAAAAATTCAAATAAAATAACATAAACCTCTAATTACGGCGTGCAGCGTTTGCAGTTACAAAAGCAACACTACATTTTTCCCATCATAAGCGCTTTGTCATCAAAACAGTAAACTATACAAATTGGATTGCAACAATTTCCACTGTTATTGGTAATTTTTTAATAGGAACACTTTCCATTAATGCTTGAAAACTACGAACTACATTTTATTTTATATCTTGTCAAATTAGTTGGAGAATATCTATTATAAAGCTGTCAGCACATCTCTAACATTACTTTGCCAGGATCCACCTGCTCTATGCTGCCCACTATAGGAAATGCAATATGGTAATAAGAAATGTAATAGAAGGTTACTTTAGTACAATCTCATAAAAAACATACTCTGACTCTACTTGGATGCTAAATGTGGTGTTTTTGCAAGAGATACAGACTGATTAGTGGCAATCAAATTTATTAACTTTAAAGGACATCAATAAGAACAGACAGGACCAGAAATTGTATCTTGGTGATCCACATGCCAGGAGTAGCGCGGCAGAGGATGGAGAGTGGAACTTAGCGATTGAGGCGCAGCCTGCAGAAAGGTGCACTTCTGCACTAGAGATTAAATAAGAGGGTCAAAATCGACAATAAATTAAACCCTTTTTTAAAAACTCATGTAAACACAAATGATTGCTGCAACTGGAAAACAACATTGAAAATAAATTATTCGTGTGATGCATATCTATTTCAACAAACCTTTCCTTAAACCTTTACGTTACTCTTACAAGCAAATACCGTTAATAGCTTACTTCTGTCTTAATTTTTCTAACCACAGGAAAATTGAAACATAAGTAATCTGATAAACATCAAGTTTTACGTTGATGCTTTTGACCACAGGGTATACAGTGTTAAGAATTTAAATTCTATCCATCAGATATACTTCAGGACTCCATTTTGAAGATAGCCTCT
This sequence comes from Gorilla gorilla gorilla, assembly GCF_029281585.2. Classification (NCBI taxonomy): domain Eukaryota; kingdom Metazoa; phylum Chordata; class Mammalia; order Primates; family Hominidae; genus Gorilla; species Gorilla gorilla. The sequence continues at coordinate 55,550,423 of NC_073234.2, read as the reverse complement.
TCTACAGAAAAGAAATTTTTAAAAGTCAATTCTCCAGTTGCTCATCACATCTTAATTTTTTTAAAAAAGGCTTTTAAACACTAGTATCACTCCAAGTCTTTAGCCTTTGATACTTGCTCTGAAAACACACTATTGTATATGTTTGTGTATGTACACACACACACACACAGATAACAGTGACTTAAAAGTGGCAACCGCCTCTTGAAAAGTAAAAATATGTCATCCCTCCATTCTGCCCTTAAATGAGAAATAAAGGCAATAGATTTGCCCACTGCAGACTGGGATACCAGAAAAGACGTTCTAAGTCTCGCCTGAGACAATATTAACCTGCTATCTTAAGTCCCAACTTGGATGACTTAAATTTCAGTGTACGTGCCTCCGTTCCCACTCTTGCCCCATCAGCTCCATCAGCATCGTCATCCCCGGCTCGGATCCCGGCCGCGAGCCGCCAGGGCCGCCGGAGTCCGCGAATACCGCCCGCTCCCGGCAACGAAGCTCCCCGGCTCCCGGCCGACCGCGAGTTCCTGGAGCAGCAGCCTCCAAGGTTCCCGAAGCCCACGATTCAGGCGAGCGGTGCCGACCGGGCCGTGGACTGTGGCATTTTAAAACTACAGAAGTCTCACTGCACGACTGGCGCGGCCGAGGTGGCCCAGGAGACCCTCCAAGAGATTCTGGTCAGCTGCCGGGAGAGTGGAAGAGCAACCAAAGCCACCAAGGCGCCGCGCCAAGTCCCCGGAGCAGTCACCTCAGCTTTCCGTTCTCCTTCTAGTTACAATTACTCCACAGGCTTCTGGCGCTTCCTTCGAGAAAATGAAAAACTAAAAACGCGTAGAGGTGGTAGAAGTCGTTGGCATTTTCCGTTTAATGTGATCCCCCAGGCTCCATCCCTTAAGTGGGGTTTCCAAACTCGGATGCATCCTCAGCAGAGGTTTTCCATGTTGACAGATCTCTCGCCTCCCACAAAATGGGGCCGGGGAGGCGGCCGCTGTCTCCTCTATGGGCGCCGCCATTTTGTGAGGCGGCGGCGGCGCGGCGGCAGGAGCCCGGGGTGTGTATAATGGTTGAATAGAATGACCCCCTCCAGGGAATCCCCGGCACTGACGGTTACGTAAGGGGCTGTGCGCAAGTGCGGCGTTTAGGGAATCCGCACAGCCCGGGCCACGCAGCTCCGAGGCCCACATCTCCACTCCCCCTAAGAGGACCGATGGGGGAAGGGACAGCTGACCGGGTCTTCCTCGCAGCAGCCTCACCCCTAGTCTCCCGCGGCCGCCGAGCTTCTCCACCTCCCCGGGCCGGGTCTCCGCCCCTCACAGGCTTCCGAGACACTCACTGGCCCTGGGTTGTCAGAACTTCCTAGCCACAACCTTATTCCGACCCCACTTAAGAGACAAACTTTAGTTGGGAAATAAGTCCGTTTCCTAGAGTGAGCACCGAAAGCACGCTGCACTATATTACATAATTTTTCACCTCCAAAGCAATGTTCCCATTGGAACGACTACCTGAAATAACCCATCCAGACCCCTACTACCCTGTGACCTTGGGTTAGGCAGTGACTTTGCCCGTGGTGGCCGTCACTAAAATGGGAATAATAATACGTTTCACGTACTGTAATCTTAATTAACATTTGTAGCAAAGAGCCGGCTCCAACACCCCTCGTAAATGCAAATTTAGGTGGTAGTATTTGTTGAGATGTTTTGAGTCATTTAAGCAGAGGGTTTTTTTAACCTTCAAAATATTTTAAACGAGGATTACATTTAAGACATTTGAAAGCAAGGAAAAACGTTTTATTCGATATTTATTTTAAACGCAGCAATCTTGAAGAGACCTTACTATAAAAATGTAAACGTTAATTATTATTGTCGAAGTTCGATAGATTGCTTCCCAACCAGTTTAGTTAGTTTGCATAACTTTGCTCATAGAATACTCCAGTTTGATATGTGAAGCCAACCAGCGGCAAGATGAATTAAGAGCATTACTCTATTTCCACAGAACTAGGACAGACAGTTCACATTGTATTTAACGTATAGTTTGCTAAAGTTAGCGTGTGGATAATTCATAGAAAATGTGCTAACCAGGCCCCAAAATATAACCAGGCTCATAAAAGCCGATTCCTTTAGATTTTACAAAAACAGAAGGTAACAAATTGACTTTATTCCGATCTGTGAATGTTGCGTAGCGTGAGGAGCTACCCCGGTGAGCTTCCCTTCCCTTCAGAGCGCCACACCGGTTGTGTCGGGCGGGCGGGGACTCCGAGGCGGCCCTTCCAACAGCCGGGCCGGGGACGCGAACATCGCCTCCACCCCTAACCCTGGAACAACCGGTAGTGGCCGTTTCCCCGCACCGCCCCCCTTTCCGCCGGCTTTGTGTGCGTGTGAAATGTGCGGCACATTGCAGACGAACCCTAAGCCCGGCGAGTCGAGTCTATTGTTCCCCGCGAGGATCTGCCGGGGCGGTGTGGAGCCAGGCGCAGTGCCGCGGCCAGCCCTCGGGGGTCGCTGTGTGGCACTGGCTGCCAGGCCGTGGCGGCGGCAGAGAGGGAGGCTGGCGGGGAGGGAAGCAGGCAGGCGGCGCGCAGCGGCTCAGCTGCCGCCGGTGCTTCTGCCCGGGGACGCCCCGGCCTCCGCGGCCGAGGCCGCGCGTGAATGTGTGCGAGGGCCCCGCGGAGCCGGGGCCGAAATACACGCTGTCACCGCGCTTTCCACAAACCACCACACAGACCTCCCCCTCCCCACCCCCAGCCCCGCCTGCCCTAGCCCCGCCGCCGCCGCCGCCGAAACTCTTGGGCCTCTGGCCGCCCAGACCCCTCACCATCGGCTCGCCTTGCCCATCGCCCGCTCGCGCGCCCCCGGCAGCAGCACCATGTTGAATCGCGTCCCCGGGCTGAGCTGCCTCAGCCGGCGGCGCTGAGAGGCGGGCGAGAGCCGGGCCACGGGGAGGGAGGGAAGGAAGGGGTGGGGGCCGCGCTCGCCCCGCGGCTTCGCGCGGATCCGGCAGTCGCCTGCCCTTCTAGTTTCGCTCCGATTTCTTTAAACTTTTTTAGAAATTCCCCTCCCTCCTTCCCTCCTCTCCCCCTGGCCTCCTGCTCCCTCCTTCCCCTCCTCCTCCTCCTCCCCCTCCCTCCCTCCCTCCCTGCGCCGCCGCCGCCGCCGCCGCCGCCGCCGCCGCCACCGCCGGCCCATGACTGAGCCCCGCCGCCGCCGGCCGAGGAATGGGCTCCGGGCTCTGGTAGGAAGCGCTGGGAGCGGGGGGCGCTTTTAAAACACCGATCTGGGTTTTTTAAAAACCTCCTTTGAAAAAATAATGGCAAACTCGACGGGGAAGGCGCCTCCGGACGAGCGGAGAAAGGGACTCGCTTTCCTGGACGAGCTGCGGCAGTTCCACCACAGCAGAGGGTGAGAGCAGAACCGGGGGGGCAGCGCCGGGGCGAGCCGGGGCGAACGGGGCTCTCCCGCCCGGGCCGGGCACGGGGTCCCGGCTGACAAGTGCGGGGCTTTCTCTCTCCCGCAGGTCGCCTTTTAAAAAAATCCCTGCGGTGGGTGGGAAGGAGCTGGATCTTCACGGTCTCTACACCAGAGTCACTACTTTAGGCGGATTCGCGAAGGTGAGTGGAAGTTTTAATTTGTATTTCCCTCTCGCTGGCCTCCTCCAAAAAGTCTCCTTTGACCCCGGAGTGGGCGCTTGGGGCTGGGGGGGTGGCCCGCGGGGGCAAAAGGCGTTCTTTTCGCTCCCAGCCGGTGGCACGGAGGCGGACGGCGGCGGGGCTGTTTTTGGCCTGGTGGCTCGCGTGCGCGCGGCGGGCGCGGGGCTCCGGCGGGCGGGCGGCCCGGCGCCGGCTCGCGCCCTGCCCGGTGCCCGGTCGGGCCGGCGGGGTCTGAGCGCCGCGGCGGGGAGTGCGGGTGTGCGGGGCGCCAGCCTGAGCCCCGCGCCCGCCCCGCTCCCGCGCCGCCCGCCCGCTCGCTCGCGAGTCAGCTCTGCCGCCGCTGCCGCTCTAGCACAGGCGGAGACACAGAGACACACAGACTCTGAGAGCAGTTTTCGTGCAACTCAAAATTAGCGCGGGCAGGTTTAACATCGATAATCGGCTGCGAAATGATCCCGGCAGCCGGGGGCACAGCCTCGGCCCCGTCGCCCTCGGTTTATACAGCTAACAAAAGAAACCAGGACCTGTCTCCAAATAGCCATCTTAGGCTTCAAGGCTAGGCAGAAGCTGTAGGCCTCAAAGAAGGGCCTATGGAGATGGATAGATCTGGGAGAGGGATCGGAATCGGCCCCAGCCCCGGCCCCCCCCCGAACCCGCGGACGTCGCTGTCCGGAACTGTATTGATCCTTTTGAACTTTTTTTTTTTTTTTTTTTTTTTTTTTTTTTTTAGTGTAAACGGACCGCGTTGAGATTTAAAAGGGGGCGACAGAGGGACTTGCGATTGGTTATTGTCCGGGCTTCAAAAACAAAACAAACCCACCAAACCCCCCCACCCCCAAACAAAACAAGTGGTATTAAATACAGGGCTCTCTGGTGAAAACACAGTGATTCAAGAAGCCCTTGCTTAGTAACTCTTACCGATCGATCCGAAACACCCACTGATGCCTTAGGTATCTACAGATCTCTGTAGAATGGGTATTTATTTCATAGTTAGGTTAAGATTTTCTTAGATTGTTCACGTTCAGACAACTGTGCCTGTGTTTTACCAGGTTTCTGAGAAGAATCAGTGGGGAGAAATTGTTGAAGAGTTCAACTTTCCCAGAAGTTGTTCTAACGCTGCCTTTGCTTTAAAACAGTATTACTTGCGGTGAGTAGTAGTGACTTTTCCATAGTATTTGGAAATAAGGGACTTATGGAGAGATTTGTTTTTAGCAAAAACAAAAGCAAACCTTGCACACCAAACAGTTTTTAAGCTCTTGTTCATTTCAGACTGAGACACATTTAATATAAATAAAGTGAGATTGTAGGAAGGTGAAAGTCTTCCTCACCAATTTCAGGATCGTTTACATTTTTCATACAAAATCATTACAGGTGACACCCCAGCCCCAATCTTGGTAAACATTCTTTTGTGACATTCTTATTGATCGCTTGATACCCACTGAGGGGCAGAAAGGTGATGCTTAGTAAAAGACTTAAGATAGTTAATGAAACTTTGTAACCTTTCGGAAAATTTTTTTCTTTGTTTTGGAAACTCCTTTAGTTTTAAAAATTCTGGCTTTAAGAATTTTTTTTTTTAATGAAACTTCTTGTTTGGAACAGTGTCATTGAATAGGTTTTTCAGTAGAATATTCCTACATGGCATAACATGTTGGTGGCTTAGGTGACCAGGATTGTTTTGATAATTACTTTTTGTTGAATTTCCAGTGACTTAAAAACGTTCGAAAGGATTATTATATCTTTAGGAAAATGGGGATACTATGAAATGGGATACTATAATCTGGATTTTCTTTCATTCTCCCTCTTCTTTTTTGACTGCTTATTTGGCAAAGTTTAATTTCTTATTCAGTTGGTATGTGATACAGTCTAGATGATATGTTTTGTGATTTAGCGTTTTTTTTTTTTTGCCTCTAGTTTTTCTTATAGGAATACTTTCATATTGTAATTTATCATGAGGCTGTGTTTTATTTTTAAAGTACTTAGAGGATCCTAAGTTAGTTGGTGTTATTAAAAACTAAAATGATATTCTTTGTATTTATTGCTTTTTAATAGTGATATTACAGGCCTTTTTTTGTAAGGTGGCTTCTGCATAATTTGAGTTTTGCATTTATTATTGCTTCAGATACACTCAGTTATTGTGTATTACGTTCAGCATTCTGAAATAGGAAATGCAGTAATCGCACAGGTGTACTTTCTATTGGCTATCTTAGATTGACTTCAGGCTTGAAGCTGGAGTTCGCAGAACTTTGTGGAGTAGTTATTGAGTTACACAGGAAGTCTAGAAAATATTAAATATGGTTGTCATCTATTGTGTGTGTGTGATGGCATTTGTGTCAGAGTACATTTTAAATTAAAGGGCTAAATCAAAAAGCAAAATTAACCTCCAAAACTGTTGAGTTAGTAGTGGGGTGAGAAACAAGAGAGTTTTATATTCATCGTGACATTCATTTGCTCATTTCTGTTTATGATATTGAGAGGAACATGTTAATACATATTCTGGTTTTATGTTTTTATCAGTTTAAAGCATTTGAATTTTGGACTGTTTGAAATACATATTTTTGAAGTTTTGCTTCATATTTGTTAGATTGATTGACTTAAATTTTATAACCAGAAAGTACTGTAGAATATACATGATTCATGAGATGTATATTTTTCTGAAGAGTTTACATTCATACTAATAGTTTTAGCATAATCAAATTAATATCTAGGCTTCCAATTTTTTTTAACAAAAGTTAATTATAAATATCGTTTTTCCAGTTGTCATTTTTATCTTGGGAGGATATCATTAATTATAGGTACTGTTTTTAACTATGTTGTTTCAACATTGTAAGTATTTACATGGTCTTCAGATCAAATTGGGCTTTTTGCTCTTATTAGAAGCTGCTTTTTGAACTATGTCCTTAGTTAAACTTGTTTTTCCTCCATATGTCACTCTCTAGGTTTGTTTTTGCAGGGTTGTAGCTAGGCTACTAGGAAAAAAGTTGAAGCATTTGTTTTGGAAAATAAAACCATGTGAAGATTTGCATGGCTTGTAAAGAAATACAAAAGAAATATGCTGGTCAAAACTTAGGTACTACCAACCTTGAAAGAATTTTTTCCTGGTGGTCTAATATTGCACAGCAAGAGGATATATATGATGCTAGCTTTTACACCTTCCTCTGAAAAATCTTAATTGGCAGACAAGATGCCAAGTAACAGCAATTCTATTACCTACCCATAAGATTGGCTCTTCATAGTAAGAAATAGTAATCGAGTGACTTGATAAGTTACCTCTTTGCTACGTCAGATTGAATATCATCATTACTGATGAGCAGATAATGCAGTGTGTTTTTTAAATTACAAGTGGAATAATTTTTTAATATGAACTGCTTTTTCATTTGACCTATTGTAAGACTGTCATTATATGTATTATTCCTCCTTTACAAGTTTAATATTTGCTCACATTCCCCTGTAAGTTTGCTATTAATTGGATGGATGGCTGTTAGCCTAGTGTTTTATGATATATCTTCATAATAATTACAGATAATTTAAATTAGGAAGAGCAAGCTAGTATGCTGGCCATGTATATTTTAATAGTGTTTTGTTATTTTTGATACAAATATTGACAGTCATTAAATATAGACTTGAGTATTAATGGTCTGCCAGATGTTAACTTAATTTTCTCAAATATACATTTATTCAGTTATAGCTTGTCTACAAAAATTTCTTAGAGTCTAAAATTGAAAATGCAGTTGGTTATTTTAACATTGGCATTTAATTTTTACAAATATAAGTGCCTGCCTGTATCAAAGTATCTCACCTACTCCAGAAATATATACACCTACTGTGTACCCACAAAAATTAAAAATTAAAAAAAAGTAAAGTGCTTACAGATAATGTGTAAAAGCAGTCTGTTTAAAAATTGGAGGCCAGGTGCGGTGGCTCACGCCTGTAATCTCAGCACTTTGGGAGGCCAAGGCAGACGGATTACCTGAGGTCAGGAGTTTGAGACCAGCCTGGCCAACATGGTGAAACCCCGTGTCTACCAAAAATAGAAAAATTAGCCTGGCATGGTGGCTTATGCCTGTAATCCCAGCTACTTGGGAGGCTGATGCAGGAGAATTGCTTGAGCCCGGGAGACGGAGGTTGCAGTGAGCGGAGATCGTGCTACTGCGCTCTAGCCTGGCCGACAGAGCGAGACTCTTTCTCAAAAAAATAAAATAAAATAAAATAAATAAATTAAAAATTGGATACTAATCATCTGTGATGTTTATGCACTTTATTTTCATGTAGTTCCTTTTCTTGGCATGTACATCTCAATGTGTTCCACAAATGTTTATTATTAGGATATTCCTATAGTATGAAAGGATAAGGTATAGTTTCCCACATTTTGTAGATGGAGATATTAAAGTGCAAAAAAAAAAAATTAAATGGCTTAGGGAACATTTCATTAATTGGACCAAAATGTTGTGTTCATGACATGTGTTCAATAATATTTGGAAATTACTTATGGTTAAATTTATGCCCAAGTATCTCTTTGCCTAATGTGTTCCATATTTACTTGGATTTTAATTTTTTGTTCTGTTTTGTTGTTGAAATTGGGGGACAGTTTGCTGGTCTTATCTGGGTTAAGAATTTGAAGTTTTGGTATGAAGATTTAGGTAAATATTTCAAATATTTTAAAATTTTGTTTTTGCTTACTGATGCCAATATTACAGCTGTAGTCAAGGTTAACTTGATGTTTCCTTTATAAAACTTGATTTTTTGGAAAGGGGGTGAAATATCTTGGACATTAAAAATTTATTGTACAAAACTATATGTTACTAGTTTTCTGGCACTGAAATATTCATTTCTATTTATATGTTCCTACCTTTAGAATAGTCAGAAACTTAATTGTAGAGTTATGTTTACCATAGTACATTTTCAATCGCATTGTGAATTTATTCTATTTTTTTTTCTTGGTGGGTAAAGCTCTTTCTTAAATTACACCATTTGAGGGAGTTTACATTTGTTAGTTAAATTGAATGAATACATTCATGTGTTCTCTAGTTAGTGTCCACCATATAGATCAATTCTTTTAAGAGAAAGCCTTAGGTATATAAGCACTGAGTTTGTAAATTGCTAAACAGAACTGCATAAACTGATTGCCCTTCTTATTCAAGGAAGGAAAATAAAAGTATATGGAGATTGGAAGACAAATATATCGATAAGTTATTCATGCATGTATTTCAAATTTAACTTATAAACTGTATCGTGTGTGTGTGTGTGTGTGTGTGTGTGTGTGTGTGTGTAGACAGGGGTCTTGCTTTGTTGCTCATGCTTGTCTTGAATGCCTGGCTTCAAGGTATCCTCCCGCCTCAGCCTTCCAAAGTGCTGGGATACAAAAGTGAGCCACTGTGCCTCAGCCTTCCAAAGTGCTGGGATACAAAAGTGAGCCACTGAGCCTGGCAGTGTGTCCATTTTAAAAAACAAAAAACCTGATTTTGATATTTTCTGATATTCTGTTACGTTTTTAAAGGACATGCAGACTTGTTGAAAGGAAGAGCAGAAAGTGGAGAAAGTTGAAAGACTTATCAAAGCTCAGCTAGGTTAGTGTTATGTCTTAGAATCCATGTTTTTAGAGCTTAAATTGCCCAAAGTAGAAATAAATTGAGTTCTTTCTAAGACAGATAGTTTTCACTGAGGTTACAAATTTTCCTGAGGATACAAAATGAGAACATTATAATTCCCAAAAATGTTTATATGCTTTTTTTTGCAGTTAAATTTTCTACCTTAGCTGTTAACTAAAAATGTCCCTGAATAGAAGCACTCTTTCATAATCCTATCTCTGCTTTGTTGTGGATTCAGTATTTTCATAGTTGATCGTGTGAAATCTATAATGTCTTTGATAGACAAGTATATTGCGGCCGGGCGTGGTGGCTCATGCCCTGTAATCCCAACACTTTGGGAGGCCAAGGCAGGTGAATCACGAGGTCAGGAGATCAAGACCAGTCTGGCTAACACAGTGAAACCCCGTCTCTACTAAAAATACAAAAAATTAGCTGGGCGTGGTGGCATGCACCTGTAGTCCCAGCTACTCGGGAGGCTGAGGCAGGAGAATCACTTGAACTCGGGAGGCGGAGCTTGCAGTGAGCCGAGATCCTGCCACTGCACTCCAGCCTGGGTGACAGAGCGAGACTCTGTCTGAAAAAAAAAAAAAAAAAAAGTATATTGCTACTAGATATTTTATATTCTCAAACTGAATGAAATTAGAAGTTGGAAAGGAAGGAAAAACAAAGTTTTAACTGCATTTCATTAGTCAGTGAGCAGGTACTTAATATATATTTTTAGGTAAAGTATTTAAAAGTTTTAATTATATTGTGAAGGTGCTTATTGGGTGTTTTCCAGACCTACTAAAGTTTAATGGTAAAAATGGATTTTGTCTGAATTGGGAAGGACATAGAGGATAAATGGAGCAGACAGATGGGGTTGAGGGGATTCTCCTTTTGCTGCTTTGGTCACCGCAGTCTTTGGTATTCAGGGCCAACTAGAGTTTGTGCTCTAGAAACACTAGTTTTCCAGAAATGTTAATATATTTCCATGAAAAGAAGACGAAATGAACTTGAGCAAAAGGCTAAACTTGGGTTACTTTATTGCAGGACTTCTTAGAGACTTTATTTTGCTAATGTGTATTGTGGATCTCTAGACATTTTGGGGAAACATTACTACTTCTCTTCCCTTCCCCATAGTAAATAGTGTTTCACCAGTGTTTCACCCCACAGTAAATAGTGTAACACCATGGCCAAAACTGCAATTACTTGTGCACCAACCTAAGAGATGCACAACTATACATTTTCTACTGTTTAAACTATAATGTGATAAAAGAAATAACAAAAATTTTTTTTCTGTTTTAAAACATGAATTTCGCGTGTGCTTGGATACTTTCTGTGTATTCATTATGTTGTGAATTGATAATTCATTTGACTAAATACATTGCAATAAACTATTGCTGGAATGGAAATCTCTTAGTGATGTCCAGGAATAGCTATCATATTCTGAATTGTTGACCAAAAATGATAGACCCATATTCCATGAATATCTAAGTCAGTGTTTACAGGGCTTCACTCCCATCTTACTGCCATAGAAATTTTTGGTGGAGCCCCAGGGAGAATGTGCTGGTTTTGATGTTTTGGCTGCTGCCTTCCCTCTCCCCCCGCCCTTTTTTTCCCCATTATACCATTGATTTGGAGTAAAGGGGCCAATTTGTTCCTTAGACTGTCTTAAATTCTGGCTTTGATTGCTTTCTTTTGGTGTCAATTAACTTGTTCCTCTATCCCTCATACATATTTGCTGAAAAGTGATAGATCTAAAGGTTAATAATATTCAGATTTAATATTTTAGGCATACTTAATAGGTAGTGCTGTGCTTTTCATCATATCATGAAGCATATAATGTTTAGTTGTCCCCTTTTAGTGATGCTAAGATTGAACAGTGGTTTTAGGTATTAATAATTTGATTAATATGTATTTCCAAAAAGTGCTCCAGGTGATTCTTAAGTACACTGAAGTTTGAGAACAGTTGATCTAAGTATTGTAATGAAACCAATTTAGTTGCTGAGATGACTAGTTTAACATGGCATGAACATATTGGTCAGGGTTACATCCAGAACAAAACCTCTAGGTGACATCTGGTCTAGGGGCACCTGCTCAAGCTGCACCTGTCATCTCTGACCACAGCTTGGACACACCTTATACTTTGTCTCTGGACTCTAGAGAAGGTAACAAGGGCTCCACTTTAGTTAAGGGAAAAAAAGAGTAAATGAACTACCAAATTCTAACTTATCCTAAGTGTGTTTATGTAATTTGGATTAAAAAATTTAATTAAAAATAAGTGTTCCTCACTTATTCCTAATTGGAGAACTTTCTTTATATATATGTATGGTTTTTTTTTCTCATAGAACTTTACTATATTCTTTCCAAATGGGGTACCATTTGTTTTACTGAATTTACTGGATGCTTGTTTGTGAAAATTTTGTTGGTCTGTCCTGGTATTTCATAGTAGAGTTAACATGTATAAATTCCTGTGAAAGTAATAATACTAACAATAACCTGTTTTGTTTAATGTCCACCAGCTTTGTTTTTCAAAACATTTTCATATGGGAGATTTTATTTATTTATTTTTATTTATTTTTGAGACGGAGTTGCTCTCTGTCACTGAGGCTGGAGTGCAGTGGCATGATCTTGGCTCACTGCAACCTTCACCTCCTGGGTTCCAGTGATTCTCCTGCCTCAGTCTCCCAGGTAGCTGGAATTACAGGCGTGTGCCACCGTACGCGGCTAATTTTTGTATTTTAGTAGAGATGGGGTTTCAGTTGGCCAAGCTGGTCTACAAACTCCTGATCTCAGGTGATCCACCCGTCTTGACCTCCCAAAGTGTTGGGATTACAGGCGTGAGCCACTGCACCCGGCTGGCCGGAGATTTTATTTTTATCATTTCAAATTTCAGAAGTAATTGTGTTATTTAATCTTAGAAAAAATAACAACTAGGAAAAATATTGTTTCTTTTTTATGTATAAAAGCAAGGGAAAAAATTCTTTATGCCACCCAAACTTTTTTCTTCCTGGGGCATATGGGCTACTTTTTTTTTTTTTTTTTTTTAAGGCTTTAGGTTATATCCAACTCCCAGCCTTAAGTGTCAGCCACAGTTGCTAGTCAGGAAAGGATATTTTACATATTTTCAGACCATACTTTCCCTGCTTCACCTTCCCATTCCCTTCCCTGCTGATAGACCTGCTGTACATTTTACAGAGTGTTGTCTTTTTTTTTTCTTTTTTTTCTTTTTGAGACAGTTTCGCTCTTGTTGCCCAGGCTAGAGTGCAGTGGTGTGATCTTGGCTCACTGCAGCCTCCACCTCTTGGGTTCAAGTGATTCTCCTGCCTCAGCCTCCCAGGTAGCTGGGATTATAGGTGCCCGCCACCATGCCCAGCTAATTATTTTGTTTTTTTGCTTTTTTAGTAGAAATGGGGTTTCACCATGTTGGCCAGGCTGGTCTCAAACTCCTCACCTCAGGTGATTCACCTGCTTTGGCCTCCCAAAGTGCTGAGATTACAGGCGTGAGCCACTGCGCCCGGCCAGAGCATTGTCTTATAGATAATCCTACATTATCCATAGTTGCTATTCATCTTATGCAGGTATATTCCATGTTCCAGGTGTGCTTGGCTTTTATTTGTATCAGTAAATAATTTTTAAAACTACCATATAATTGGGATAAAATATAAAGTTACTTTTTATGAAGAATTCAAATAAGGTTGTGTAATCTATTGTTTGGATAAACATCTTATTGTAAAATATGGCCAGGTTCCATAATTCTGGTCTTTTTGAGTTCTTACTGTCATACTTGATAAATATTTATGTATAGTGCCCAGTAGTCAATTGCTGTGTGCACAAAGATGATCTTTATTAAATAATACGTATCTTTCATGGTGAAGTGTTTTTGGGTGAAATTCTGTCTCTATGCTAGCCCAGCGATTAATTTTAAATAAATAAAATGTTAATATAAACATACATGAGATCAGTGGGAACATTCTTCTATTACAATAGGTCAAGGAAGAGACCATAGCTAGGGCCCTGTCCAGAAAATACCTAATTTGTAATATTTTAAAAATGGGATGATTTAACTTTTTCAGTAGTAAGGCTCAGGTTGATCACACTTTCCATAATGGTTCATAGATTAAGTGAATTTGCAATACGCTTGAGCTCAGATCAGACCACATAGAACTTCATAAACAGTAGTTAGTGGCTTAGGGTAACTTGTACCTCCCAGTGTGCTAGCAAATAATAGGTGGTCTATCAAGAGTTCTTAAATGGTTTGGTATAATTTTTAGTTTACACCATTAAAGAGTCAAACTTTTGAATTTCTGAGTTGTCTTTTTAGGTAGCCTCATATTGCAATGTAGTAATTCAATCTAGTAGTAAAAATGTATGTGATTTTTGATACAGTCCAGTTGAGAGAGAAATGGTGAGTCCATTATTTTCTTCTTTTTTTGCCATGTTTTTCCTTTTCAAAATTGTTAAATTTCTTTTGCTATCTATATGTGAACTTTTGCTTACACTTCCTGTAGATCAACCAATTAATTGTTTTGCCACATTTGGTTTATATTTTTCTTTTTATATGTGATGGTGTGCACACTCATACACACACTATCACATATAAAAAGAAAAATATAAAGCAAATGTGGCAAGTGTGTGTGTGTCTTTATATACACATACACACATTATCACTGTCATTTATTCATTGGATATTACTACAGTATAATGTCTTTTATTTATATGTGTTATGACCTAAGAGTAAAGTCATTTGCTAATGTAACAATGGACAGTTATTACATTCAGAAACCTTAACATGGATAAAATTGTATTCTCTATTATGTAGACCTTAAATCAAATTTTAACAGTTGTCCCAAAGATGCCTTTTATAGCAATCATATCCCCCAACCCCATTCATTATCTTGTATTGCATGTAGTTATCATTCTGTAGTTCTTCAGCCTTTTTGTGTCTTTTGTGATGTTACATTTTGAACTATACAGGCCAAAAGTACTATAAAGTTTGGATTAGTCTAATATTTTTTCAGGATTTAAGTTAGGCATTTTTGGCAAGAGACATGTCATGTCACTTTGTCTCATTATTGCTGAGATTAAGGTGGTATCCTCCTGATTTCTCCACTGTAAAGTTACCATTTTCTCTTTTTGAATTAATAAGTATTCTGTAGCGACATACCTTGAGACCATGAAACTATCTTGCTTACCATCAAACTTTTACCCAGTAGTTTTAACATCCACTGATGGTTTGGGCTTGAATCAGTTATTACTATGATACTTGCATTTATTTGTGCTTGAATCAGTTATTAATATGATACAAGCATTTTATGATGCTTGTTTTCTAACTCTATCATTTCTTTTACATTTATTTGTTTTTGAGACTGGGTCTCACTCTGTCTCAAAACACCCAGGCTGGAGCACAGTGACACAAATCATGACTCATTGCAGCCTTGACCTTCCAGCTCAAGCCATCCTCCCACCACAGCCTCCCAAGTACCTGGGACTACAGGCGCATGCCACCCTGCCCAGCTAATTTTTTGTAGTTTTATAGAGATAGGGTTGTGCCATTTTGCTCAGGCTGGTCTCAAACTTCTGGGCTTAAGCAATCCATTTGCATTGGCCTCCAAAGTGTTAGGATTACAGGCATGAGCCACTGCTCCTGGCTCCTTTTACATTTCTCCTTTTACATATGGGACATATTTTCATTCTTATTTATTTATTAGTTAGGTTTTTATGTTATGCAGTGGTTAAAATCTATCATTGTTATGCATTTTGCTGCTTATATTTGGCCAGTGAGAGCCCTTTTAAGCTGGCTCCTTTATCTTTTTAACATGTGTCTATTATTCTTGAGCCCTTCCTTTTTGACAAAATAAGATCTTCCAGGGTCTACTTGTATTTTGCCTACCCAGCTCTAGAATCATCTATTTCTCTGAAAATCCTGGTTCCATTTAATGCGGAATGGTATATAGAAACCAAGATCGAGGTGATAGGTGTGCTCATTGCTACTGGGTTATTTTTTCTTCTAGGGCCTTTTAGAGAACAGAGCTGGGGAAAAAATTATTTTGTCTGTAAATACATTTATTTTGAAAACCAGGAGGCTATGCTGATACTTCTAATTGCACTCCATACTAACTAGTTCTTTTCCTTCTTCCATTCCGTGTATCTGCCTTAACCTTTGGTAAGAATCCTAGTTCTCTACAATAGTATATATGTTCATCTTCTCAGTTCTGCAGTACATATAGAATACTTCCAGAAGTGTTATCCCACAACAAACAACAAACCTACCAAGTAGCTACAGATTTGTTTGAAGTTCTTTTTGTGTTTAGACTAAAGATGTATTGTTAAAAGTACAGACATGCACTGCATAAAGTGTTTTGGTAAATGATGGACTGCATATATGACTGTGTTTTCATAAGAATATAATATTTTATTTTTACTTTACCTTTTCTGTGTTTAGATATGTTTAGATACACAAATATTTAGCATTGTATTATACTTGCTTGCAGTATTTGGTACAGTAACATGCTGTGTAGGTATGTAGCTTAGAGCAATGGGCTATGCCTTATAGCCTAGGTATGTAGTAGACTATATACCATCTAGGTTTGTGTAAGTGCATTTTGTGATGTTTGTTGAATTATGAAATTCAACAAATTTTATTTATGAATATGTAAAACACGTAAGATTAAGATTAAGCCTAGTTTCCCTTCCTAAAATAAAGCTCATTAAAAATATATATTTTGCCTTTTTTCACTTCATATATCTTGAAAAATCACTAAGTTCATAGAATCCCATTATTATTTTTTTAACAGCTGCATAATGTTCCATCGTGTAGCTATATCCTAGTTTATTCAACCAGTTCCCTACATAATGGCACTTAGATTGTTTCCAGTGTTACTGTAGTAAATAATGTCATCTGAATAATCTGTAAATCTTAGTAACTTTATGCAAACCTATTTTCAGATTGTTGCAGGTGTGTCTTTAGAGCTAATTACTAAAGTGGGGATTGAAGCAGCAATCAAAGAATAAATGCACATGTAGTTTTGTTAAATATTGCCAGATTCCCTTTGTAGGAGATAACTTTTTTGCATTTCTACCAACAGTATATGAAAATACCTGTTTTCCACAACTTTGCTCTGTTGTCGGGCTTGTTAAATTTCTCTAATATAGGGGATTAAGAAATGGTATCTCACTATATTTTAATTATTGAGACATTACAGCATGTTTGTTTGTTTTTTAAAGAGATTGAGTTGGCTGGGCATGGTGGCTCATGCCTGTAATCCCAGCACTTTGGAAGGCCGAGGTGGGTGGATCACGAGGTCAGGAGCTCGAGACCAGCCTGGCCGAGATAGTGAAACCCCATCTCTACTAAAAAAAAAAAAAAAAAATACAAAAATTAGCCAGGTGCTGTGGTGGGTGCCTGTAATCCCAGCTACTCTGGAGGCTGAAGCAGGAGAAAGGCTTGAACCCAGGAGGTGGAGGTTGTGGTGAGCTGAGATCGCACCACTGCCCTCTAGCCTGGGTGACTGAGCAAGACTCTGTCTCAAAAAAAAGAGAGACAAATTTTACTGTGTTGCCCAGGCTAGAGTGCAGTGGCTATTCACAGGTGTAGTCATAGTACATGACAGCATTGAACTCTTACTTTCAAGCAACGAACTGCCTCAGCCTCCTGAGTAGCTGAGACTACAGACATGCACCACTGTGCCTAGACTTTTTAACATGTTTTCATCTTTGATAGTGCCAATCCCATCTCATAGTTCTTTTTTACAAGGTTATTCTTTAATGTTTATTTTTCCATGTGTACTTTAGTATCAGTTTGTTCTAGTTCCAGAAAAAAAAGCTTGTTGGTCTTTTTATGGGGGTTGCATTAAATTTATAAGTTGGAGGACTGATTTTGTGATGATACCGAGTTGACCTGTCAAAGAGCAATGGAAGTCTTTCCACTTGTTCACATCTTTTTGTGTCATTCAGAGCCTAAAGTTTTCTTTATATAGGGTTTGAACATTTCTAAAGTTTATTCTTAGGGATATTGTTATTGTTGTTGCTATTGAAAATGTGGTTTTCTGTTTCATGTTTTCTTGTTATCATTTATTTATATAAAAGCTGTTGAACTTTTATATTTTCTAACCTGCTGCCTTACTAAATTGTTTTATAGTTTTGATTTTATGATTGATTTTCTTTTTTTTTCTTTTTTTTAGAATTTTACCTGTATACTTGGTGTGTCATCTGCAAATAGGGATTGTTTTACTCTTCTAAGTTATGCATCAAATTACTTTCTTTTGTCTAATTGCATTGGCCAGTATATCCATGCAATGTTAATTAGTAGGGAAAATGGAAACATCTTTTCTTTGCCTTGTTGCTGACCTTAGTTTGATGCTTCTGACATTTCCTCATTAAGTAAGATACTGCCTGTTATATGTTTTGATGCAATCTTAACTATTGACTTTAATTTTAGTAATCCTGTGATATATGAAAGTATTCATCTATCTGTTTATTTAATGAGTGGTATTGTTAGACTTAGAAATCAGATTTAGTGATATTTTTTGTGTTATCTACTAGAGTTTAGTATCTTTTTTTTTAATCCATAGGTATTATCTATATTTAAGAGAGGGGCTAATGATGAACATTACATTTTTAAAATTCCATTTTTGCACCTTATATTTGAATATGAGTGTTTCTTATGTTCCAAGAATTTAACACAAAAATACAAGTCAGCTACAGTGCTAACTAATAAATTTGGAGGAAAATTACCTTTCTTTTTCTATCTA
The DNA here is from genome assembly GCF_029281585.2 of Gorilla gorilla gorilla. Lineage (NCBI taxonomy): Eukaryota > Metazoa > Chordata > Mammalia > Primates > Hominidae > Gorilla > Gorilla gorilla. The sequence continues at coordinate 55,532,466 of NC_073234.2, read as the reverse complement.
TGAAACAGTTTTTGCTCTTTTGTTCTTTGCTGGCCATTGATTACATTACTTGATATTTAATAATAAGGCAATAATTTAAATTATTGCTTGATTTTTATATTCTCAAGATGAGAAATAATTATTTTAGTCTTACAAGTCTTCATTATAGGTTAATGAACCCCCTAAAGAAGAAAAGCAAATTTGTACTTTAATCACAGTCAGAAATCTTATGTGTGTTTGGGTGAATCCATTCAAATTCATCAGTGCTAAATTAAATGTGTTATGTTTTTACATAGTATATTTGATCCTCACAATTAATCATAATTTGGTTATTGAAAAAATCTTCCTAGTTCTGAGAATTGCTTGGAACATCCCTCCTTCTTTGGCCCCCTCTTTATAAACTGTGGAGGTTAGCTTAAATGTGTGTGTTTGTGCAGGCACGTGTGTGTGTAAGCAGCGCTCTTTAGAGTTTTAAGCAAACTGTTTGGTGATTTATTGATCAGTTCTTGCTCATAACCAGTCTTATAGGAATTTACCAAGCCTTACATATTTAAAGGGCTAAGTTGAAGTGGATATTAGCTATTGTATACAAACTTAATGTTTTGTAGAAGCCCAGTAGTATAGCTTTCAGCACCTGAAAATTTAGATTCCTAAAGACAGGAGCAAGAAGTGTGTAGTTAGCTATAATTGGATATGGCTACTGAATTTATTTATTGATTTGTAGTATCATCAGTCTTAATACTAGAAAGGATTTTAAGAAGATGGTCTAGCCCTCTGCTTTCTGGAAGGGTAGATAGAAATAAGGATACTTTTTCAGGTAGGCCTGCGTGGGGATAATTGACTTGCCTAAGATTATTACTACTGAATGATGGAAGGGAAAAGTAGAAACCAAATCAGAGCTGCATTTATTACACTAACCACTCCATTCTGTTTTAAAAGGAATAATTTTAGAAGACTATCACAGATTTCTTTGCTATATAAAACAGGGCCTTTATTTATTGTTATTATTTTTGAGACAAAGTCTCACTATGTCACCCAGGCTAGAATGCAGTGGCGCAATCTCGGCTCACTGCAACCTCCACCTCCTGGGTTTAAGTGATTCTCATGTTTCAGTCTCCTGAGTAGGTGGGACTACAGGCACACAGCAACATGCCTGGCTAATTTTTTTGTACGTTTAGTAGAGACAGGGTTTTGTCATTTGGCCAGGCTGTTCTCGAACTCCTGGCCTCAAGTGATCTGCCCGCCTTGGCCTCCCAAAGTGCTGGGATTACAGGCATGAGCCACTGCTCCTGGTCTGGTTTTATGTTAAGATGATTCTGCTGACTTATACTAAGAGAGAAAAAACACTTTTTACTGCAAATATTCTTTATATTAAATATTTTACTCGTAAAAACCTAAACTTACATATTTGATAAAGCTTATATATTGATAGTTTTTTTTTTTTTAATAACCAAGGATACTCATTTAAAGGTTAGTCTAGTACATAATTTTTTAGATGGAGACCTCTACTGGAAGTATGAAGTAATAGATAGATTCTGGTTTGCTTTTTTTTTTTTTTTTTTTTTTTCCCTTTGGAGACAGGATCTTGCTCTGCCACCCAGGCTGGAGAATGAAGAGTAGTGGTGCAATCATGGTTCACTGCAGCCTCAACCTTCTTGGCTTAAGGGATCCTCCTACTTCAGCCTCCCTAGTAACTAGGACTACAGGTGTGTGCCACCATACCTGGCTGATGTGTAAAGATTTTGTAGAGACCAGGGCTTTCTGTGTTGCCCAGGATGGTTTCCAACTCCTGGCCTCAAGTGATCCTCCTGGCTTGGCCTCCCAAAGTGTTGGGATTGCAGACCTGAGCCACCCACCCAGCCTGATTCTATTACTGTAAAATATCTAGACAAAGGGATGGTAGGGAGATATGTTTTAAAAACAGTCAATATAACATATGCTAAAGTTTTTTTTTTAAGTATTTTTCTTATGAAACTTTAATAGTGTACTTTTGGTTTATGATACCATGTTGAATCTTTTAAAAAGCAGACTATTAAGTTTATATTTTTTTAGCTAACGTTTATTTAATTTGCCATGTGCCGGACACTGCACCAAGTGGTAACTCATTTCCTCTTCACACCTCCCTATGACACAGATACTGTTAATATCCTGGTATTATAGATGAGAAAACAGGACAAAGGTGTTTAAGAACCTTGCCCAGGGTCACACAGTAAGTTCTGGATCTAGTATTTTTTTTTTGAGATGGAGTCTCGCTCTGTCACCCAGGCTGGAGTGCAGTGGCGCGATCGAGGCTCACTGCAAGCTCCGCCTCCCAGGTTCACGCCATTCTCCTGCCTCAGCCTCCTGAGTAGCTGGGACTACAGGCGCTCGCCACCACACCCAGCTAATTTTTCTTTGTATTTTAGGTAGAGATGGGGTTTCACCGTGTTAGCCAGGATGTTCTCGAACTCCTGACCTTGTGATCCACCCGCCTCAGCCTCCCAAAGTGCTGGGATTACAGGCGTGAGCCACCGTGCCCGACTGGACCTAGTATTTAAACCTGGAACCTAGGCATATTATACTGTCTTCCCCCAATTCACATGAATATAATTTTATTAAAAAGTATTTGAAGATAAGGACTTCAAGGGAATAAAAATATGAAAATGGTTAGGGTAGTTGTGGGATTGTGGCTTTTTATTTTTATTTAAAAAATTCTTTAATGTATCTTTTTGTAATAACGTGTGTGTTGCTGTACAGTTTATAGTTTATTTTTACAAATATTTATCTCAGTGGATTTTTGCAACAACTCTAGGAAATAGGTATTACCCTCTTGTAGATCAGGAAAAAAGCCTGTAAGTACCATTGCTAGTGCAGAATTAGAGTTTAGTTTTGTGAGTTATAATGTACTGCTCCTAGTTTACTATCAGAGTCTTGGGGTCAAGGATTTTTTTTTTTAATGGCGATGCACTTTTTGGCATCTGATACATTGTAGCTGAACTGAATTAGGATCTCCTGTCACTTGGGGAGCTTCTTATGAACTCAGGTGGGTATGGTAGGCCTCTCAGCAAGTGGGAAATCTAATTTGGGAAATTCTGAAAGAATTGAAAATTTCTAACTTACAGAATTAATAGTATAGCATTTCATTCGTCTGTCCCTAAAGCTTAACATTTTTTTGTGTGGTTTTATTAAACAAGCATCAAGAGTCAGTTATAGTTGTAGAATATTAATTAACATTGTGGTAAATGTGTCATTTTATGCAATTCTATGCAGTACTTGAAGTTGTTTTTAAGTAAATAGACACTAATGTCTCCCTATCTGTCTTCACAAGCTACAATATGAGACTAGAGAGTCTTGTGTAGGGTAAGATTTGAGAGAGTAGTAGAGACATGCCTGAGAGATGCTGTGGGTTTGATTCCAGACCACCACATTAATATATATGATAGTAAAATGAGAGTGAATTTTTTGGTTTCCCATTGCACACACAAGTTATGTTTATATTATACTGTAGTATATTAATTGTTCAGTAACATTATGTCTCAAATAACAATGTACGGCCAGGTGTGGTGGCTCAACGCCTGTAGGCCCAGCACTTTGTGAGTCTGAGGCAGGAGGATTGCTTGAGGCCAGGAGTTTGAGACAACCTAGGCAGTCTCAAACTGCCTAGTGAGTTTGAGACATAGTGAGACCCTGTCTCTACAAAAGAAAATGTTTTAAGTAGCTGGTTATGGTGGTGCATGTCTGTGGTCCCAGATACTTGGGAGGCTGAGGTGGAAGGATTGCTTGAGCCTGGGAGGTTGAGGCTGCAGTGAGCCATGATTGTGCCACTGGACTCCATCTAGCCTGGACAATAGAATGATACCTTGTCTCAAAAAAAAGAAAACAAAAATACTTTATTGCTGAAAAGTGCTGACAATCATCTGAGTTTTCAGTGAGTCATAATCTTTTTACTGGTGAAAGGTCTTGCCTTGATATTGATGGCTGCTGACTGATCAGGGTGGTGGTTACTGAAGATTGGGGTGGATGTGGAAATTTCTTAAGACAACAATGAAGTTTGCTTCATCGATCAACGCTTCCTTTCACGAGAGGTTTCTCTGTAGCATGTAATGCTGTTTGGTAGCAAATTACCCACAGTAGAACATAATTTGAGTCAGTCCTCACAAACCCTGCCACTGCTTTATCAACTAAATTTATATACTATTCTAAATCCTTTGTTGTCATTTCAGCAATGTTCACAGCATCTTCACCGAGAATACATTCTATCTCAATAAACCACTTTCTTTGCTCATCCCTGAGAAGGAACTCCTCATTAATTCAGGTTTTATCATGAGATTGCAGCAGTTCAGTCACATCTTCAGGCTCCACTTCTAATTCTAGTTCTTTTGCCATTTGCACATCTGCAATGACCTCCTCCACTGTAATCTTGAACCCCTCAAAGTTATCTACGAGGAGTGGAAACAATGTCTTCAAAACTGTTAATGTTCATATTTTAACCTCCTATGAATCACAAATGTTCTCAATGGCATCTAGAATGGTGAATCCTTTTCAGAAGATTTTCAGACTACTTTGCTCACTTCCATCCAGGGAATCACTGTGGCAGCTATAACTGTACAAAATGTATTTCTTAAGTAATAGACTGGAAAGTCAAAATGACTCCTTGTTCCATGGGCTGTAGAATGGATGTTGTGTCAGCAGCATGAAAACAACATTCATCTCCTTGTACATCTCCATCAGACCTCTTGGGTGACCATTGTCAGTGAGCAGTAATATTTTGAAAGTGATCTTTTTTTTTGAGCAGCTGGTTTCAACACTGAGCTCAAAACATTCAGTAAACCATGCTGTAAACAGATGTACTGTCATCCAGGCTTTGTTGTTTCATTTATAGAGTACAGACAGAGTAGATTTAGCATAATTCTTAAGGACCCTTGGATTTTCAGAATGGTCATTGAGCATTGGCTTTGACTTAAAGTCACCAGCTGCATTAGCCCGTAACGAGAGTCAGCTTTTCCCTTGAAGCTTTGAAGCCAGGCATTGACTTTTCCTTTCTAGCTCTGAAAGTCTCAGATGGCATCTTCTTCCAATAGAAGGCTTTTTCATCTATGTTGAAAATCTGTTGTTTAGTGTAGCCAGTTCTATCATTTACCTTAGCTAGATCTTCTGGATATCTTGCTGTAGATTCACTGTCACCACTTGCTGCTTCACCTTGCACTTTTATGTTATGAAGATAATGTCTTTTTGTAAACCTCACAAACCAACAACCTTTGCTAGCTTCAGACTTTCCTTCTGCAGCTTTCTCACTTCTCTCAGTCTTCCTTGAATTGAAGAGAGTTACGACCTTGTTCTGGATTAGGCTTTGGCTTAAAGGAATGTCTGGCTGGTTTGATCTTCTGTCTAGACCACTCAGACTTTCTACTTACCAGCCATAAGGGTGTTTCACTTTATCATTTGTGTGTTCCCTGGAGTAGCACTTTTATTTTTCTTCAAAACTTTCCTTTTACATTCACAACATAGCTAAATGTTTAATGCAAGAGGTCTAGCTTTTGGCATATCTTGGCTTTTGAAATACCTTCCTCATTAGGCGTAATCATTTCTAGCTTTTGATTTAAAGTGAGAGATATGCAACTCTTCCTTTCACTTGAAAGCTTAGAGGCCGTTGTGGCCTAATTTCAATATAGTTGTGTCTCAGGGTATAGGGATGCCCAAGGAGAAGGGAGAGAAATGGGAGAATGACCAGTCAGTGGAGTAGTCAGAACACACACAGTATTTACTGATTAAGTTGCTGTCTTATGTGGGTACAGTTTGGGGTGCCCCCAAACAAATAGAATACTAGCATCAAAGATTACTGATCAGAGATCACCATAATGGATATAATAATAATAATGAAAAAGTTTGAAATATTGGGAGAATTACCAAAATGTGACACAGAACTATGAAGTGAGCACATGGTTTTAAAAAATGATGCCGATAGACTTGCTTCAACTTGTTAAACCTTCAATTGGTTTTAAAAAAGATAATATCTGGAAAGCACAATAAAATGAAGTATGCCTGTATTGACTTTGTTTTAAACTGATATGTGAGGATCCAGGGATTTTGCAAAGTAACTACTATTTTTGAAAACATGGATACGATTAATACAAATGATGTGATTACTTGGTTGGAGGCATTTTGGAGTTGGGAATGTTTATTATTATAATAGATAACATTTATTGAACACTTATTATTTGCCAGGTACTATGCTCAGCCTGCTTTATTTTAATCCCCCAAACTACCCTATAAGAATACCATCATCATCATTTTATAATGAGGAAACTAAGATTTAGAAAGGTTAAGTAATTTCTACAAGGTGACCCAAGTACAAAGTGGTGGGGCTAGAATTTGACCCAGGTCTTCTGCTTCCAGAGACCAAACTTTTACCAGCTATGTAGAATACTGCTCTTTATTCATTAATTTAATGAATAATAATTGATCACATATCTTGTGCTAGACTCTATGTACTGGACATACATGAATGATGAGAACAGAGAAAAATTATTTCCCCTTTAGAGTGAGGGAAAGGAGACAAATAAGAGTATGCTAGCTAATAGCACAAGGAGAAAAATAAAGCAAATAAAGGGAGATGGCTTTTGCTTGAGTAGGGTGTTAAATCTTTAGACAAACTGGACTGGAAAAGTCTTAGCAAGAGTTGAATACAGACTTAAAGGAGAGAAAGGAGCAAACCAGGTGGATATTTGGGATAAGAATGAACAAACAGCAAGAGAGTATGCTTGGTATGTTCAAAGAACATTTAGGAGCCCATTGTGGCTAGCATTAGTGACCAGACCAGAGGAAAGCAGTGGAGATGAATAGATCAGAGAGGTACAATCTGGGAGCAGATCTTGTAGGGCCTCTGGAAGGTCTTTGCATCTACTGAAGCCATTGGAGGATTTTGAGCAATGAAGTGTTATTATCTGGATTTGTCTGGATGCTTTGTTGTGTATAGATGTTGCATGCTCAAGGGTAGAACCAAAGAGTCTTGATAGAAGGCTAAGAAAATACAGTTAGTTCTTGCTTTATGACTGGGATATATTCTAAGAAATGGGTTGTAAGGTGATTTCTTCATTGTTTGAACAACGTAGAGTGTACTTACACAAACCTAGCTGGTAGAGCCTACTACACACCTAAGCTATGTGGTATGGCCTGTTGCTTTAGGCTACAAACCTGTACAGCATGCTACATACTGAATACTGTAGGCACTTGTAACCCCATGGTAAGTATTTGTGTATCTAAACATAGCTAAACATATAAAAGGTACAGTAAAAATATGATATTATAATCTTATGGGAGCACCATTGTATATATGGTCATTGATCCAAATGTCATTTTGCAGTGCATGACTGTAATCCAGTTGAAAAATGATAGTTTGTACGACCAAGGTTCATAGCTCTTGAGATGGTAAAAAGTAGTCATATTTTAGATATATTTCTAAAGTTTCAAATATAAAACTTTGAGGACTTTAATTAGCAGAGACCTCAGATATAACCCATTAGGTGCCAAGTTTTATACTTTTTCAATTTTAAACCTAATTTTCTTCTGTTATCAAAGTCTATAATATGTGTTAATAGTACACAATTTAGAAGATCCATCGAGGGAAAATATCAAGCAGTGTAATATCCTAGCATATGCAGATAAAATTATTGAACGCCATGAACAAACATCTTGGCGTATTTTTTTCTAGTCTTTTGGCACAGGATTGAACCTTAATAAATGCTGTCTACCATAAGCTAGCTCTCTGTCTCCCCTACTAAAATCTTAGCTCCTTAAAAACAGGAACTGTGTTCTTTATTTCTCTATCTTAGGTAGAGAGCACGGTGTCTGGTTCATGATAAGTGCTAGTGCTGCTTGTTTTGTTTGAATTAATTGTGCCAAATACTATATGGGATTCAATGATTTATGTTTAGTTAGGGAGGAAACACTCAGTAGGTACACTTGTAAAATAATAAGGCTGAGTTTTCTGTTTTGTTTTTTTAAGAGACAGGGTCTGGCTCTGTTGCCCAGGCTGGAGTGTAATGGTATAATCATAGCTCACTGTAGCCTCGAATTCCTGAGCTCAAGCAGTCCTTCTACCTCACTCTCCTGAGTAGCTAGGACTCAGTCTCATACCACCACACCCAGCTGATTTTTTGTAGAGGCAGGATCTCGCTATGTTGCCCAGGCCAGTAAGCAGTCCTCCTGCCTTGGCTTTCCAAAATGCTGGCATTACAGGCGTGAGCCACTGTACCGGGCCAAGGCTGATTTTTCTTAAGCAAACATAACAGAAATTAAGCTAAAACAACCACTACAGTTATCTTGAGAGGAAGTCATTGGGGATACTGTTGTTCTGTAAAGACATCATGTAGTTTACTCTTAAGAGTCAGTTTAAGTCATGCTATAAAGTTAGTTTTATTAAATTTGTTCATTAAAAGTTTTTTTCCAGCTGGGCGTGGTGGCTCATGCCTGTAATCCCAGCACTTTGGGAGGCTGAGGCGGGCGGATCACCTGAGGTCGGGAGTTCAATACGACCAGCCTGACCAACATGGAGAAACCCTGTCTCTACTAAAAATACAAAATTAGCTGGGTGTGGTGGCGCATGCCTGTAACCCCAGCTACTCGGGAGGCTGAGGCAGGAGAATGATTTGAACCCAGAGGCAGAGGTTGCAGGAGAATCACTTGAACCCAGAGGCAGAGGTTGCAGTGAGCTAAGATTGTGCCAGTGCACTCCAGCCTGGGCAACAAGAGCGAAACTCCATCTCAAAAAAAAAAAAAAAGTGTTTCCCCCCTCATGATGGTCTGTAGCGTAGTGATTTAGGAGTTGGCTCTGGAGGCACACTATCTGGGTTCAGATTTCACCTTCTCCATTCAGTCAGTTTTGTGACCTTGGGCAAGTTACTCTGCACAGTGTCACCTGTAAAAAGTAGATAATAAAGTGTGTACCTTATAGAGTTGTTTTGAGTGGTAAATACATTAGTATATGTAGTGTCTGGTATATAGTTTAATCTATAAATGCAAATTTTTATTATTTTCTGCTGATCCTGTAATTGATCTAAAACATAATCCAGGTTTCTTTTTTCTTTTTTTGAGACAAGGTCTCGCTCTGTCACCCAGGCTGGAGTGCAATAGTGCGATTGCGTCTCACTGCAACCTTTGGTCAAGCGATCCTCCCACCTCAGCCTCCCGAATAGCTGGGACTACAGGCACGTGCCACCATGCCTGGCTAATTTTTGTATTTTTTTGTAGAGACGAGGTCTCCCTGTGTTGCTCAGGCTGGTCTCGAACTCCTGGACTCAAGCGATCTGCCCTCCTTGGCCTTCCAAAGTGCTGGAATTATAGGCATGAGCCCCCATAACAACAACTTGCTTACCCACCTTATTTGCCAAATTTAGCTCTTAGTGACTTTTGCCATTTTCAACATGATGAAGTACTAAGATTTGTGATGCTTCTGGCTATATCTGATGTCATTTCTAAAGCAACTACTAAAAAGTTATTTTTAACTAATAGTATCATTGAAATACATTTATGATTTCAACAAGGTGATTACTTGGAAAATAATGTTCATTGGAATGAATACATTCTGGTTTAGTTGTTTCAAAAAACAAACTGTTGAATCTTGTAGAAGCATTTCATTCACTTGAATGCATAAGTAATAGTATCAGGCAAAAAAATAATAAAAAATGAGGGCTGAGTGATGCAGGTAAGTGCTTACATTTCTTCAGTGGCTCTCTATTGCTGAAGAAGAAAGTTCAAATATATTAGTAGGTCATAAAAGGCCCTTCCTTACTTTTCCATTCTTAATCTCCTTGCCATACCCTTGCACATCTTTTGAAGACAGATACTATGTCTTTTTTTCTGTTTTAAGGCTTGGTTAATGAACAGTCAGTACACGTTGGTAGAATTAGTTGGTAGAATTAGATCCAGCCATGCTGATCCGTTTATAGTTCTCCAAGCATGCCAAGTTTTTCTCACCTTTCTGCCTTTGCATGTGCCATTTTCCCTGCCTGGAATTCCTTTCCTTTTTTCATTGCCTGACATACTCCTACCTATCTTTGAAACTGAACACAAATGTCACCTTTTCTAAAAAGCCTTTTCTTATCTCATCAAGCAGCTTGAAGTAGATCCTTCTTTATAATCCCACTTTCCTCCTCATTTATATCTCTATTACAAACACCACTATAACAACTTTTTTATTGTCTGTTTCTTCTGTGAACTGTGAGCCTGAGGAGGTAGGGACTTAGTATTGTGTATTTTAGTAGCCCTAACATCATAACACAATACTAATTAGTGCATAGGAGTTACCTAATGTATGGCTAATGGAATCAATGAATGAATGCTTGCAAGGATAATTGGAAATAAGAAAAGTAGGAAATCACTTTTGTTTGAGATAGAGAGGGGCCTATGGAAGAGCCCTCAAGCTTGACATTGAAAGACTGGTTGGATTCAGATAGAAACAATAAAAAGGAAGATGGGGGACTTTTTAGATATGAGGAAAATGGAAAATGAGAGTCTGTACAGTGTATTTTAAACATGTAAATGAACTCTGCTGCATCGGAGGCGTTAACGCATGTGATTGGTGGAATATAAGACCTGGACCAAAAATTGGTTTTAGACTGTGGAGGATTTTGAAAATCAAATTAACATATTTGAGCTTTATTCTGCATATAGTGAGGATGTGAGATTTGGGGGAGGTTTTGTAGTTGTTATTTGTTTGTTTTTTAGCAGAACACTGTTTTGATGAAAGTGATGTTTTGGGAACATTAATCTTACATTGGTATGTGGGATAGGTTTGAGATAGGAGGAAGTAGTGGCAGGAATGGCAAACACACCTGCCCAGCTTGGTCAGAGAATGAGATTATTTTTATAGAATATTAAGATAAATGTGAACTAATACTTCTTTAAAAATACTAGACAAGGAAGTCACATTCAGAAAGTACTTCAGAATCTGTGATATCTTTAGGCTTATCGTTGTAAGTATCACTTGTCATTGAACTGTTGATTTACAGAAGAGCAGGTTAATAGAGAATTCTACTTACTAGGAAATTGGATAAACTGTTCTATATTTTATTTGAGTGTAGGTCCACCATTGTTCATCATCATGTAAAATTTTAGATTACATGTAGCTTATTAATTCAATTTATCTTCTTCCTCTGTGCTGGAAGGAACTTTTTACAACTTCATCTCTGAGCTCACTTTTTTTTTAAACAAGCTCTGGAACTCAGCACTTCTCTCTGAATAATTTGGCAACATTGTCTTCTATTCTTCTGAACCATGTGAGATAGAGCCTAGTGGGATAAGTATATCTACAAATGACAGAAACAGGCTGAACAGAAGATAGATACACATATTTGAAACCTTCAGAGTTCTTTAGAATACTTTTTGTTTTTTCTTGTTACAGAGTCTCACTCTGTCACCCAGGCTGGAGTGCAGTGGCGTGAAGTCGGCTCACTGCAACCTCTGCCTCCCAGGTTCAAGCGATTTTCGTGCCTCAGCCTCCGGAGTAGCTGGAATTACAGGTGTGTGCTGCCACGCCTGGCCAATTTTTGCATTTTTAGTAGAGATGGGGTTTCACCATGTTGGCCAGGCTGGTCTCGAACTCCTGGCCTCAAGTGATCCTCCTACCTCAGCCTACCAAAGTGCTGGGATTACAGGCATGAGCCAACGCGCCCAGCCTAGAATACATTTTCTAACTTTGGATATTCCTGGACACACATTTGTGTGGCTAGTGCATGTGGTTAAGAAAAAGGGACTGTTCAGGAAAGATACTTGGGAGTGGGGAGAATTATCTACTGGGATGTACTTAGCACTTAGCATCATATCTTATTAAAATTCTTCTGGAAGGGCTTTTCTGTTGCTTAGAATCTTATTTTAACATTAAGCTGATTTGATTTGGTTTGGACATTTCTATATTTTTTCCCTTTAGAAGTGATTTTTAAATAGCTATCACAAAGGTTGAGACTAATAAAAATTGCTTCCACTCTAACTCACCTTCAGTTAATATGCAAAGAATATGTAACTGACAACATTGCAACCACAATTAGAGGACAGATATTCTCAAATGATGAAAATCCAGCATTTAGAATGAAGTTAATTTTTCCCAAACTTCCCTACCTGTAACATTCAAGGCATGGGTTTGCTTTTGCTTAGAAGAGTGGAGGAGGCTGGGCACAGTGGCTCATGCCTGTAATGCCAGCATTTTGGGAGGCCGAGGCGGGAGGATTGCTTGAGCTATGTGTGGTGGCATGCGCCTTTAGTCCTAGCTACTTGAGAGGCTGAGGTGGGAGGATCCTGGAGCCTGGGAGGTTGAGGCTGCAGTAAGCTGGCATAGTGCCACTGCACTCCAGCCTGGTCAACAGAATGAGACTCTGCCTTTAAAAAAAGAAAAAAAAGAGCAGAGGCGGTTGTAATATAAACAAAATGTGGAGCTCTTTTCATGGTATTCACAGCAAGTTCAGGAATAGTCTCCTTGCAATGCAAGGAGTATTCATCTTTGTAAACTGCCGCCTGAATTAAGGGAAAAATCTCAGCCTGTTCCTTTCTCTGAATCATTATTATAAGGAAAAGGAGTTTAAGCTCCTAATGAAGTATCAAATCCCCTTTCATTGTACAATTTTGGATGATTGACTAAGGACTGGTTTTCTTTGCAAAGATCCCTAGGCCAGCATTCCCAAACTGTTAAGTAGGTGGACTGTGGAAAATGTGTTCTGTACTTAAATACTATTTGGAAAAACAGTTAAACATCGTTCTTTTCTGCAACACTTCTCAAACTAATATGCTTATAATGTATCTTCTGACTGTCCACAGAATTTCCCAAATACATTTGAGCACATATTGTCCCATCTCTTCCCACTCCTGACCTCACCAGCCCCTAGCATACATATCACTCACAGGGTAAATGTGAAGTTTTAGGAAATGTTGCCATCAGTACACAAACTTGCTAGATAAAATGGACCCAACTGGGATAGTCTTGAAAAATGTTTAACTTACTGAGACAGATGTGAAAGCCCGTTGTCCTTCTAGTTCTGGGATGATTGATCATGATCACAGAGAGCTTGATTGAGAAAAAAGGAGAAGCCAAGTTTTAGTGGAATTTATTTAGAATGCACTAGAAGAGTAAAAACAGTTAACATTCATTACTAGGGCATAGTAGGGTGCCTTGAGAGGAGTCGTTTAAAAAAGTCTGAAGATTATGAACCCTGATTAGTGAATTAGCAAATATTTCATACAGTTAGTTCTTAGGATTAGATTTCAACACTTCAGTGCAAATTCTTCACACTTTTGTCATGTGAATGCAGTTTGAGAATGCATTTCAATTAGATCTGTAAGTTGTTGAATTATCTTTTATTCTTGAACTGGTGGAATAGACATGGTGCTTGCTTCAATTATCCGTTAACTCTCCAGTATTTCTCTAAATATTTGCTGTTCAGTATTTTCTAATAAATTCCTTTAGGTGAATATGCAAAGATCACAAAAATGAATAGTCATTTATGAATTGCCTATGAAGACAAAAGGATTCTTTGAGACAAAGCGATTTTTTGAGACAACAAAGTTTTGTTTCTCTGGGACCTAAATAAGCAGGATGCTTACAGTTTCTCGACATATTACATACTTTTTTCTTGAGAAAAATGTAAAAGATAAATAGGTGGGCATTTATTAGGAAATTATTAATATGGAAAACAAACATTAAAGGCATTTCATTAAGTAAGGGTAGATTTAGTCCAACTTCATAGACTTTCTAATACTCTATACAACAAGCTTGTCCAACATGCAGCCCCGTGGGCTGTATGAGGCCCAACGCAAGTTTGTAAACTTTCTTAAAACATTATGAGATTTTTTTGTGTGCGATCGATTTTTTTTTGTGCGACTTTTTTTTAAGCTCATCAGCGATTGTTAGTGTTAGTTTTATGTGTCGCCTAAGGCAATTCTTCTTCCAGTGTGACCTAGGGAAGCCAAAAGATTGAACACCCCTGCTCTACAAGATAACAGTTGGTGTTCCAAATGTTAGGCTACAGGTTTTATAGCTGCCACAAAAATTAAGTAGCAATGGCTTAACAAAGCTTAAATTTGTTTCTCTCTGATATAACAGTCCAAACATAAATAGTCTAAGACTGATAATGTAGCTTTGTGGAGCCCTTGGGCCTTATTCTTTCCTATCCTCCTCCTTGATGGTTTCCATCTCATGGTCTAAGATGCCTGCTGTAGTACTTGCCAGTACATCTTCCTTCTAGCTAGCAGGGCAGAGTAAAAGAGAGAAGAAGCACTTTTTCTAAGGGTACACCTTGAAAGTTGTATATGTCTTTTCTATTCACATTCCACTGGTCAGAACCTTGTTACACAAGGGAGACTGGGAAATGTAGTCTTTGAGATTTCACAGACCATTAATAAAAATTGATCATGTAATAAGCCTTAGAGAACACCTAAAAAAGTCATATCAGATATGTCCTGCTGAAACTTCTGTTGTGATAAAAGACACACACACACACATACATATGTGTATGTATATATTAATACATTATATATATTTATAGGGAGAATAGAGGCATTTAGCAGGCTGTTATTAATTATTCTGATATGCTTTTCCAAATGCTGAAGTGTTTTCTATGTTTTCACATAAATAATAGATTGTACTTTATAGAAATTCCTTTTTAAGTATATTGTATTCTAGTTCTCTGTAAATTAGTAACTTATGGGTGTAAGAATTTTCAGTGTATGAAGCATTCAGTTCCCCAGGATGTCTGAATGTATATTGAGTTTTTAAATTGGTGATATATATGTGTGTATATGTGCACATACAGGAATATAATGAGATAATATTATTTGGCATGCAGATACTTGATGTACAGACTGTTTATCAAAAATGTAATAGCAAAGTAATGGTTTATTAAAATGAGCACTTTTGATTACAGTTGTTTTCCATGAAAGGGAAAAATGATGACTTAGTGATGCAGTGGTCCCTTAAATTGCAATATGATCTAGGAGATTTTAGGTCTTCTTCCCAAATTCTCAGTTTTAAAATTGTAAAGGTAATTGGTGTACTTATCTTATTGAAATAGAGGAAAATATGTATGTTCAGCTATGTCCGTTCATTTTTTTAGATCTCATATCTCTCGTATGTAAACACATACCTAGGAATTAGTTCCATTTAGTGTAATAATTTTTATAGGGAGTTCCAACTAAAATTAAATTTAGGAAATTTTAATTGCACCAATTGATTGATTGATTGAGATGGGGTTTCACTTTGTTTCCCAGGCTGATCTCAATCTCCTGTGCTCAAGTGATTCTCCCATCTCAGCCTAGTAGCTGGGACTACAGGCATGCAAGCGCGTGCCTGGCCTAAGTGCATATAAAAATAAGGTTGTACATTTGGGAGATTTTATAGTTTAACAAGCACCTTTTCATGTATATGATATTATTTGGTAGTATCTTAAGTATGTTTTAAATGATTCTTATTTTCTGATCTTTTCAAATTAATTTCTCTTTAGGCTTAAGCTAGATTTCGCATACTTTGACATGCATTTTCTTTTTTGTTAACACTGCATGAATTGCAAAGACGTGAATTTTGTCATTCATCTCGAAGTATTATAATCAGAATTTTTTCTTTAATTTATAGCTTAATTTCCAGATATAATATTTTTAAAGCTCTCTTTTGGTTGTTGATTTTAATTTATTGCTCTATACTTTGTGTACAGAGTCTGTATTTCATTGATTTGGGAAGGTAATTGAAGTGTCTCTTTGGGCTATTATATGGTCAGTTTTTATGAATGTTCTGTATAAGCTCAAAAAGAATATATTTTATGTTTATTGTGATGTCACATACGTCATATGATATCAGACTTTCAAAGTAGCATTTTTCAAATTTTGAGGTTTTTAAATTTTTTTTGTCATTTTCTGAAGGCTTGTTAACAACTTCTAATTAGAATTGTTAATCTCTTGCTTTTTCACACAGATTTTTAGTTGTTTTTTCTGCGTGTGTGTTTTTTTTGGTGTTTTTGTGTTTCTTTTGTGTTTTTTGTGTTTTTTTGTGTTTTTGCACAAAGATTTTTAGTTGTTGCTTATGTACATTGAGACTGTATATATGTGTATCTATACATAAGTTGTTGCTTATGTACGTTGAGGCTGTATATATGTGTATCTGTGTATATTCACATTTGCTTTTTTACCAGTATATAATGTTTCCATTTGTCTTTTATTGCCCTTGCCTTTGAATTTAAATTCTTTTGATACTATGGTGGGTTTATTTTGGTTCATATTTTTTAGGTACCTTTTTGTTTCTTTATTTTTTTCAGCTTTGCTGGATCTTGGTTTTATTTATTTATTTTGGATTTTTAACTTAATTTTTAAATTTAATTTTTATTTAGTTTTTAGCGATAGGGTCTGGCTCTGTTGCCTGGGCTGGAGTGCAGTGGTGCGATCATAGCTCACTGGAGCCCGAATCTCCTGGATTTAAGCAGTCCTTCCATGTTGGCCCCACAAAGCATTGGGGTTACAGATGTGAGCCATTGTTCCTGGCCTGGATTGTTGTTTTACATTTAAACTGAGAATATGTCTTCGGAGTTTAACCTATTAGAATTTAATGTGATTATTTCTATGTTAGAACTTAGCTCTGCCATTTTATATCATATCCTTTCAGTGTCCAAGTTGAATCTTTCTCTTCTCCCTTCCTTGCCCAACAAATTCTAAGAAGTTTAGCATACTCTCCACACTGCACCCCTACTTTCTTGAAATAGGGTGATGTGATGTTTTAATTATTTATTCTTATGAATACATT
Source organism: Gorilla gorilla gorilla (assembly GCF_029281585.2). NCBI lineage: Eukaryota > Metazoa > Chordata > Mammalia > Primates > Hominidae > Gorilla > Gorilla gorilla. The sequence goes on along the minus strand of NC_073234.2, from coordinate 55,515,737 downwards.
TGTTTTAAGATAACAATACATCTTCTAAAATTTTTTCCTTCCCATATTTTGTTGTTTTCTTCTGGATATATTTCTTTTCTCACTAGATTACATTTTTCAAATGTTCTTTGAAAGAAGGTCTTTTTTTTGTGGTAAACATTGAGGCATTGTCTGCCTATAATATGTTTACCATTCACAATTAAGTGATAATTTACCTTGATATAAAATTCTAAGCATGGATTTGTTTTTCTACCTCAATATTTTGAGGATAGGGTAATGTTTTATTGTCCTCTTCCTGTCCTGGTGGTGTTCTGAAATCTGGTATCAGTTTGACCCTGCTCTTTTTTAGGTGATGTTGCCCCTGCTCCTCTTGCTAGAAGCTTTTAAAATTTTGTCTTTGAAAGGCTTACATTTTACTCCAGTACATTTAGGTATGGACTTTTTTTTTTCCTTATCTTTTCCCCTTAGCACTTTAAGCCATTTCAATCTGAGATTTCATATTTTGAATTCTGCAAAATTCTGTCATTTTTTCAAATTCTTCTTCGTTTATTTTCTTTGCTTATACAATTCCTTTTGGGTAGATATTTACACTAATACTACTTTCCCCACATTATTTTAACTCGCGCTTTATTCATCTTTTTGTCGCTTTCTGAGACCCTTTGGAACATTTCCTAGATTAATTCTTAAATCAACTCTGTTCATTTTCTTATTCAAACCATTTAAAAATTCTTCATTGCAATAATTATATATATTTTTACAGCCAATATTTTCTTTCTCTTAACTGCTTATTCCTGCTTTGTATTTCTAATATTTTTTCATGTCTGCCTGAGGCTATTTATTATGACTGTTTAAAGTTTTTTTTTTATTAGTTCTGATTTTTCTTGAATGAGGTTATTGTCAGTATGTGTTTACCTTTCCCATATTAATGATTCTTAAATATCTCTTTAATTTTTCCCATTTGCTAAATCTTCTATAATCATAAAATGCTGGTATATTTAGAGAGTGAGAGATGGACATACACCGAGCTCAACCATACTTGGTGTTTTTCTCACACGTGGCTCTCTCCTGTTTCTTAGGGACACTTGTCCATAGGCACTACTTACTTAAGTAGGGCACCTCCCTCTCTGCTATCTTGTTTTAGTCTGGTATCTCACTGTCACTGCTGATTAGATTCTACACTAAAGTAGTGATAGCATAGGCAATAATCTGCATAAGAAAATTCAGCCTAATAAAAAGTATACCCAAGTAGAATTTTTAACCCTAGTTTATACTTCCCATCAGTGAGTAGACTCTGGCTTTCATGTGCTCTGTGCATCCCTAAAGATGCCCTACCATTATCAATGTCTTCAAGTGTTGTTGAACTGGTTTTTGAGATCCAGCGATGTTTATATTACCTCAGCGTCATCTGTAGAGTGGGATTCATAGGAATAAGCCAGCATACCAGCAGATGGTGCTAGTCTCTTAACTTTTCAGAAACCAAAACCTATATCTTACTTCTAAAGGTAATAGCTATAAATGATTAAATTTCTTTGGAATTCTCAGAACATCTTAGGGTATTAAAGTGGTTTTATGAAGAGATAAGAGAACAAGTTTATCTTTAACAATTTCTGTCTCTTTCTTCATGCATCAAATTGTGCTATTCTGGTTACAGTATATTTAAAAAACCTTTTGTGATAGAAATATAACTGACTTTTAAAGTATTGTGATCTATAACAGCTACTATTTATTGGGTGCTTATTGTGTCTTGGATACTGTGCTAAGTGTTTTATGTATGTAATGTTGGGATAAGACCAGGATTATTTCTCCAATGAGAAGTTTTAACTTAATAGGTTTATAAGAATTGTGTATTACTATTCTTCAAAACAAAAATTATGTTCAATATAGTTTAGTAACAGTAAATTCCATTAAAGTCATAAAATGTGAGGCAAGGTGCGGTGGCTCACGCCTGTAATCCCAGCACTTTGGGAGGCCAAGGCGGGTGGATCATGAGGTCAGGAGTTTGAGACCAGCCTGGCCAACATAGTGAAACCCCATCTCTACTAAAAATACAAAAAATTAGCTGGGCGTGGTGGCAGGCACCTGTAATCCCAGCTACCGGGGAGGTGGAGGCAGGAGAATCACTTGAACCCAGGAGGCGGAGGTTGCAGTGAGCCAAGACCGCTCCATTCCATTCCAGCCCAGGTGACAGTGTGAGACTCCGACTCAAAAAAAAAAAAGGTCATAAAATGTTTTGCCTGTGGAAGAGGGAAATAATTGGAGGAGATTGTTACTGTTGTTATTGTTTTCAGACACAAAGTCTCTGTCACCCAGGCTGCAGCCTTGAACTCTGCTCAAGGGATCATCCCACCTTAGCCTCCTGAATAGCTGGTACTACAAAAAAAAAAATTTTTTTTTTAAATTTTTTTGTAGACACAGGGCTTTTCTGTGTTGCCCAGACTAGTTTTCAGCTCCTGGCCTCAAGCGATGCCCCCACCTTGGCCTCCCAAAATGTTGGGATTACAGGTGTGAGCCACTGTGCCTGGCTGATTGTTATTGTTGAGGGAACTGAGACCTAGAGAATTTGCAATTTTTATATCGTTAATGGTTTTTGTTTGTTTGTTTTTTGGTTTCAGTGTTATGTTTGGGATGATTATACAGAGCCATTTAATTTTTAAGAGTATTTAATATTTATAGAAAATTGCAAATAGAAATGATCACTGAAAAGCTGTTTATTCATTGTGTGCTTGTATGTTTTATATTCAGATGTAAAAACAGAAAATAAATGAGAAATAATTCCTGCTTCCTTAAGCAGTTTATGTGATCACCATTTCTCAACTAGTTTTTTTTTAGTATTAGACTTATCTATGGACGTAACTACTTTTTCATTTAAGACTAGTACACTTAACTATTAAAATTATTTTAGTAATTAACCTTTATTTTTTATTACATAAAAAAGGCAAATTTTCTACCCTTATCTTTTGCTTCCTGATTATAGTTATACTTGGTGGTGGAACTCAAAACAGTGATTGTGTGAAAGAACACAGATTAGAAAATTGCTAACTCTGTGTTGTTGGAGTTGTTTTTTTTGCTTGACATTATTTAAGTAGTGAAATCATTCCCCTCTTTTTATTAAATATAATTTACACACAGTAAAATTCACCCGTTTTAGTACTGCCTTGCAAGTTTTGACACATGCAAACAGTTGTGTAAGAACCACCAAAATGAAGATGTAGAACAGTTGTGTTACCGCTCACATTCTTCTGTCCCTTGTAGTCAGTCCAGCTCTCCATCTTCAGTCTCTGGCAACCACTAATCTGTTTTATACCCTTACAAATGTGCTTTTTCAAGAATGTGATATAAATGAAATGATATTGTATGAAGCCTTTTAAGCCTGGCTTCTTTTTCTTAGTACAGTACATCTGAGATTTATACATAGTGCCTCTATCAGAATTCATTCTTTTGTGTTGTTAAGTAGTGTTCTGTTGTGTGGATATACTGAAGATTCTTTTTTCTTTTTTAGTTGATGAATAATTTGGTTGCTTCCAGTCTTTGGTGATTAAAAACACTATAAACATTCGCATATAAGTTTTTCGGAAATTTTCACTTAATTTGGGTAAATACCAAGGAGTAAAATTGCTGGGTTATACCTTAAATATTTATTTGATCTCATAAGAAACTGCTAAACTGTTTTTGAGAATGGCTGAACTATTTTGTGTTCCCATTAGCAATATGTGAGTTCCAGTTGTCCCTCAACCTTGCTAGCATTTGATATTGTTAATTTTTAAATTAATTTTAGCCATTCTAAAAGATGTGTAATAATATCTCATTGTTCTTTTAATTTACATTTCCCTAAATGACTAATGAATGTGAACATTTTTAATATATGTTTTTTTCCACTGTGTATATTCTTTGGTGAAGTAACTAAGTATTTGATCTCATGCCCATTTCTTTATTGGGTTGTTTTCTTTTTCTTTTCTCTTTTTTTGAGACAAGGTCTCTCTCTGTCACACAGGCTGGAGTGCAGTGGCACAGTCTTGGCTCATTGCAGCCTCGTCTCCTGTGCTCAAGTGATCCTCCCATGATAGCCTCTCAAGTAGCTGGGACTGCAGGCACACGCCACCAATCCTGGCTAATTAAAAAGTAAACTTTGTAGAGATGGTGTCTCATCATGTTGCTCAGGCTGGTCTTGAATTCCTGGGCTCAAGTGATCCTCCTGCCTTAGCCTCCTAAAGTGTTTGGAATTAGAGGTGTGAACTACTGAACCTGGCCTGGGTTGTTTTTTTTTTTTTTAATTGAATTTTGTGAGTTCTTCAAAATATTCTGGGTAGAAGTCCTTCATCCAGTATGTGATTCGCAGATATTTTCACGTAAACTGTGATTTGTCTTTTTATTCTCTCTTCAGTAAGCATTATTGAGATATATAATTGATGTACAGTAAACTGAAAATGTTCTTTGTACAGTTTAGCTTTTTGAATTGTATAAAGTACACAATTTGGTAGGTTTCGACATGTGTATCCTGTGAAACTATTAACACAGTCAAGCTATGAATGTGAACATATTCATCACCCTCAAAAGTCTTTTCTTGCCCCTTTTTAACCTCTGGCTATCCCCAGGCAGCCACTAATTTGTTAGTTTATTTTCATAACAAATTAGTTTGCATTTTCTAGGATTTTATATAAATGAAATCATACAATTTGTACTCTTTTAGTCAACAAAATTATTTTGAAATTGATCCATGTTGTTTCATATAGCAAAGTTCATTTTTATTTTATTGCTGAGTAGTATTCTATTGTATTGATACACCATAATTTGTTTAGGTATCCACTTCTTGATAGGCATGTGAGTTATTTCCAATTTTTGGTTGTTACAAATAAGACCACAATGAACATATTGTTTTATGTTATATATTGGATATGTTAGGCATATATCTAACTTTTTTTTTTTTTGAGACAGAGTCTTGCTCTGTCACCAAGACTGGAGTGCAGTGGCGCAATCTCGGCTCACTGCAACCTCTGCTTCCCAGGTTCAAGCGATTCTCCTGCCTCAGCCTCCTGAGTAGCTGGGATTACAGGCGCCCACCACCACACCCGACTAATTTTTCCATTTTTTAGTAGAGATGGGTTTCATTATATTGGCCGAGCTGATCTTGAACTCCTGACCTCAAGTGATCTGCCTGCCTTGGCCTCCCAAAGTGTTGGGATTACAGGCATGAGCCACCCCACCTGGCCAAGTGGATTATATTCTTGAAAATGATGGAGAGTAGATTTTTTATTTTATTTATTTATTTATTTATTTATTTATTTATTTATTTATTTATTTATTTTGAGACAGAGTCTTGCTCTGTCACCCTGGCTGGAGTGCAGTGGCGCAATCTTGGCTCACTGCAAGCTCCGCCTCCCAGGTTCACGCCCTTCTCCTGCCTCAGCCTCCCGAGTAGCTGGGACTACAGGCACCCACCACCACGCCTGGCTAATTTTTGTATTTTTTAGTAGGGACAGGGTTTCACCGTGTTAGCCAGGATGGTCTCGATCTCCTGACCTTGCGATCCGCCCACCTCGGCCTCCCAGAGTGCTGGGATTACAGGCGTGAGCCACCGCGCCCAGCCGGCATATATTTAACTTTTAAAGAAGTAGCTTGTAATCCTAGCTACTTGGGAGGCTGAGGCAGGAGAATCACTTGAACCTGGGAGGCAGAGGTTGCGGTGAGCCAAGATCGCGCCATTGCACTCCAGCCTGGGCAACAAGAGCGAAACTCTGTCTCAAAACAAAACAAAAAACAACAATAATAACAAACATTTTACATTCTCACCAGCAATGTTTGAAAGTTCTGGTTGATCCATGTTGTCACTCAACATGGCCAGTCTATTTTTTGCCATCCTCATAGGTGTGTAGTGATATCTTACTGTGGCTAGAATTTGCTTTTCGTTAATGACTAATCATATTGAGTACTGTTATATTCTTATTTGCATTTTTTATATATTCTTTGGTGAAGAGCCTGTTCAAGTCTTTTGTGCACCTTTGAAATTGAGTTGTTTTCCTTGTATTCAATTTTGGAGTTCTTTATGTATTCTGAATATTACCCAATAAGTGATTTGCAAATATTTTCTCTCAGTCTATGGCTTGTGCTTTCATTTTCTCGTGAAAAAAGGAAGAATTTTTAGTTTTTATAAAGTTGGTTTTTTTCAATTTTTTTTCTTTCAAGATTCATGCTTTTAGTTACTTACATGGTTACTTGGAAATAAAAATATTTTCCATGCTTTGAATAATCCTGTAAGTGAGGAAATAAATCTCTGAAGACTGGGCAGGAATGGCAGGTCACCACAAATAGCAACAAACTTAAGCTGGGTGGAGTGGCAGGGGCCTGTAATCCCAGCTCCTTGGGAGGTGGAGGCAGGAGGATCACTTGAGCCTAGGAGTTGGAGATTAGCTTGGGCAATATAGCAAGACTCTGTTTCTTGAAACAAAACAAAACAAAACTCTTGGTTCTGGGGAGAACGATGGTGTGTGGTATGGGATGTATCTGTGGAACTATAGTTTGTACATCTTCCTTGTTGAAGGTATGAGGAAAAAAATCTACTTCACACTGTTGCTGGTAGTTATCTCTGATTGTGGAAGAGGAATGCAGTGAAGGAGATGCAATAAGAAATCATTAAGAGACATTTGAGCTATACATTTAGTTGGGACAGTGCACTTTCAACAGGACAGCATGAGTCTTTCTGTAGACCCACTTTCCGGTGAAACTGGAAAAAGCAGTCATTTGGTCTCGAAAAATGGTCCTGAGAGCATATAGCAAATGAAAAGACATTTATTCAAGAAAATCTACTAAAACTTGGTAACAACATTGAATTTCTGTGGTATTGAACCAAGACCTACTCCTTTTCCTCTTTCCCAGCTCGCTGAGATAGAAACTTCACTCCAGACTGGTGCAGCCAAGAATACAAGATTACCTGTTCCTTTATTTCCTAGTTGGAGGGTATCTTTCTCAAAGGAACAGGATATCAAGATTTTTTTTTTTAGTGGCCTGTTGGTGAGGTCAAGTTCTGGATGAGTGGGGCTGAGAGGCAGGAACTATTTCTTACTCATGGTACAGAGGCTGTACCTGTGTACAGTACCACTGAGAATACTGAAGGCACAGTCACCCATGCCCCAGCTTGTAATCCAGCAGTTCCACATTGGGAGAGGCAAGTTGAGACCTGAGGCTGTTGCCCCAACTCCACGAACTGTTTTTGTCCTCTAGCTGGGTTGTCATTCAAAGAGAAGTGCACCATTGTTCCCCAGCTCCAGAGATAGAGACTTGCCTAGGGAGAGAAGTATGCTGTAAGACAGAGTTCTAAATCTCTTTCTAAAGCAGCTAACTTCATTTGCTGGGGAGAAGTTCAGGCCTAAGAGTATTCAAAAACAGGAGGGTGCGGTGAGAGACAGTTAGGAGGAGATTGGTAGGTGCAGTGGAGATAAATAAACTGTAGAAGGGCTAGTTTGCTGGAGAGAACCAGGGAAATGAAGAGCTGGGAGGAGTCTTTTTGGGGTCAGAACAAATCTCAAACATTGGCCCCCGAAACTGTTCCTTTAAAGGAACCCAGATTTGTTTTGATTGACCTGTGAAGCAATTTATGCTTCAGCACATTGTTGAAAACAATGGAGTAATCAGCCAGAAATTGGTGATGCCTAACAACTGGATGTGGTCAAAGAAAGAGGAAAAGAGTGCCCTGCCAAAACCACTGTCATTTCATGGTGACTTTGGGACTATCCAAGGCTGTGCCTCCTGAGGAGGAACATGAGGGGCTTCACACAGAGGGGAGATTGGGAGAAATATGGTTCACTAAAACAATCCAGCCAGTGACTAAAGAAATAACAATAACATACCCCAGAGTGGGGCAATCAATATCCAGAGTGGCTATGATATATAAAATGGTCAGTTCCCAACAAAAAATTGTGAGATATGTAAAGAACATGAAAGAATGAGCTATACACCAGAAAAAAAGCAGGCAACAGAAACTGCCTGTAAAAGTGACCAGATTTTGGAATTAACTTCAAATAGCCATTGTAAATATGTTCAGAGAAGTAAATAAAATCACTATTAAATAAGTAAAGCAATGTATGGTGACAATTTTTTATCAAATAGAGAAAGTCAATAAAGATACAGAATTATTAAAAAGAACTAAGTGGGATTCTATAATTGAAAAATATTAAGGCTGAAATGAAAAGTTCACTAGAGGGACTGAGTCACAGATTTGTACTGGCAGAAGACAGAATTAGTTAATTTAAAGATAGATCAACAGAGATTATGCAGTGTGAAGAGAAAAAAAGCATGGAGAATAATCAACAGAACCTCATAGAAATGTGGGACGCCATGAAGTGTACCAATGTACACATAATGGTAGGACCAGGAGAGAACAGAAAAGAACAGAAAATGGAAGAAGGACTGAACATTTTTCTTTCATTGCCAAATTTATTCACAAGTTTATTGAAAAACATTAATCTATATGTCTTGGACCCTCAGTGAACTCCAAGTGAATAAATGCAGAGAGATTCACAGACACATCATGGCATAGGTTAAGGATAAGGAGGAAATCTTGAGAGCAGCAACATAAAAACATGTCATCACTTACAAGTGAACCCCAATAAAATTAATAACTGCCTTCTTATCAGAAAGAATGGAGGCCAGAATGCAGTGGGATAAGATCAAGGGCTTAAAGGGGAAAAAAACCAAACAAACCTGTCAACCAAGAATTCTGTATTCAGGAAATCTGTCTTTGAAAAATAAAGGCAAGGCCGGGCATGGTGGCTCACACCTGTAATCCCACCACTTTGGGAGGCTGAGACGAGTAGATCACGAGGTCAGGAGATCGAGACCATCCTGGCTAACACAGTGAAACCCCGTCTCTACTAAAAATACAAAAAGTAGCCGGGAGTGGTGGTGGGCGCCTGTAGTCCCAGCTACCCGGGAGGCTGAGGCAGGAGAATGGCGTGAATACGGGAGGCGGAGATTGCAGTGAGCCGAGATCGCGCCACTGCACTCCAGCCTGGGCGACAGAGCGAGACTCCATCTCAAAAAAAAAAAAAAAAAAAACTAGAAGGCAAAACAAAAATATTCCCAGACAGATAAACAAAACTCAGAGAATTTGTTGCTAGCAGTCATGCCTTATAATGACACAGGATTTTTTTTGGCCCCTTTGCCAGGGTCACAGCAGGGGGGCACCCTGTCTACTTGTCCCACCTGGGCTAAGTCTGACTTGTGCACCAGCACAGCCTGCAGCTAGACCAGGGGTGTCCCAGCTCACCTGTGCTATAGCTCGTACCCACATTCAGTGGTTCCCAAGCTCTTGTCCCCACATCCGAGAAGAATGGGGATACACTGACAGTTGAAGAGTTAGGAGGACAGAGAATAATTTTATTGAATGACAGAAGAGCTCTCACCAAAGAGAGGACACGGAAGTGGTCCCTCTCTCAGTGTGGCTGAGTCCAGGGTTTTTATGGCCTCAGAATAGGGGAGTGTGTGCTGATTGGTTTCTTAGTATGCAGAGAAAGGCTAAAGCAGAGGCACCACTCAGAGGTGGGCACAGCAGGGTAGAAAACCAATTAGGAAAGAGTAGGTGTATGTAAAATAGTTGAAGGGTAGAGATCAATCAGAGAAAAGTGTACCAAATGGGAAGACGGGTTCTCAATCCAGTCCATGGATTTGACTTGTAGCTTGGCTTTCAGGCTTTAAACTTTCTTTGGCTTGGGAGTGGGGTTTCACCAGGGACGCATCCCTATCTGCCTGGCATTTGACTGCCTCCTATCACTACCAGTAAGAAGTACTAAAGGAAGTTACTTGGACTGAAAGCCAGCGATCCCACATAGTAATTTAAATCCACACACACAAAATTGACAGAAAGCACCACCAGTGAAGGTAATTATATAATTATAAAAGATAGTATAAATGCATATTTCTTTTCCATTTCTTAATTGATTTAAAAAGCAGGCTGGGCACAGTGGTGAAACCCCATCTCTACTAAAAATACAAAAATTAGCCGGGCGTGGTGGCTCACGCCTGTGATCCCAACTACTCAGGAGGCTGAGGCAGGACAATCGCTTGAGCCCGGGAGGCGGATGTTGCAGTCAGCTGAGATCGTGCCACTGCACTCCACCTGGGCAACAGAGTGAGAGTCCATGTCAAAAAAAAAAAAAAAAAAAAAAAAAACAATTGTGGGCTGGGTGTGGTGGCTGAAACCTGAAATCCCAGTACCTTGGGAAGTTGAGGCAGGTAGATCACCAGAGGCCAGGAGTTTGAGAGCAGCCTGGGCAACATAGTAAGACTCTGTTTTTACAAAAAAAAAAATTAAAACTAGTTAGCCACAGTGTTGCATGCCTGTAGTCCTAGCTACTTGGTAGGCTGAGGTGGGAGCATTGCTTGAGCTCAGGAGTTTGAGGCTGCAGTGAGCTATGATTGTACCACTGTACGCTAGCCTGGGCAACAGAGCCAGACCCTGTCTTAAAGAGCAAATGTGTTAAACTATATATATATATATATATAGAGAGAGAGAGAGAGAGAGAGAGAGAGAGAGAGTCTTTGGGACCATATACTTTAAAATGCAATATATTTGCCAGTTACAGTGTGAGGAAAATTTGTTGGCACAAAACTACTTAACTGAGGAAACGACTCTTGATGGTAATTTGAAGCCACGGGAACAAGGAGAACCAGAAACAGTAAAAAAGAGCAAACTCCCTTTGCTCTTTTTATTCTCTCAGCTTTTAAAAAAGTTGTAAAATTATGTAAAGTAATAACTATAACAAGTATTGTTCAGCTTATAACATTTATAGATGTATAAAACAGTGATATCACAAAAAGGAGGAAAAGGAAATAGAGCTATATAGGAGTAACATCTTCACATCTCAGTGTGATTAAGTTAGCATAAATCTGAAGCTGAATCTGATAAGATGTATATGGGAAGCCCTAGAGCAAACATGAAGGAAAATCAATGACAAAATGGTACATTAGGAAATATTGATGTAATGCAAAAAGAAAGCAATAAAGAAGGAGGAATGGAGAAACAAAAACATGAGATACACACAGAACAAAAAGTAGATTAGCAGGTCAAAATCTAGTTATATCAATAATGACAATTAATGTAAATGGATCAAACAGTCAATTCAGAAGTTAGAATCCAGGTGTGGTAAAGTACACCTGTAGTCCTAGCTACTCAGGAGGCTGAGGTGGGAGGATTGCTTGAGCCCAGTAGTTAAGAGCCAGATTGGGTAACATAGCAAGACCCTGTTTACAAAAATTTTAAAAAGGCAGAGACTGGAGATTGTCAGACTGGATAAAAAGTACAGAACTCAACTCTATGCTCTCTACAGGAGACACACTTCAGATTCAAATATATGGATTGAAAATAAAAGGATGACAAAAGATTTATTATGCAAATTATAACCATAAGAAAGCTGGAGTGGCTATATTAATATCAGGCAAAATAGACTTTAAAACAAAAAAAAGTTACTGAAGCTAAAGAGGGACATTTTATATTCATAAAAAATTGCAGTTCATTAAGAAGACATAATAATTGTAAATTGTAAATATCTGCATCTAACAACAAAGCTCCAAAATAGTATGAAGCAAAAACTGATAAAGGGAGAAAGACAATTTAAAAGTAATGGTTGCAGACTTTAATACCCCTCTTTCATTAAGGGGTAGAACAACTTGGCAGATGATCAACAAGGAAATATAAGACTTGAACGGCATTGTAAGTCAACCAGACCAAACAGACACTATCCAAGAGTAGCAGAACACTATCCAGCACTATCCAACAGTAGCAGAATATGGATTTTTCTGTAGTGCAAACGGAATATTCTCTAGGAAACACCATATGCAACACTGTAAAAGAAACCTTATTACATTTAAAAAGAAATAATACAAAGCATGTTTTCAAACCACAATAGAATGAAATGAGCAACCAACAGAAAGAAATTTGGGAAACTTAAAAATATATAGAAATGGAACATGTTCCTAAAGTAACTAGTGAGTAAAAGAAGAAATCAGAAGTAAAGTTGGAAAATACTATGAGATTAATGAAAATGAAGAAATAATATACTAAACTTATGGGTGCAGTTAAGGTAGTGCTTAGAGGAAAATCTGTAATTGTAAGTGTCTATTAAAAAAGAAGAAAAATCTCAAATTGATATAGCCGTCTACCTTAAGACACTGAAAAAAGTGCAAACTAAACCTAAAGCAAGCAGAGAAATGAAATAATGAAGGTTCAAGAAGAAATTAATGAAATAAAAGAAAAACTAGTTAAATCGAAATTAGTTAAATCAAAAGCTGGGTCTTTGAAAATATCAACAATTTTGCCAAAATCTTTAGCTAGATTGTCTAAGAAAAAACAAAACACAGATTACTGGAATTAGAAATGAAAGAGGAGACACTGCTACCAATCTTACAGAAATAAAAAGGAGTGTAAAGGAATAGTAGCAGCTGTATGCCAATAAATTAAATAACTTAGATGAGATGGACAACTTTCTAGAAAGATACAAACTACCAAAATTGACTTAAAAAAAAAAGACAATGTAAATAGACCTATAACAAATAAAGAGATTGAGTTAATTATTATTTTTTTAAGAAGCCACCTACGGCCGGGCGTGGTGGCTCACGCCTGTAATCCCAGCACTTTGGGAGGCCGAGGTGGGCGGATCACGAGGTCAGGAGATCGAGACCACGGTGAAACCCCATCTCTACTAAAAATACAAAAAAAAAAATTAGCCGGGCGCAGTGGCGGGCGCCTGTAGTCCCAGCTACTCGGGAGGCTGAGGCAGGAGAATGGCGTGAACCCGGGAGGCGGAGCTTGCAGTGAGCCGAGATTGCACCACTGCACTCCAGCCTGGGCGACAGAGCGAGACTCCGTCTCAAAAAAAAAAAAAAAAAAAAAAAAAGAAGCCACCTACAAGGTAAAGCAAAGGCCCAGATGGTTTAACTAGGGAATTCTGCCAAACATTGAAAGGAAAATTAGTACAGATTCTTCACCAACTTTTGCAAGAAATAGACTTAGTTGGGGACAGATGTACCTTCTTACAGCAGTTGGTGTGGGAATGGGTAACCAGAGCACTAGGGAAATAGCAGTAAGTTATTTATCTTCCCCTGTGACTGGAAATTAAGATCCTTGCTTTGAGTGGAAACTTTTTTTTCATATATAGTAGCTTCCTGCATTCAATTATCTTGTGACTAGTTTATAAAACTTTTAACTTCCTTAAAATACATTGTATTGCCTGAGTGAGGGAAACTTTTTGAAGGCAGATTATTGATTATTGAATCCGAATTTATTTAAAAATAGGTTTTGTGTTTATAAGATTATACCAAATACTAGTTGTATTTCTAGGTTCTAATATAATAATGTTAATTTAAAGACATTACTAAATTACTTATATTCAGGTTTTTAGTTAACCTAGTTTTTAGTGTGAAGGTCTGTTACAAGAATAAAGGACCCTTAGATGTTCCTTGAATCATTTGATGTAAACTTAAAGAGTATAAGCTGGGGCTGAACTGGCTGATTTTTAAAAATCACTTTTCCCTGGAAACTTGTTTATCATACCTGTCAAAGATCATTTGTATGCGTCTCACTTGAGTATTAGAGATCTTTGAGGTTGGTAGGTCAACTTTTAGCATCTTTTTCCCCTTTGTGTGTATGTATGCATGTGTGTACATGTTTGTGTGTTGTGTTTAATATGAATTGTGGCATACTTTTTTACCATTTGGGATATAAATTATGGCTTCCCATGAGCGTCCCAATATGCAGCACTGGTGGGACTCTAAGAGACGATTCCTCCCTCCAAAGTTTCTAAACGTTTTTGTTAACTATTACAGGAAGTGAGTTCAGACTCCTGTTACTGCCAACACACTAGGCAGCCATGTACACATACAAAATGATAATAATAGTGGCTAACATTTGTTGAATACTTGAGTTTTATGAGGCATTATGGCCAGATAATTGTTCCATCCAAAACTTAGATTATTTGTAAACATTTTCAATTTACTGCTGTTCTTGATTTTGAGCTACGGCAGTAGTTCTCAATAAGGGGTAGTTTTGCTTCACAGAGAACATCGGGCAGTGTCTGGAGATATTTTTGATTGTCATAGCTGGGGAGTGCTGCTGGCATTTAGTGAATAGTGGCTAGGGATACTGCTGAATAATGTATAATGCTCGGGATGGTCCCCCCACAAAGAAGAATTATCCAGCCTGAAATGTTAATAGTGCTGAGGATGAGAAACCCTGGCCTGGAGTGATTGTGCGTTCATCCTATGAGCCATGATTCTTGCAGGTTTGAGGGAAAATGATGCTTTCTTTTAGTGTTTGGTTGAACTATATTTTCGTGCTAGTACTTTAGGACGTAAGCTGACAACCAGAATGTCTAGCTCCAGAAAGGTTGCAGTGTTTGCCATCTCAGAGAAAACCTAGAACTATTTTTGGATCATTGCCCTCTATGCCTGACAGAGTCTTCCAGAATGTCTATTTCTATGTGCAATAGGGATTTTATCTAAGAGGCTTCATTGCTCTTTTATGCCCTTGGGTTTTGGTTAGGGCATCCTTATCACATCCAATAAGACTCCATCTGAATCCAGGTGAGAAAAGAATTTTAAGTTTTCAAATTTTTTCTCTCAGAAGTTTCTGGATTCTTTTTTGAAAATTTATTCATTACTGTTCTTACAATTTGATGCGTTAGTAGTTTCATGGAAGGGAGAATAACATTACAAAGCATTTTAAAGCTTTGCTATATTGGAACTGTCTGTTTTAAGGCAGGAGAAACATTAACTCATTAGCTCAGCCAATGTCATATGAGCTAAGTAGTTTGGTGAAGTCATGATTCCACTTTAGGTATGCTCTAAAATAAAGGCATACTGTGTTAATTTTACTGCCAGATGGATGCAAATAGAATTTAGTTTAAATATATTAAGGAACTAATCTTTTCATTCATTTTATAAGTTATTCAGGATCATACTTTTTTCTGCTTTAAGTACTTTATTGCTGTTGCTTATCTTAGTAATTTCTAGCTGGTAAACTTAACCTTTCGAAGAATGTTTTAACCTACGTTGTTGTAATAATTGGTGAAAATCCGGTGGTACCATATTTCTCTGAAATAATTTACTTCCAGTAACTAATTAATACAATGTTAGGCAAGAGAGTATTTGCTTACCTATATTTAGATATGTGTTTCTAATTAGAGAACTTTTGACATGTTACAATTTTTATTTCAGACAGTATACTTCATGAGACTCTACAGCAGTGATTCTCTAACTGAGGTTCCCTAGACCAGCCGGATCAGCATCATCTGGGAGCTTGTTAGAAATGCAAATATTCAGACCTACTCAGTCAGAAACTCTGGGGTTAGGGCCAAGCAGTCTGTTTTTAACAGGTCCTCCAGGTGATTCTGAACCTTGCTAAAGTTTAGGAACTGCTCTACAGAGAGTGACTTGTTGAAATAAGTTCACTTGATTTTAATCCAGTATATTTGTCTTGTTCTCCTTTTCTTCAGACTACCACATTTTAAACTTGTATTACTTGTGGGAAGACAAACTGTCCAAATTTCTGGCTGAACTCAAATAGCTCACATGAAGTGTTTAAAGAAAGACAGTTTGAGAAATATTATTTCAAGGGATCAGGATAGGTGTTTATATAAATCACTATTTTAAAAAAGCCCTCAAAAGATTTAATTTAAAATCCTGTACTGTGGGAGTATGATTGTTTGGTACTGAGGAGCTGCTGAGTTAAACAGATTCCTGAGACATGAAATCAAAGGATTTTTTTAAAAATTCACATGCTTCTATAGAAACTTTAAAAATGGAGGCTGGGCATGGTGGATCATGCCTATAATCCCAGGACTTTGGGAGGCCAAGGCGGGCAGATCGTTTGAGCCCAGGAGTTTGAGACCAGCCTGGGCAACATAGTGAGATTCCGGCTCTTTTTTTTTTTTTTTTTTTTTTTTTTTGAGACAGTCTTGCGGGGTCGTCCAGGCTAGAGTACAGCGCGGTGATCTCGGCTCACTGCAACCTCTGCCTCCCAGGTTCAAGCAGTTCTTGTGCCTCAGCCTCCCAAGTAGCTGGGGTTACAGGCACACACCACCATGCCCGGCTAATTTATGTGTTTTTTTGTTTTTTTTTTTTTTTTTTTAAGTAGAGATGGGGTTTTGCCATGTTGGCCAGGCTGGTCTCAAACTCCTGGCCTCAAGTGATCCACCTGCCTCAGCTTCCCAAAGTGCTGGGATTACAGACGTGACCCATTGTGCCCAACCTCCATCTCTATTTTTTAAATAAGATATATTATATAAAAAAGGAAACTTTAAAAATGGAAATTAGGATGATAATATATAAGAAGAGGTAGTATGCTGAAAACTGCAATCATTTAAAGAAAAAAAGTCTAAAAATATATTCTAAAAGTTCATAGTATAGTATATATTGTATAGAGATTTCTTTTAAATAGTGGTAGAAAAGAATTCCAGATTTGGATGCTTATAATAGTACTGTTAGTCTATTTGAGAATTTAATTGTAGTGTAATAAGTATTAATGCTCTAATTAATGTGTTCATAATGACTGAATTGCCATTGAGATGATAGTGTATTGTGTATAATATATAGAAGATACAATCACATTAAATGTACAGAGCTGTGCTATTATCTATAGCTTGCAAATCTTTGGGCCTTTCTTCTTAATAATGCACAAGCAGTACATTAATATTGAGATACTTCAACTGGTGACCTTAATTTTTCTCCGTGTAAGTCAAATTTTTTATATGCAGGTTATACTACTAAAGTCTTAACTTGAGTCTATCCCTAATTATCTTTCAATATAGGTGCTACATATTTTATTCTTGCTGGTAAACTAATTTGTGTTTTATGTTAGTTTAGCTTATTATACATTAGCCTTTCTTAGCATTGTCGTAGATTATAGGGACTAAGTACAGGGACTGTTATCTTTAAAGTTTATATTTTTTATATAAATATATATTTTATATTTTATAAAGTTTATATTATACTCAACAAGTAGAATTTTAACAAACTGGACTATTTAGTAATTTTACTAATAAGAATGGTTAAAACCGGCCAGGCGCAGTGGCTCACGCCTGTAATCCCAGCACTTTGGGAGGCTGGGGCAGGTGGATCATCTGAGGTCAGGAGTTCTAGACCAGCCTTGCCAACATGGTGAAACCCTGTCTCTACTAAAAATACAAAAATTAGCCGGGTGTGGTGGCAGGCGCCCGTAATCTCAGCTTCTCATGGGGGGACCAAGGCAGTGGAATCGCTTGAACCCGGGAGTCAGAGTTGCAGTGAGCTGAGATCGCGCCATTGCGCTCCAGCCTGGGGGACAAGAGTGAGACTTCTCCAAAAAAAAAAGAATGGTTAAAAGCCCAGTTTATATGTGTTCCCCCCCAACCCGCAAGAAAATGCCTTATTATAGATCTAGGATATAGATGGCAGAGTAGAGGTAACCTCTTATGGTGTTAATTTGCTATTTTTCACTTCCAACTTCAGGGTATCTAACCTCATCATAACTCTGGATAGAGGCCAGGAATATATACATTCCGTGTAAAAAAGAATATTCATAAGTTGAATGTATGTTAGTACTTAGTGCTGTTTTTGATATTTGTGTGTATATAGATAGGTAGAGAAGGCAGAGAGAGAGAAGTAATAAAAGACTGCAGAGAGAGTAATAATAAGAAAAAGACTATAGGGCCTAGATAGATCTATATTTGCTCGGAAGTTATATACAGTGTATGTAGTTTACTACACAGTGTATTTACTTAGGTTAGTAAGAAAATCAGTCTTTTCAGAGTTTCTACTTAATTTTTATTTAAATTAATTTAAAATTTTAAATAAATGATGGTTCATTTACATATTAATTATACTTCAAAAATCATATAATATTTTATGTAATAATCCGAATTAAAATCTTTGGAAAATAATGGGCTGTTTTTCATCCTAAAGCTGATACTTGTTAATTATAGAAAATCTGGAAACATCTGAAAAAGTATCTGGAAGAAACTGTAACTCCCATGTGAACCTACCACTCAAAAATAATTACAATTAATATTTTGGTTTATTTCTTCCCAGTCTTT
Organism: Gorilla gorilla gorilla; assembly: GCF_029281585.2. Lineage (NCBI taxonomy): Eukaryota > Metazoa > Chordata > Mammalia > Primates > Hominidae > Gorilla > Gorilla gorilla. Next base: position 55,497,702 of record NC_073234.2, on the reverse strand, counting down.
TAAAAAATAAATTTTTAAAATTGGCATCACTCATATCTTTATTAGTTTTTTAACCTATTATAAACAATAACTTTTCCATATCTTTAGTTTTTAGATAATTTTAATAACTTCATATTTGTGTCATAATTTTAACTTCTTTTTATTGTCATACATTTAAGTTACCCTTTTGCTTTAATATTATAAGTTTTGCGGTGAATCTTCTTGTTCATAAATATATTTATAAATCTGTAAATCTTTATCTGTGTCTGATTATTTCCTTTTATATTTCTAGAGGGGTAATTACTAAGTCAGGAAATATAAATGTTTTCAAGATTCTTAATGTATATTGCCAAGTAGCCATCCAGAAACACTGATCCAATTTAACATCCACTAGCAGTATGTAAAATGTCTATAAAATAATACTTTTGTCACCAGTTGGTATCATAATTGCATTTTAAAAATCTTTACTATTTCATTTGTGAAAAATTGTACTTTGTTCTGTCAAATATTGTCAAAATACTGAAAATGTTATTTTACATTATAGTTTTAAGTGGATTAATTGAACATTTAAAAAACATACCTGGACTTTATCAATTTAAATTAAAATGTAATTTAGTAGAACATTGTCAACAGCCAGGAGATTTGGAAATATTTGGTCATTGTAATGGTGAGAGGATCCATTGGGAATCACCATTGATTAATAGACTTTCACTTGAACTTTAGGTCTTGCCTCTGATCATTATTTGGATTTTTAGAGTAATTCTCATTAGTTTTCTGTCATCTTTTAGTTTTGCCAAATCAAAACTTGACAGTTTTATTAAAATAATAATTTATCCAATAATATTATTGAAATAAAGCAGCTTTAAAAGCAAGAGAAAATTCATACTGAGAAGTATTTTTCTATAGAAAAATAAATCCTTGCTCATTTATCAAATTTTAAGAATGGCTGTTATAATGTAGGAATGTAAGAGCACTGCTTTGAAATTAGACTTTTTAGTAACTTATTAAGATTATGTCATTTGCTTACAATATTTATATTGGATAAATTGTCTAACTTCTAGGCCTCAGTTTCCTTATCTATTAAATAAGATTAAAAACAGTTTCTTACAAGGATTGTGAAAGTTAATACATGTAAAGTACTTACTTAGCAGATTGCCTAGTAGTTGGTAAATGCTAACTACATGCTGGTTATAGTTTAGCAGATTTTGATAGACTTATTCATTCAACAAGTATTTACTAACCACTTACAGTGTGCCACACACTTTGTAGACATTGCTGATACAAACTGACAATCTCTGATGGAACTTACACTGCAGTTAGGGATGAGGGGGTAGAATTTATCTTGAAAATTAAAATAACCATAAACAAGTGTTTAAAAACTTGGGATAAATGACTTCATGGGAATAAATGGCCTTATAGTTAAAGAATGACTTCTGCCTTTTGGGGGAGGAGTACTTTGCACTGTTTTTGTTTTCTGTGTAAGTTTTATTCATATGAAAAGTGATGTGATTAGTATCTGCTTTTTTTTCATTTGGGAAACTCAAGCTGATAGAAAATAAAGCATCTGATTTTTATATGGTAATACATGTTGGAATTAATGATACTATAATAATTTATCTGAGAAGGGAAGAAGGAATTGCTTGTTTGGTAACTAAACAGCAGAGTACATTTACATTTTAAAGTAAATTGATAGAAATTATTATTATTATTATTATTTTTGGAGATGGAGTCTTGCTCTTATTGCCTAGGCTGGGGTGCAATGGCGTGATCTTGACTCACTGCAACCTCTGCCTGCCGGGTTCAAGTGATTCTCCTGCCTCAGCCAACCTAGTCACTGGGATTACAGGTGCCTGCCACCACGCCCGGCTAATTTTTTGTATTTTTAATAGTGACGGGGTTTCACTATGTTGGCCAGGCTGTTCTCAAACTCCTGACCTCAGGCGATCCACCCGCCTTAGCCTCCCAAAGTGCTGGGATTACAGGCGTGAGCCACTGCGCCCGGCTGAAATTATTTTCTTTGCTTAGCTGTTAAAATTGGCCTCCAAAATTAAAGAAAAATACAGCATTTACTTTTAAGAGTAATATTTGTTTTCAAAATTACTTATGAAGTAGTTTTCAATCTCACTAAATCCCCCACTCCCATAAAAACAGAGCTGAAAGAAATCATACTACTTATTTATGGCTGCATTACAAATTACCCTCAAACCCAGCACTTAAAACAACAAACATTTATTATCTTAAAGTTTCTGTGAGTTCTGAATCTGGGCACAATTTAGTTCTAGCTTAGACTCTAGCTAAGAGTCTGTCACTGCCAATCTGTTGCAATCAAGACTGCAGTCAAGGGTTGGCCTGGGTTTCAGTCATCTCAAAGTTTGACTAGGGAGGAGTCTGCTTTCAAACTCACTCAGTGATTGTTGACAGAATTAATTTCCTTGTGGCCCATTGAAATGAGGGCATTGGCCAGGCACGGTGGCTCACGCCTGTAATCTCAGCACTTTGGGAGGCTGAGGCGGGCGGATCATGAGGTCAGGAGATTGAGACCATCCTGGCTAACATGGTGAAACCCCGTCTCTACTAAAAATACAAAAAAAAAAAAATTAGCCGGGCGTGGTGGAGGGCGCCTGTAGTCCCAGCTACTCGGGAGGCTGAGGCAGGAGAATGGTGTGAACCCGGGGAATGGCATGAACCCGGGAGGCGGAGCTTGCAGTGAGCAGAGATTGCGCCACTGCACTCCAGCCTGGGCGACAGAGCTAGACTCTGTCTCAAAAAAAAAAAAAAAAAAAAAAAGAGGGCATTAGTTTCTTGCTGGCTGTTGGCTGGAGGGCCTCCCTCAGTTTTTTGTGTCTCCATGGGGCAGCTCACTGTAGGACAACTGTTTTTCTTCAGAATAAGCAAGTGGGAGAGAAAAAGAACAAGATGGAAGTTGAGTCTTTATGTAACCTAATCTCAGAAGTGACATCTTACCACTTCTGTTGTCTTCTGATCTTAAAACAAGTCAGTAGGTTTATCCTCTACTCAAGGGGAAAGAATTATGCAGTGACATGAATAGCAGGAGTCAGGAATCATTGGGAGCCTTCTTAGAAGCTGCCTGCCTGAAGAGCAAAGCAAAACATCTGCATAAAACTAAATTTATATATATATATATATATATATATATATTTTTTTTTTTTTTTTGAGACGGAGTCTCGCTGTGTCGCCCAGGCTGGAGTGCAGTGGTGCAATCTCGGCTCACTGCAAGCTCTGCCTCCCGGGTTCACGCCATTCTCCTGCCTCAGCCTCCCGAGTAGCTGGGAGTACAGGCGCCCGCCACCACGCCTGGCTAATTTTTTGTATTTTTAGTAGAGACGGGGTTTCACCGTGTTAGCTAGGATGGTCTCGATCTCCTGACCTCGTGATCCACCCGCCTTGGCCTCCCAAAGTGCTGGGATTACAGGCGTGAACCACTGCACCTGGTTCAAAAAACTAAATGTTGAGATGTTTCTATGAGCCCTAAATACAAGAGAATGGGGCCAAATCAGAACTACAAGACTCCATGAGGGAGTAAGCATGGAGAAACAATGGATTGTCTGATGGACCAGAAAATATGAAAACCCCCAAATAATCTACTTACTAAAAAACACAGTGGACTGATTTAAGAAAAGCAAGTGGGACTAGAATGGGTACAAGTAATATGTTGTAAAGTAGAAGGGGATACATAATCTAGACATTATGAACTATCAAAACTATGCAGCCATAGCTCCCTTTAAGGATAAAACCCAAACTAAGAGGAAATTGCTGGAACGCAGTCCAAATTGAGCAGTACAGAGACAATAGAGATAAAAGAGAAGATTCAGATGAAAGTGGGAGAGGAGAACACAGCCAGAAAATCTCTGAAAACAAGCTGCTTTTTGAAGACCACACAAAAACAACAGAATGACCATGCGTCCATCTCGAAGTTCAGAAAAACTGATTTCACTTAAAAATTAGTAACAGAAAATGATAGAAGTAAAATCCAAGAGAAAGTTGTTATAAAGGAAAAAGAAAAAAAGGAGCAAAGTAGTATCTTAAAGACCATGAATGCAAGTCAGAAAGACATGCCCCCAAAACAAATGAGTACTATTCCCTATTCTTTCAAAACAAGCTGAAAGAAATTAAGAAAATGTTGTTATGAAAGAAAACATAAAAATATAAATAGGAATTTTAAAAACTCAGAAATAAGGTGATAGAACTCAGAAAAGAAGAGGAAAAATGTGTACACAAAATGTAGCTGACTGTGGTGGTGCATGACTGTAGTCCTAGCTTCTTGGGTGGCTGAGGCAGGAGGATTGCTTGAGCCCAGGAGTTCAAGGCTGCAGTGAGCCATGATTGTGCCACCGTACTTCAGCTTGGAGACAGATCAAGACCCTATCTCAAAAAAATACATATATACAATTTCAGAAATGAACCCCAATCTAGTGGAAAGTCAAGAGTAAATAAAATGGCACAGGTAATGCGTAAAGCGATACAAAATGAAGAAAAGAAAATTGTTGTTTTCTTTTTCACCCAGGATCTGTTGTGCCCCTCAAGGAGAGAGAGACCACCATAAGGCCAATCTGACATGCCAAAGACATCTTATCTCTCTCTCCCCATTGCAGAAGTCAAATGGGTGAAGCCAAGTATAATTTAATTATGCAGAGCTGAGGGAGGGAAATTTTGTTGTTGTTGTTGTTAAAAGAAGACTGCTGAAAGATTTAAGAGAAAACAATATTGAAAACAAAGATAATCCAATATATGGATAGTACGAGTCCCTGAAGAAGAAAACCATGCCAAGGAAACAGAACAAATTCTAAAAGCTATAATAAGACATTCTTGAAATTAAGAAAAGATTTGAAACTGCACGTTGAAAGAGCACACTGTATACCTAAGAATATTTGCTCAGAACAATGACAACTGATATAAATGCACATAAAATCAATGAACTTTAAAGAAAAAACAATCTATTGGGCACCAGGCAAAAGGACTGAATGACTGAGAAAGAAAAAAAGATTTTTGTCAGACTTTTAAATGGTAGTGCTTTATGCCCGAAGAAAATGGAATAATGTATTTAAGATACTCAAGGAAAGAAAACGTGAGCCAAGGGGTAATGTGTGGATTTCTATATAGCGAAATGAATTTCAAGTGTGAAACCCGTGAAGAATCTTTATTGATGTGTTAAAAACAAACAAACACCTCAGGGAATGTTTTCCCTTTGAGCTCTTACTGAGAATTTTCTTAGAGGATAAACTTCAAACAAAATTACTAACAAGGTATGGACTTAAGGATTGGTGGCTAAATTTATATACTTCCGCTGCTCTTAAAGATTCCTAAGTTGCAGACAACTTCATTGGCTCAAAGTATTTCAAATGTTATGCTATAAATGTTTATAATTTGGTGATATTCATTAGTATAGCAGCCTTGGAAAGGAAGAGTAATAGGCCTCTGCACTTAAAATACTTCTTATATAACCATGACTCGTTTTGGGAATGGACACACTGCTTTGTTATATAGAGCAGGATTTCTTAATCTCAGCACTATTTATATTTTGGGCTGGAAAATTCATTGTTGTGAGAGCTGTCCTGTGCATTGTATGATGTGTAGCAGTATCCCTGGTCTCTGTCTACTACATGCAGTAGTTTTCATCTCTGTTGTGACAACCAAAAATGTCTCTTCATTGCCAAGTGTACCCTAGAGGGCAAAATCAGTCCTGGTTAAAGAACCACTGCTTTAGAGAAGTGTTAAATATTGCTACAAAGAACCTGTTCTGTTGCATTTGATCAACCATGAAGACCCATCTTCAAATTGTAGGAGAATGAAAACCTAGTAAAAGAAATTAATCAGCCAGGATAAGGCCATTACAAATTGGATTGTATATTTCATTAAAAAATTTGTATACACATACATACACATATACACCTATGTACGCATACATATCATCTGTGAGTAATTATACACTTACTAGATCAATCCTGGAGTTAGACACAGTATGCTAATTTCAAAGTATCATATAAGATATAATAAAAATTTTATTAAGAGAATTTCAGTATTAAAGATATTTTGTTTCATATTTTTATATTTAGTCCTTAATCTTAAGTTTTCCAAATTATTTTCGGTATTTTACATGTTAACCTTCTGTACATTTTTAACATATTGAAACCTTTTTTAAAAGAAATGTCTTCTTGATTGTAACTTGCACTACTTTTTTTTTTTTTTTTTTGAGATGGAGCTTCACCCAGTGTGTCACCCAGGCTTGAGTGCAGTGGCACGATCTTGGCTCACTGCAACCTCTGTCTCCTGGGCTCAAGTGATTCTCATGCCTTAGCCTCCCGAGTAGCTGGGATTACAGGTGTGCACTACCACGCCTGGCTAATTTTTGTATTTTTCATAGAGATAGGGTTTCACCATGTTGGCCAGGCTGGTCTTGAGCTCCTGGCCTCAAGTGATCCGCTCAGCTTGGCCTCCCAAAGTGCTGAGACTACAGGCGTGAGCCACTGTGCCCGGCCAACTTAGTCATTGATATATAGGAAAGGCATCTTACCAGTGCTTGTGGTATATAAGAATATAAGAAAAATACTTTCAAGTTTATAAGAAAGGCACATCAAAAAAAAATTTTTTTTTTTTTTTTTTTAAAGAGACGGAGTCTCGCTGTGTCGCCCAGGCTGGGATGCAGTGGCGTGATCTTGGCTCACTGCAAGCTCCACCTCCCGGGTTCACACCATTCTCCTGCCTCAGCCTCCTGAGTAGGTGGGACTACAGGAGCCCGCCACCACTCCCAGCTAATTTGTGTATTTTTAGTAGAGACGGGGTTTCACTGTATTGGCCAGGATGGTCTCGATCTCCTGACCTTGTGATCCACCCGCCTTGGCCTCCCAAAGTGCTGGGATTACAGGCGTGAGCCGCTGCGCCTGGCCAGGCACATCAAATTTTATCAATTGAGTACTCAGTACTTGCCTAGTATAACTAAACCCTTAAAATATAACATGTTGATTATGTTTTGGAATAAAGGTCAGATTATCATTGGTCATTACTTGCTAGCCTTCCGGTAAGTACCAAGTCTTACAAGAGTAATGGATATATTTTCGCCAAGTTAAGGAACCTCCACTTTTCTGTTACAATTTTTCTTGGAAGTACTTTACTTGGATTGGTTTGAAGGGCTTCACCATAACTCTGCTTTTCAGGCTTTTAAAAATGGAGGTGATTGCTGCTGACTGAATTTCCCAGGGCTGTATTTCACCAACTGCCTGTAAGATATGGATAGGTTTGTGGGTGGGAGTTTAAGGAAGGATTTGTGAATCTGACAAAAGCTGCTTATTGTATCCTATAGATTCACAATGCACATTAACATACTTTAAGTGCTCTTAGCTAAAGGAACCTGTTTAAACCCATATTTCTCAGAGTTAATTGGTATGGAATCCTTTTATGGTACAGTATCTATTAAGATTTTGAAGAACAAATATTTTGTGGGCCAGTTGTGGGAGAACAATTCTAGTACAAGATAAAACTTGCTGTTTCCTCAGTAACTGTTAAATGACCAGTAAAGGGGAGGTATAAAAAGTTAATATAAAAGTTATAGAGAATTAAGGGAAGAATTTGAGGATGAAGGAGGGACACTAGTAAGTTTTTTTTAAAAAAGAGAGTAGATTTAAAAAGATGACTTGTGAGAAGGGCTATAAATTGAAATTGTGGAATTGGATTTGGCACATGCTACAAAATTTTATAAAAATAGAATATTCACTAGCAAATGTGTCTAGAAACAAAGTAGAAAACACAAATATACAACATTAGGTATCAGAAGAATACATAGCTATAAATACGGAGGAGATTAAAAAAATGAGAAACCTGTAAAGTAAAACTAATACTAATAAATTTAAACATCTGAATCAAGCTGGGCACGGTGGCTCATGCCTGTAATCCCAGCACACTGGGAGGCCGAGGTGGATGGATCACCTGAGGTGAGGAGTTAAAGACCAGCCTGGTCAACAGGGTGAAAACCCGTCTCTACTAAAAATACAAAAATTAGGTGGGCATGTTGTCAGATGCCTGCAACCCCAGCTACTCAGGAGGCTGAGGCAGGAGAATCACTTGAACCCAGGAGGTGGAGCTTGCAGTGAGCCGAGATCGCGCCATTACACTCCAGCCTGGGTGACAGAGCGAGACTCTGTCTCAAAAAAATTTTTTTGAATCAAAATTTAGTATTTTTAATGTGCTTGATGTCATATATACTAACAAGTGGCAGAACTAGGACTTGAACTAAAGTCCTTTTTGTCAACAGTGTCTGTAGGCTGACCTGTTGGGCTCTATTGTTTCCCTAATGAAGAGATAGGAAACCTCAGGGAAAAAAACTTAAGAAGTGAAAAATGGGCCGGGTGCGGTGGTTCATGCCTGTAATTCTAGCACTTTGGGAGGCTGAGGCGGGTAGATCACTTGAGCTCAGGAGTTCGAGACCAGCCTGGGCAACATGGCAAAGCCCTGTCTCTACTAAAAATGCAAAATAAATAAATAAATAAAAATTAGCCAGGGGTGGTCGTGCGCACCTGTAATCCCAACTACTGAACTACGGGGGAAGCTGAGGCACGAAAATTGCTTGAACCTGGGAGGCAGAGGTTGCAGTGAGCCAAGATCACGCCACTTTACTCCACCCTGGATGACAGAGTAAGACTCTTGTCTCCAAAAAAAAAAGTGAAAAATGATTCTCATGATTGAAAAAAAAATCCAAAGCTTAGAAAAGGATGGAAAGTAGTCTGATTAATTTTGTAATAAAATCTGACCGAGATTATGTCAAAGTTTAATCTAGACCAGCCTTAATTATGACTATCAATAACTAAATATGAAATTAGCTAATTCAGCAGCACTACAGTGAAAAATATATCATAACATGTAGGGGGTTATGTTAGGATTATTGAAAATCAGGTGTGAAAAATTTTATGGTCATCTCAGTAAATGAGGACAAGAAATTGATAGAGTAATCAGAAAACAAGCATTATGCTCAATGGTGAAATGTTAGAGCAGTGGTCCCCAACCTTTTTGGCACCAGGGAACAGTTTGGCACTGTGGAAGACAGTTTTTCCACAGACTGTGGCAGGAGGATGGTTTCAGGATGATATTAAGTGCATTACGTTACATTATTAGATTCTCATAAGGAGCATGGAACCTAAATCTCTTGCATGCGCAGTTCACAGTAGGGTTCACGCTCCTTTGAGAATCTAATGCCACTGCTGATCTGACAGGAGGTGGAGTGCAGTTTTGCTGGCTTGCCACTCACCTCCTGCTGTGCAGCCCGGTTCCTAACAGGTCAGTTAGTACCAGTCTGTTGAAATTGTGAACCATTGGCTAAATAAACTTATTTTCATTATAAATTACCCAATCTCAGGTGTTCTGTTTTAGCAACACTAAACAAAGACAAGAGAAAATTATCACTACTTTTAAGTTAAGTAGGAAAGCAAAGAAACAATGGGAAAACTATTGGACCTGATGAGAGACTTCTATAAAGTGGACAGAATCCAAAAATATAAATATGCAAAAAAGTTTTTATTTAATTTTGTTTAGAATCAGGGTCTCACTGTGTTGCCTGGGCTGGAGTGCAGTGGCAAGATTGTAGCTCACTGTAGCCTCAAACTCCGGAGCTCAATCAGTCCTCCCACCTCAGCCTCCTGAGTAGCTGGGACTACAGGTGTGTGCTGCTGTACCTGGCTAATTTGTTTATTTTATTTTTATTTTCATTTATTTATTTATTTATTTATTTATTTATTTATTTATTTATTTTTAGAGATGAGGGTCTTGCTGTGTGGCCCAGGCTGGTCTTGAACACCTGGCCCCAAGTGATCCTCCTGCTTCAGCCTCCTGAGTCTCTGGAATTACAGACACAAGTCACAGTATCCAGCCAAATGTGCAAAACTTAGTATCTACTATTTTAAAATATGATACCAGCAATTCCAATTAAAATTAATAGAAAAAGATCCAACTTATAATAATATCTAAGAATAAACACAATGAGAAACATGTAAGACCTATATAAGAAAAACTTAAATGAAGCTGGGGGCGGTGGCCTGGGCAATGTGGTGAAACCCCATCTCTACAAAAAATACAAAAATTAGCTGGGTATGGTCCCAGCTACTTTCAGGGGGCTGAGGCGGGAAGATCACTTGAGCCCAGGAGGAGGAGGTTGCACTGAGCCGAGATCGTGCTACTGCACTCCAGCCTGATTGACAGAGTGAGACCTTGTCTCAAGAAAAGAAAAAATTGTGGAATATTTAGGTTTTGATTAATTCTTTGTAAGATGAGTATCTTTTGTATATATGTTTGTTTGATGGTTTTGTTTGTGATTGTAATATTCTTGACTAATTCCAGGCAGACCACATACGAAGAAAATATTATTTGTATTTAAACTCCTACCTTTCTATAGAGAGTCAGTTTACACACAAATATTACTTAATTCCCACAGTTGTTATTATCCATAATGTTATTCCTTTTTTCAGGTGGAGAAGTTGTGGATTTAAAAGTTTGTGACTTGCCTAATACCACACAGCTCGTTAAGAAGCTAATACTTGGAGCCTTTATCTTTGTTATAATAAATTATGAATAAACAGCTGAAATTTGTATTAGACATAAGAAAGGAGAACCTTGTTCTAACCAGAGAATTTCCTATCAGCCTTTCAGGCGAAGAAGCCTCTCTTCGTATTTTCTTATATTCTCTTGCCAGAGTAGAGGTGATGGAAAATAAGGTAAAGATAGTAAATTATAGAGACAGGAGCACAGAGTGTCCTAAAGTTAAACAAATTTGAATTCTGATTCTATCACTTAACTAGCTTTGGCCTCAGGTAAATTATTTACCTTCTTCAACCCTCAGTTTTCTACTTACTAAAAGGTTTTAGTAATACTTACCTCATAGTGTTTAATAATTGGTAACTAATATCATCATCATCATCTTTCATTATATTAAATGAGAGGATTCGGTTAGGATTGATGTTTTCCATAAGAAGCACAGAAATCTTTGCCTCTCCTCCTGTGATCAGGGAGAATGATTTTACCTGCTGATTTATGTGGTAGTGAAAGAGCAATGAACTATGATTTAGAAGGCCTAAGTACAACGCCCCTGGGTTAGTGGAAAAAAAAACCTTACACAAGTTATTACAGGTTAAGTATCCCTAATCCGAAAAGCTCCAAAATTGGAAACTTTATGAATGCCAACATGACACTTAAAGGAAATGCTCATTGGAGTATTTTGAATTTTAAGATTAGAGAAGCTCAATAGGTAAGCTTAATGCAAACATTCCCCAAAAAACACAAAAACACCCCCCCAAATCCAAAAAAATTCAAAATCTGAAATAGTTTTGGTCCTAAGCATTTTGGATAAGGAATACTCAACCTGTAGTACTTAGGTCTTATATTTTATTACCTTTAAAATAGAAATATCCTAAAAAAGATCCAGTGAAATAATAGATTTACTATGTAGGGCAGTGGTCCCCAACCTCTGGGCCATGGACCAGTAGTGGTCTGTGGGAAAATTGTCTTCCATGAAACCAGTCCCTGCTGTCAGAAATGTTGGGGACTGCTGATGTAGGCTATAGAGAGGGTCATATTTCAAAAAACCTTTATTTAATGCCCAATATTGAATAGCTCTGTGAAAGAATACTGTCAATCTCTAAGGGACTGAAAGTTACAGTCTTTTATATACTGTGATTCATATTTATAAATATAATTTTAACTGTACACATTTTTTATCTGCAATATATAGCTTTTTTATTTCTGGTCTATCAATGAAAAACAAAGGTAGTAAGTCCTTTGATCCTTTTGGTTGCTTAAAGTAGAGGACAAATCTAGCCCAATGTTAAGAATCCTTAAGAAAACTACATAGAACAGAAAGGGTATAGATTTATCCTTATAAGTATGGTGACTAGTCTTTAAGCCAAAATTTGAAATACACATTCTGACATAATATGACAATATGATTTAATATTTGTAATCAGTATTGTCCTATAAAATATGAAAGCTATCACTGTAAATGTGGATGATATTAACAAGGATAGTGCTTTTCAGATCTTTTATTCTGTGGGACCTGTACAAGTTTGGAGAGTAGTTGTGTAAGGAAAGGACCTCTTTTGAAAGGGAGAAATTAGTATAGTTATGGAAAATAGTATGGGGGTTCCTCAAAAAATTGAAAATAGAACTACTGTGTGATCCAGCGATCCAACTACTGGATATATGTCCAAAGGGAAAGAAATCAGTATATTGAAGAGGTATCTGCATTTCCATGCTCAGTGTGCCATTATTCACAATAGCCAAGATATGGAATTAACAGCCCAAGTGTCCATTGACAGATGAGTGCATGGAGAAAATGTGATATATATGCACAGTGTAATACTATTCAGCCATAAAAAAGAACAAAATCCTGTCATTTGCAACAGCATGGGTGATCCTGGAGGACGTTAAGTAAAATGAGTCAGGCACAGAAACACAAATACTGCATGAGCTCAATTATATGTGGAACCTAAAAAGGTCACACTCATAAAACAAAATAGAATGGTGATTTCCAGAGGCTGGAAGTTGTGGAGATGGGGGAGATGTCGGTCAAAGGTTACAAAATTTTAGTTAGGAGAAATAAGTTCCAGAGATCTTTCATATCATGCTGACTATAATTAATTATGTATTGTATACTTGAAAATAACAAAGTGTAGAGTTAAGTGCTTTCACCACAAAAAGTGATAAGTATGTGAGATATTGCAAATGTTAATCAGTTCATTTTAGCCATTCCACAATGTATACCTATTTCTTTTCTTTTCTTTTCTTTTCTTTTCTTTTCTTTTCTTTTTAAGACAGGGTCTCCCTCTGTCACCCAGGCTGGAGCACGGTGGCACAATCGCGGCTCACTATAGCCTCGACCTCCCAGGCTCAAGTGATCCTCCTGCCTCAGCCTCCTGTGTAGCTGGGACTGCAAGCATGCACCAGTATGTCTGGGATAATTTTTGTTTATTATTATTATTGTCTTTTTGGTAGAGATGGGGTTTCACTGTGTTGCCCAGGCTGGTCTCGAACTCCTGGGCTTAAGTGATCCTCCCACCTTTGCCTCCCAAAGTGCCGGGATTATAGGCTGAGCCCCTGTACCTGGACAGACGTGTACATATACATATTTCAAAACATGCTGTATACCATAAATATATACAACATTTATTTGTTGATTAAAAAAATAGAAAATATATCACTGCTATAATGCCTTTACTAATCTTATTTTTTAAATTATTTAACTACCTAAACCTTTTCTTTAAACTGTAAACTTTTTAAATGAATAGACATAAAACTAGACTGTTAGTATATATTATCCTAATTAAGCTTCAGAATAATTATATTAATATAGGGATCCTTATCCTCATTTTACCTGTGTGTCGAAGTCACTTTGAATGGACAAAGCTAAAATTTAAGCAAGATTTAACGATTCAAAGGTCTTCTCTTGTTTTCCTACCCTGCCTATTAGAATATATTTTCACTCCTTTTGCTTTTCTAATCTGGCAAGCATTCATAGGGCACATTAAGCATTCATTCATTCATTTCTATTTAAATTGACGGATAGCGTTGTATGTTTTTGTCATTTACAACATACTGTTTTGAAGTATATGTACATTGTGGAATGGTTAAACCTAGCTAACAAATGCATTACCTCACATAGTTATCATTTTTATAATATTCAACATTTAAACGTAGAACTTTAGAGAGACTATTTGTCTTTGATTCTATATTACTTTGTATTGAGAACATGAGCATTACTATTAATGCTATTAATTGATAATTATTGATGCTATTTTTATTCATATTAGCAGCTACTAGTTATTACATGCATAGCAACTTATGCCTTGCTCAGTACACAGTCTTCTTTACAACAAACCGATTAGGTAGATATTGTGTCTGTTTTACATTGAGGATTAGATAAATTATCAAACCTCAAGATCATGTAGCTGATAAATGGCAGCATTGGGATTCAGTTCCAAGTTTGATTTCATTATCCATATTTACACTGTTTAAGCATATACTCTATGACCCTGATGTATCTTTATTTTATAAAGAAATTGTTAATGATTACTTTTAAATTCATACTTATTTACATGTATCAGGGAAATGGTCTATACTTTGATTAGGAAGTAGACTACAATTTGATTAAGAAGTATTATAGCTCCCTACCCCCTACCCAGGATATGGGAGTTTATAATACTCCCATAGTGAAAAATTTCAAAGAAATTTCTTTTGTATTCCCCAAACTGAAGGTTTCTACCACCCTTTTTGTTTCCCAGCAGTGAGAGATGGAATTCTGAATTCTGAAAAAAATAAAAATTACTTAAAGCATTTCAAACTCTGTTCAAGAACTTTGGAAAATAAATTTAAACATACTCTTTTATGAGAGTGTGAATAGATGCTCACCTATCCAAAAGCAGTTTCCTTTTAAGATCATGTGTATTAAATAAATGTGCTGAACTGTTTAACCTAATGTATCAAAAGGACTTTTTTGTCCTGCAAACTTAATCAGAGTAATGCACGTGAAAATAGAATCTGTTCATTTGCTCTTAATTAATTCTTCTAACCTGATGTTCAGACAAGCCTGATAATCTATTATATTATTAACTCATCTGACAAACATTTAATAAGAGCCTTTTATAAGGGTCAAAATAGTGGATAAGTTTATGAGTTCTATAAATACGCAGTGTGGATTCAAATCCTGGTTGTAAAACTCACTACCTTAAGCTTCAGTTTCCTTATCTGTAGAATAATGACAACCAGTGATGCCCAGCAGAACATCTCTTCCTTCTTAGTCAGATGTCCCTTGGGAGTAGTTGTGCAAGGTTAATTCTTTGCCTGGTAGAAGACTGTGGTGCATTTTGGATTATATTTTTTCTGTGAGATCTTCGGTTGGTTCTTCAGATGTTAGCCTTCTACTGGGGCAATATTTCTTTTTCTGTGTTTGTTTTTATTGACTTCTAATATAATTGCATTGTTGTCAAAAGATGTGGTCTGCGTGATTGTAGTTCTTTGATATTTGTTGAGACTTTCATTATGGTCTAGTTTTAGCTAATTTTTATAAATATTCTTCATATGCTTGAGGATAATGTGTATTCTGTAATTTAAATGTATATTAAATTAGCCTTGATAACCATTCTGGTCTTCTGTAGCTTTATTAATTAATTTTTTTGGTCTGCCTGAACTACCAATACATAAAAGAAATGTGTTAATCTCCCACTACAATGGATTTGTCAATTGCTCTGTGTTATTCCGGTAACTTTTGCTTCAGTATTTTACTAGTACTTACAAGTTTTTCGGAAGTATCATGTATTTCTGGAAATTGAACCTTTTATCATTATAATGTGACCCTTCTTGAACCAAGTAATATATTTTTTAAAGCTATTTTGAAGGCTGGGTGTAGTGGCTTATGTCTGTAATCCTAGCACTTTTGGATGCCGAGATGGGAGGGTTGCTTGAGGCCAGAAGTTGGAGAACAGTCTGGGCAACATAGCAAGCTCCTCTCTACCAAAAAAACCAAAACAAAACAAAACGATTTTGTCTTTTATTAATAGAGCAGCTCACAATTTATGTGATTTGAATGGAAATGATATAAACTTTTCCATTCCTTTAATTGGAACCTTCCTCTATACTTATAACTTAGATGTCCTATAAATAGCATATTTTTCCATTTTTAAATTATTCAGTTCTATTATCTATGAACTTTAAAGTTTATTAGTACTTTTATTATTTGCAAATAGTGGTATATTTGGACTTGCTTTTACTACCTTTAAATGTTCATCTTTTTATATGATGCTTAAAAATACCTTATGTTTTAGTTTTTTATAGAATCAAAGAATTGTTTCTGTCTCTTTTATGCCTTATGGTTCTGTAACTTTGATTTTTTATGTTTATATTTGTATGATATAGATTCAATATGTTGTGTTCTTCTAGTTTAAAAAACTTGGAATTTGGATTTGAACTAAATTTAGCAAAAACTGACACCTTTATAATATTAAGCCTTCTAACTCATGAAAATTTTAAATTGTTTATGTGGTTCTCTCAGTATTGTTTTATGATTTTCTTTGTAAGGGTCCTGTACATTGTTCTCTGATTTATTCCTAGATACTTAATTGTATGTTCTTATTTTATGTTTGCTGTTATATGTAGAAATATAACATTGTATCCAGCAATCTTGCTGAACTCCTTTATTAATGGTAATAAATTAATAAATGTGTCTTTAAATTCTTTTGAATTTCTTACATGCGGAATGCTACTGTTCACAAATGTCAATTTTATTTCTTTCATAAAAACTTTATCTTGGCTAGCATTTCTAGGACACTGTTCAACAGAAGTTGTGGTGGCAGGCATCTTTGTGGTGTTTCATGTTCTAAAAGAAAAACTTCCATCATTTAGATATGATTTTTTTTAATAATTCCCTTTATCAAATGAGGAAATTCTGTTCCTACTTTGAGAAGAGGTTTTTCTTTGTTTTCTTTTTTATCTATTTATTCGTTAGTGGACGCTTGGGCTACTTCTTCCTTTTGACTATTGTGAATAATGCTGTTATGAATATGAGTGTACAAATAATCTTTTGAGTCCTTGCTTTCCATTTATTTAAAGGTATTTACCCACAAGTGAAATTGGTGGATTGTATGGTAATTCTATTATTAATTTTTTGAGGAACTGCCATGCTGTTTCCCATAGTGGCTACACCATTTTATATTTCCACCAGCAGTACACAAGGGTTCCAGTTTCTTCACTTTCTTGCCAGCACATTTTCTGTGTGTGTGTGTGTGTGTGTGTGTGTGTGTTTGGTAGCAGTCCTAATGGTATGAAGTAGTAGCTGTGTTTCCTTTTAATTGAAAAGAGATACTGAATTTTATCAAATACTTTTAATTCATCTATTATATGATTTGTCTTCCATATTTTTTAATGTGGCAAATTACATTTTAAAAATGTTAGGCCAACCTTAAATCCTGGTATAAACTCAACTTTTTCATAAAGTTTTATCCTTAATATATCTTCTTGTATTTGATTTGGTAATATTTTGTTTACAGTGTTACAACTGTCTATTAATATGTGTGATTTGGCCTTTTTTTTCTGAAATGTTCTTATATCAGGGTTCTGATGAACTCTTCTCCTTATTTTTGGAAAAGTATATGTAAGATTGTTGATTGATTGATTGATTGTTTGAGAAAGGGTCTCATTCTGTCATCTAGGCTGGAGTGCAGTGGCCCAATCACAGCTCTGCAGTCTGGACCTCCCTGGGCTCAGGCGATCCTCCCACTGCAGCCTCCCAAGTAGGTGGGACTCACAGGCGTGCATCACTGTGCCCGGCCCAGATTGTAATTTATTTCTCAACTATCTGATATAATTCCCACCAGCAAGAAAGTTGTCTGCAATCTAGTTTTATTTGTGGAACAGTTTGTATTACAGATTGAATTCTTCGGTAATTATAGCACTAGTCAAATATTATAGTGGTAGCAGGAACTATAATTAATGTCCCCTCTTTCATTCTTAACATTGGTAATCAGTGCACTTTCCTTTCCACCCCCTTCAGTCTCACCAGAAAGTAATCAATTTTATTCGTGTTTTCTGATAAACTACTTTGACTATGTTGATTCTCTATATTATATTAATTTTCTATTTCATTGATTTCTGCATTTGCCTTTTATTCCCTTCTATTTTAAAACCCTTTTAGAGATGGATGCTCATAATTAATTTTCATTCTTGCTTTTTAATATTTTTGTTTTTGGGACTGTACATTTCTGTCTTAAGTACTGCTTTTAGCTTGTTCCCACAAGTTTTGCATGTTCTAGTTTATTATGATTAGGTTAAAATGTTTTCCTACTTTCTACAGTATTAGGATTATTTGTCCTTTGGGTTATTTCAAAATACACTTCTTAATTTCCAAACATGGAAGGATTTCCTAGTATTTCTGTTATTGTTACCTAATATGTACTGTGATCAGAGAGCATAGTATATATGATCCCAATTGTTTGCAATTTATGACTCAATATATGGTAAATTTTTAAATATATTCTATCCGTGCTTAAGTATATTGTGCATTGTAACGCAGAGTTCAGTGCTTTGTATACAGTATGTCCATTAATTCAAGTTTGTTAATAATACAGATAAAGCTGTATCCTTACTGTGTTTTCTTGGTTTGTTTCTTCAGTTATTAAGAGAGATAGGTTTTAAAAATTAAACTATGACAATTATTAATTATGGACTTGTCATTTTTTTTTAGTTGTGTCAATTTTGCATTCTATATTTTGGGGCTCTTGTTAGGTCAAAGGTGAAATGATATCTTCCTGGTCAATTGAATGTTTTTTAAAATGAGTTAAATATAGTATTATTATAAAATTTGCTTTATCTTTAATAGAGGTTTTTATGTTAAAGTGTGTTATCTGATATTAATATAGCTATATCAGCCAATTTGGTTAATATCTACATTTTAAAATTTCAACCTTCTGGATAAAAAGCATATACTTGAATTTTTAAAATGTAATTGGAGGATCTTTTTAAAAAAATTGTTTGGTCTGTTTATATTTAATATGGCTGGTGATGTATTTGGGTTTAAGTCTTATTTTGGGCCGGGTGCAGTGGCTCACGCCTGTAATCCCAGCACTTTGGGAGGCTGAGGCAGGTGGATCACTTGAGGTCAGGAGTTCGAGACCAGCCTGGCTAACATGGTTGAAACCCCATCTCTACTAAAAATACAAAAATTAGCCGGGTATGCTGTTGGGCACCTATAATCCCAGTTACTTGGGAGGCTGAGACAAGAGAACCGCTTGAACCCCGGAAGCAGAGGTTGCAGGGAGCCAAGATCGCACCATTGCACTCAAGCCTGGACAACAAGAGTGAACCTCCATTAAAAAAAAAAAGACTTATTTTGTATTTTTATCTCTCTGCTTTTTAATAATTTTTTTCTCTTTTTTATCTTGTTTGAATTAACTGAGGAATTTTTTCATCTTTATTCTTTTTTATTAATTTATTATTTACACTCACCCTTGACCTGTCACTGTCTAATACTTGGTGCTTTTGTCCCTTTCCCATAAATCGAAAGACGTAATTGAAAGACCTTAGAGTACTTTATATATATAACTGCCTTTATGTAACTGTGTGTGTGTGTGTGTGTGTGTGTATGTATTATATATATATGCTATATATGTCATAAGCATTGTATATTTCTATTGTCTATATTTAAATCCCAGAGGACAATATATATACGTATATATCTCAGCAAGATATTCTACATATATATATACACACATGTTTTTTTCTTGGCTTTTTATTACATCTCCATACCTCCATTTAGAAACTTAATCTTTTAGTGCAGGTTTGCTGGTTTTAAAAAAAAAGTCATTTCTTTTTTTTAGGAAATATTTTTATTTTTTCTATTCTTTCCTTTTTGAAGCAAATGTCTTTTTCCTCTGACTACCTTTAATAATTGTTTTTGTCTTTGGTTTTTGAAACTCCTATGTTGTAAGCAGTTATGAATTTTTAAAATTTTGCCTGGGA
Source organism: Gorilla gorilla gorilla (assembly GCF_029281585.2). Lineage (NCBI taxonomy): Eukaryota > Metazoa > Chordata > Mammalia > Primates > Hominidae > Gorilla > Gorilla gorilla. The sequence continues at coordinate 55,478,223 of NC_073234.2, read as the reverse complement.
TTTTAATCTGTGTTTGGTAATTTCAGCATCTGGAGCAGTTTTGAGTGTGTTTTTATGGAAGTCCGCCTTCGAGGGTATGTTCCAAGACCCCCAGTAGATACCTGAAACTGCAGGTAATATGGAACCCAGTTGCCGTCAATCAGAACACGTTTCTGTTCATCTTCCACCCATACACTTAATGCCTTTTCTGTCTTAACTAAGCACTTACCACACACTGTGGACGTAATGTTTGCAGTTTGAGGTGCAACAGCAAGACTAGCAGTTTATTTTTCCTTCTTCACAATTTCAGGGATGGAATATTTGTTCTTTCCATAGAGCTTAGCGACCTCAGCATATGATTTTTTCTTATTAATTTTCAAAAATTATTGGAAAATATGAAGAAAACATCTTGCATAAATGACCTACATTGGAACCCTTTGCTCTATCTCTTTATTTCATGCAATTTCTAATAAATTTTGAAGGGATACACTTATGGAGGCACAGGTAAGTGTATAATTTGCTGAAATAAGACTAGTGAGATTCAGACAAATAGGTCATCATAGGAGGAGTAGACCTGGACTCAGCGTTAGGAAAACTAGTCTTTAGGTCAGGTCTCCGGTAGTTAGGGCTAATTGCAGCACCAGGGATAGCTCCCAGTGTGTTCTTTTTTGTAATGGTGTTATCCTAATGGTAGAGGGCATTCGTCTTGCGTACTTTAATTGGTTAAACAACACTAGCTTCCCCGATGGTAACAGATTTTTCTTTTTCATTTGGCCAGAGCATTCAGTTTTACTGTCTGAGGTCAGAAAACAAAGTGTGGTTATTAAATAATGAATCTAATTTATAAATTATGTGGTAGAACTGACTCTGAAAAAGAATTTTCTAATATTCTGTCTACTTAGCTATTATTTTTGTCTTGAGTAACTTAGCATGGTAATACTTTATGCCCCCAGTCCCCTCAGGTTTCCAGGGCACTTTCCCCACAAGTTTCTTTCTTTTTTCCATTTCACTCTAAAACGTACTATCTTGTAATTTTCCGCTCCTGTCGTTTTTTGTGTGTGGAATTTTTATATTCTGCAAGGTTTTTTTTTTTTTAAACATGGAGGAATTCTTAGATTATTCAAGAAATAGAAATACATTTTATGTTTTATAATAATTTTAGAAATAAATTCAGATATTTATGAAGGGTGATATTTAGTATGGGAGTGTATTATATCTTTTGCACCCTCCATGTGCCAGTATCAAAGTCCCATCTAGAACATTGACCCTGTAGGGGATCATTTCTACCCATTGTACAATCACCTCAAGTCTGCTCCTGTTCTCATGAGGTTGCTACTTTCTGGCTGATGATACTACGCCACAGGAGCCTCTGGATATTTTATGATAACTCTCTTATAGTATCAGTTTTTTCTTGTGGTACTCTGCTCTGCTTTCTTCCTCCGTCTTCCTTTTCTTTTTCTTTTTTCTTTTTTCTTTTTTTTTAGACGGAGTCTCGCTCTGTCGCCCAGGCTGGAGTGCAGTGGTGCGATCTCGGCTCACTGCAAAGCTCCGCCTCCTGGGTTCACGCCATTCTCCTGCCTCAGCCTCCTGAGTAGCTGGGACTACAGGCGCCCGCCACCGCGCCTGGCTAATTTTTTTTTGTATTTTTTACTAGAGATGGGGTTTCACTGTGTTAGCCAGGATGGTCTCGATCTCCTGACCTCATGATCCGCCCGCCTTGGCCTCCCAAAGTGCTGGGATTACAGGCGTGAGCCCCCGCGCCTGGCCTCTCTGTTCTTTTCTTTTCCTCCTATCTTGTTTGTTCTTCTCTTCTTTATTTTATTTTCTTTATATCCCTCCTTTTCCTTGCCTTTGCTCCCCACTTCCTATCTCCTCCATCCTCTTTTTTCCAAATTAAAGGCTCTTTTCCTATATAACACTACTACTGCCTCAATAAATGACCACATCCCCTCTCTTTTATTCCTGGAAAAGCTGTTTTAAAGATTTGTTATTTGTTTAAATTCCCTGGTCTCCACTCCTGTCTACTGTACTCGTTTTAGATATCTTTCTAATGTACTAAGAAAATAGAAACTGACATTCAGATTTCTTTTTTTAAACCACTTTCTCTACCACTTAAAAAATGATTTATATCTTAACTAAGTTTTTCTCCTTATTCAGAACTCAGAAGGAATAACTTCTGTTTACTCCTTTTTCCTTGATAAAATTCAAAAATTTTTAATATATATTTTACATATATTCACTTACAAATATTTTAAATAGAATCATACTGTATGATTTTTTCTAATTTTTACATAGTATCTAAAATATTTTTACATGTTATTAAGTATTCTTTTACACCACTATTTTTACGGGCCACATGGACTTTTCTTGCATAAAACTTAGTGTAGTAGTTCCCTGTTGGATAGTTAGGTTGTTTTTCTTCCTTATAAGCAGTGACAGTTTGAGTGTTTTTGGTAAATCTTTGAAACTATATGTCATCTATATATAAATCTATAACGATGTCTTTGAATCTTTGAATAACATGTTTATTTTATTTTATTTTATTTTGGAGATGAAGTATTGCTCTGTCGTCCAGGCTGGAGTGCAGTAGTGCAATCTCAGCTCACTGCAACCTCCACCTCCTGGGTTCAAGCAGTTCCCCTGCTTTAGTCTCCAGAGTAGCTGGGATTACCGGCGCATGCCATCATGCCCAGCTAATTTTTGTGATTTTAGTAAAGATGGGGTTTACCACGTTGGCCAGGCTGGTCTCGAACTCCTAACCTTAAGTGATCTGCCCACCTTGGCCTCCCAGAGTGAATACTGATGTGAACCATTGCTCCTGGCCAACATGTTTATTTTCTAAGTGTTATTTGGTAGGAGAAAGATCTCTGAGATCAAATGATACTCATGTTTTTAATGCTTTTATAGAGAATATTGTTAAATTATCCTTCAGAACCGATATAACACTATGTATTTCTACTCTGTGTATGAGTTTCTGTTTACCTAAACCTTTGCCAAAACTGGATATTATAGTTTTTCACACATTTCACATTTTACATCTGTGTTTCTCATGTGCATCAAATATTACTTTGTTTTAAAAAATCATGTCATTGCTCATTTTAAAAATTATAATATCCTTTTTATAATGACTTAAAGTAATTTAAGATACATACATACACACACAAACACACACATAGTTTTCTAGGTTATTGTTTATCATTTAGTATTGTGTTATACTTTGCCTAAGTTTTTAAATTTTATTTTATTTTTATTATTTGCTTATTTCTTGACACTGAGCCTCACTCTGTGGTCCAGGCTGGAGTGCAGTGGCGTGATCTCGGCTCACTGCAACCTCTGCCTCCTGGATTCAAGTGATTCTCCTGCCTCAGCCTCCTGAGTAGCTGAGATTACAGGTGTGCACCATCATGCCCAGCTAATTTTTATATTTTTAGTAGAGATGGGTTTCGCCATGTTGGCTAGGCTGGTCTTGAACTCCTGATCTCAGGTGATCCACCTGCCTTGGCCTCCCAAAGTGCTGGGATTACAGTTGTGAGCCACCACACCCAGCCATTTTTAAATTTTAATGAGATAAATATCTTAGTCTTTCTTGGAGATAATGATTTCTCATGCTAAGAAGAGCCTTCCTTGCTCTTTAATATTATAAATATATTGACACATTTTCTTCTTTTTTAAAAATTTTACGTTTAAATTTCTTACTCACCTGGAAGTTGCTTAGTATGGCATGAGGTAAAAAAAATTAATTTTTTTTGTTTTGCACTAATGATTTATCGCAGAATTAATTATTGAAAATGCTATTCCTTCTTCATGTGTATATGAAATACTAGCTTTTTATATCGGAGAATTATTGATTCAGCTCTTCATTTTGTTTTAAATATTGTATCTTTTAATATATTATTTTTTAATTTGACCTTTTTATTGAAAAGTCATCAAGCACATTCTTAAAAAGAAAATAAATAATGTAAAGGATGGGAAAGTCTCTACTATGAGGCTAACTGCTATTATAGTTTCTTTATTTCATTCTAAAAATATATGGTTCATTTGCAAGCATATAGCTAATCTTCTTTTTATTACCTAGATAGAAATACACCATATACACAGTTGCTCCGTACCCTTTTTTACTATGTGTCACCAAATACAGAGCTAACTAATTTTCTCACTTTTTACAGCTATATACTAATCCAACTTAAGAATCTAAAACAATAGTTTATTATTGTTTGAATGTGTTTTTTTCCCAGTATTTTATTGTCAAAAACTACCGTAATATTCTACATCCTTATCCTATTCTTTGCTAACATGCAATGTAGGATAAATTTCTCGAAGTGGAATTTATTGTGTCATAGACTGTGACCAGTTACAAACAATGTAAATCAGTCTTGGCTAATTTCAGAAGAGATATTTACAGGAAATCTGGAAAACCAGGAATTAGTCTCTCACCTCCTACTGCCACTGCTTTGAATAACCTATGTTTGTTCTTCCCTAAAAATTCAAAATTTCAGGCAGGAGAATCCATCTGGACAAGGGTGTTATCTGTTCATGTTTTAGCTGCCTGGAAGTGGAGAGTAGGCTTTTTTCAAGCTTTTAGGATTTTTCGTTTAAGCCAGACTCTAATGCCCATCAGTTAAGCAAGTTCTTCTAAAAGTAAGGTACTTGAATGTGGGATATCAACAAACAAGCAATACAGTTATCATTTTTGGTTGCTTAATATCTATATGCAACCCTTCTTCTCATACAAACATTTGAAGTAAACAATATAAGAGCTCTTCAACGTAGTAAATTGTAATGGTTCTACTTATACCTGTAAATACTTTATTCATTCTCTAAGGGGAGACAACCCAAAGGCTCATAAGTTACTTCTTCCATCCAGCTTTAAATCCAGAAACTCTTAGTGTTTTCCTCTAGAAATCTCTTTTCTTCAGACTGTAATTATATTCTTATAATTACATATAAGTATAATTATATACTTATAATTAAGTGAAAAATTGAGGTACTCTCCCTAATATATTAACCTGGGTATTAAAATAAAAATATACAAGAAGTAAGTTTTTAATAAAGTGAAATAAATTCTATTTAAAATTTTATTTTAACCATATAAAAAGCTTTTATAATTTTTTTAAAAAGTATTTTATTATTCTTATTGTTTGTCTCTCCCATGAGACTATTAGCCTCATGGGGATAGCAATATGTGTCTGCTTTGTTTACACAGTATTCTGAGCATATGAAACAATGTCTGGCACATAGTAAGTGCTTAATAAGTATTTGTTGAATGAATTGTAGTAGGCTTTAAATCACTTTAATAGTTTGTCATGCATTGATTGGAAGGTTTGTTTTTAGATTCAGTTTATTTTGATACTTGCTTTTCCTCAGTGGAAGAACAATACATGGATGAACATGGAACAAATGCATCATTATGTACACTTAATAAATCATGATCCCTTATTTAAAATCCCATCTGTCAATGGTGCACATTTTTTTTGTTGAAATTTATTTATTTTCATATTGCCCATCAATTTTTCTTGCAAAATTCGGGTGAGTGTAATATGTAAATCTGTTATATCTTTACAAAGTAGAAATAATGCAACTATAAAGGAAGAAGTAAAGCGGAAAATAGAATAAACCTTTGTTGTTATAAAAGCAATAGTTGGGAGTCAAAAGATACTACTGAAAGTTGACATGCCAGATGACAAAATAAGAGAATGGGTTAAGGCATTGCAAATGTGTAAGTACCAAGGTAATCAAATAACAAAAACACAGATTTTACTAAATACCAAAAGATATAGAAAACAAAATGAAAGAACAAAGCAACACATTACATAAATTACCCCATCATGACTTTAGCTGAAACCCATAAATTTAGTTTTATTTTCTTTTTTTCCCCCTTCAGACAAAGTCTCAGTTTGTTGCCCAGCCTGGAGTGTGGTAGCACAATGATGGATCACTGCATCTTCTACTTCCCAGGCTCAAGTGATTCTCCCACCTTAGCCTTCCGAGTAGTGGGACAACAGGTGTGTGCCACCACACCTAGCCAATTTTTAAATTTTATGTAGAGATGAGGGTCTCGCTATGTTGGCCAGGCAATCTTGAACTCCTGGGATCATGCAGTTCACCCACCTCAGCTTCCCAAAGTGATGGGATTACAGATGTGAGCCTCTGTGCCCAGAAAATTTAATTTTTGTACTGAAAATAGACTCATAGATAGTTAACAAAAAATGTAAGTAATAATAAAATTAAATAGATACAATAACGTGGCAGAGTAAACCAAAAATGGAATAAAAACAGAAACAAGTGAATTAGTAGTTCAAGTACTATACCATTTATCTGAAGACACAAAGAACTGTAAAATTCATATTAAATTCTAGGTTTGTTTACTTTAGGATTGAGCAAATGTGCAATTTTATTGAGAATAACATGAGCCAGATTTCTCAGTACTGGAGAAAAAAGTTTAAAATATGAAAAGAGATAACTGTGATGTTGAATTGATATTAGAGATGTTGCTATGATTTTATCCTTTTAGAGATAAAGAAATTTATAAACATGTGTGCATGCATTTGTTTACATTTCTTAGTTTTGTGTAATAGAAGGTCCTAGAAGTAAAGATACCTCTTTAAGCATTGAGCACACCTAGTGTCCAGATAATTGGTTTCTAAATACCATTCATCACTGAAAAGAAGCAGTGTTTATTGGGTAGAAAGAGGGATTCTAGGGCTGAAGCAGGGAAAATACAAGATAAGCCTGGAATATCTTATTGTGCTATAAATATAAAGTAAGAAACTGCTAAAAAAAATGATAAGGACACATCAAAAGTACATAGGAGCCAGCTTGAAAGGGATCCCAGTGGCCAAATCTGGGACAATGTCTAAAGGATACAGATGCCAAATCTAGGATAACTTGAGCATTTGACTGAATAACAATAGGAATGTAATACCCATGACGTAAGAGGAGACTCTCTGAATCCATGGTGGTATAAATAATGAGTAAATAAACGAGAGAGGATGGAAAGTACTCACAGTCGAATGCCAACTAATAAATGTTGAAGGAATAATGGAGTTAGAAAAATTACTTTCTCACGCCTGTAATCCCAGCACTTTGGGAGGCTGAGGTGGGCGGATCACGAGGTCAGGAGATCGAGACCATCCTGGCTAACATGGTGAAACCTCATCTCTACTAAAAATACAAAAAATTAGCCAGGCGCGGTGGTAGGCGCCCGTAGTCGCAGCTACTTGGTAGGCTGAGGCAGGAGAATGGCGTGAACCCAGGAGGTGGAGTTTGCAGTGAGCCGAGATAGCGCCACTGCAGTCCGGCCTGGGCGAAAGAGTGAGACTCCGTCTCAAAAAAAGAAAAAAAAAAAAGTAAAAAAAGAAAAATTACTTTCACAGTGACTTAGTTGAGAATCAATGGATGCTAAAACTAGCAGGTACAAGGTTGATAAGGAACAGGATATTTAGACTTAAAGTGTTTTTCTGTAAATTAGTAATTTCTAAAAGGAAAAGGATAACTTCATAGTGTGATAACCTAGCAATCCCAACCTTAACAAAGTAATCAAAGTAAAAGCGCCAACTGTGAGACAAATAGACATGATGTGCCTCTTAATATATACACTAGGGTAACAATTCACATCTGTAGTATTCCTTCAAAAAATACATTCTCTGTGTCTAATTTAATTATTAAGACATATCAAATAAACCCGAATTGCAGGACATTCTACAAAATCACCACCCTATACTCTTGAAAGATGTCAAAGTCATGAAAAACAAGGAGAAACCACTTATTTTTAAGTGGTTCACACACAAAAAATGTGTGTATTGCGGGGTGGCGGACAGAGAGAGAGAGAAAGAATGAGAATAGGATAAGGTAAATGAAGCAACATATAAACAATTGGTGTATCTGGATCTGGATGAAGGATAAATGAATTCTTTGAATATTGTTGTAACTTTAAAGTATGAATCTGTATCAGTATAAAAGTTGTTTTTAAAGGGTTCAAGCCTACAGAAACTTAAGGGAGGTTTTTAAATTATTTGGAAAATCCTTTTTTCTGGCTCAGTGTAGATATAAGAGTTTTGTTTTTTGTTTGGCTCCCCCGCCGCCACCCACCCCCGAGACGACAGGGTCTCTCTCTGTTGCCAAGGCTGGAGTGCAGTGGCACAATCACAGCTCACTGCATCATCAACCTTCCGGGCTTAAGTGATCCTCTTACCTCATCCTTCCCAGTAGCTAGGACTACAGGCGTGCACCACCACTCTTGGCTAATTTTTTATTTTTTGTAGAGTTGGAGTCTCACTATGGTTGCCCAGGCTGGTCTCAAAACTCTTGGGCTCAGGTGATCCTCACACCCAGCCTCCCAAAGTGTTGGAATTATAGGCATGAACCACTGTGCCTGCCGAAGAGTTTTAATATATGACATTTGCACAGTAGTTTCAGTCACAAAGGCACATGGTAGAGAGAAAATACTTTTTAAAAAACACCCTTTAAAAAATGTTCCATATTGCGTGAATTTCTTTTAAAAGTAATTACTTTCTATTTATTGTTAGAATTTCACCTTTATTGTAACGGGTAGATTGTCTTTATTGCCTTGTTTTCTAAATTATCTGCTAGGTAAGATATTGCTCATCATCTAAGGTTATCACAGGAAAGTTAGTAAAGTTGGGCTTTTGAGAAGTAAGGCATATAACTCTTCTCAAGATTGGCATCACTTATAAATAAGCTTCAAGAGTACTTACACCACCAAGAAACACTGTGTGGTAAAGAAAACAAATTTTTTTTTCGTGAGTCAATTCATTATGTGATCATAAAAGTCACAAAGTAAATTTTGCTGTATGTCTAAAACCTTGTTTACTACATTGAAATCATCTTGTAACACTTTTGGCATTGCCGACTTTCAACTTCTTTGCCACGTTCGTCTGCCTGTGAATGACATAATAAATGATTTTCACATGTCTAATCTTACCCCGTAATCTTCCCTTCTTTTCCCCTTCCTTTTTCCTTTTCTTTTCCCGCTATCCTCTCCCCTCATTTTCTTTTCTTTTCCAATTAAAGCACCTGCTTATTCATTGTGGCTTTAAGTAGAATTAACATGTTTTTCTGAAAGTCTTTTTTTCTAAAAAAAAATTATTTGCTTATGAGAACATATCTTCCATGTTAGAGCTTTCCTTTAATGACTCACTAAAAAGTAGTTCTTTGTGAATTTTGTTTTTGAAAGAGAATCTAGTAAATACCATAAGCTCAGACATGTTAGAAACATCTGTACTTGAATTCAGCTATATAGAAACCTCCCACACAGTGTAATTTGCTCGAATCCTTGTTTCTTCAACTCTTCAGTAGTGTTTTCTTATCATTTTCCAACAGTATTTTTTTTGCCATATCTTCCATGTATTAATTTAGCCACTTTTATCATGAGAAAATGAAAACATTTGTCTTCAATGATACAGAAGTTAGCTTCTGAAATGACTGGTAAATATTTATCAGTATCCTTGCTTGAAATAATATTTCATTTTAAACTTTAACAAAGTACTTCAAATTCTGGATACTTAGTTGTAAGCATATTGCAAAGCATCAGGTAACAAAAAGTACAGCATTAACCTAGGACAAGGTTAATCATTGTGGGGGCATGTAAATTTATAGTTTAGATCTTCTTTTGGTAATATAGAAATCTTTTGGCCTACTTCTTTCATATCTTATTGCATTGTCATTGTTTTTATTTCATAGTATGGTTGACAATAGGTTCAGGTGAGAAGCGTCTACTCTGCCACTTTATTGTTTAGTTTTGTTTGCATTATTCAAACTGGTTTCTTTGGAGGAATCTATTAAATTTAGTTGTCCTTTTTGTGAGAGATGGTTTAATTAAAGTTAGATAATACATCTTTAAGTTGACTTAACCTAGACACACGCAGACATTAGTAAATAGAAAATAACGAATGAGTAAAGGTTCCACTTGTCAAAAGCTAACAAATGAGTGACGGTTCCTCTCTTATGCATTCCACTTTGTCTGAAATGGGATGAGTAACATATGGAGTGCCTGATATATGAAGAGAGGGAGAGAGGAGACAGTGTCAATACATAAATTAAATGTCTTTCCCTATTGGAGTATCTTATGTATGTGCCCCACTTTGAAGGACATTTCTTCTATAGAAGCAAGTACTGTGGCTGAAGTTGGCTTGTGAAGTCCTGAGAAGGCCTGTACTGGAAAAAGGAGTTACATTGGAAATTCTCTGAATTGCACAACAAAGGAGTCATAGGAGAGATCCAAAAGTAGAAGTATTCTGAGATTCTTCATTAATTAAATTTTTTTTCCAGCAAAGCATGGGGCTTCATTTTATTAAATTCCCTTTGGCATCCTTTGTTTACATAATATCATTTTTCTTCTTTGATCTACAGATGAGTTTGTTATGAAATTTTCAATATTGAACTATCACTGGACTTCCACAATAAAATCTTATAGTCTTGGGTTGTGGTGGTTGTGTTTAATGAGTAAATTAGTTTTTCTTGTGTGTGTGTGTGTGTGTGTGTGTGTGTGTGTGTGTGTGTGTGTATGTAGTCTTTTTTTTAACTGCAACTTTTATGAAGTTTATCAGGGTTTTACTGGATTACGATTTTCACCATAGCTTCCAATCTTTTTCTATAGTTGGAAACATTTTACATAGCAATGGAAATGTCTGTTCTTGGAAAGTTTGAAATAATTGACTACTGGTTTTTTGATGTTAAAAAAATTTTTTAATTGTGAAATATATCATGCACACACAAAAAAGCTTAATACATCATCTAAACCCCCACCTCCAAAAAATTTAACCTTACTAATACCTTTGAAGCCTCTGTAGAATGGCAGACTTTAGCTTGTCCTCTAGGTGATGATCATTATGTTGCTTTTCTTCGTCATTTACTACATACTTGTCTGTTGCTACAAATATATTCGATTTTTTGCATGCTTATGATCTTCATATAAGTGGAATTATAATGTATTCTTCTGAAATGATTTTCTTTTACTTACCATTTTGTTGTTGATGGCTGTTTGTATGGGTCCATGTCAATTTGTTAATATTTACTGCCATATAGTATTTTATTGCCTCAATATGCCACAGTGTTTTTATCTATGCTTTCCTTTATGGATGTTTGTGTTGTTTCCAGTTGTTTTTATTTTAGGGTGTATGCCTGAGAGTGGATTTGCTGCATGATAGGATAGTCTTTATTTTCTCCTTTTTTCTGTATATTTATATTTGCTGTCATTTTTATTTCCCTATGGTGATTTTGAAAGTAATGATCCTGATTTTAATTTTTGTGTTAAGCACTTGAAAAAAATTAGAAAACAGCTGATAACCTATTTACCTTAATATTAACTGTGAGAATAAACCTTTTGTTCAGTCTTCCTATACAAGTAACATGCAGAGTAGAGCTTTAATTCTTACTACTTTTCTTCTCCCATTTATGTGGAAAAGTTCTTGAAAATTCAGATGAGGAGTATTGTTTTCAAATTATTTTAATAGTTTTATGTCTTTATATTCTTAATTACCAATCACAATTGCTTTCTCTTGTGTATATATAATAGTTATTATTGAGACTAATATCTGAGTTTACTTTCTGTACCTATTATTAGTCATCTGTATTGCTACCTAACCATTCCGACATTTTAAAAAATTTTCCAGCTTTATTGAGGTACAATTGACTAATAAAATTGTATGATTTTAAGGTGTACAACATGATGGTTTGGTATACATGTTTTGTGAAATGATTACCACAGTGAAGTTAGTTTAACACATCTATCACCTTACCTAGTTACCCTTTTTGTTTTGTGGTGAGAACATTTAAGCAAATTTCAGATAAAGTATACAATTCAGTATTGTTACCTAAAATCCCCATCCTGTATATTAGATCTTCTCAACTTATTCATATTGTAGCTGAATGTTTGTACCCATTGACCAGCGTCTCCCTTTTTCCCCTACCACTTTCCCCCTTGGTAATCACCATTCTGTTCTGTGTTTCTAACCATTTCTTAATTTTGATTCATCTGTCAGACTGTTTGTTTGTTGGTTTTTATCTAGAGAGCCATGTGGCTTTATTCTTTCTGAGTCTGCATATCTGAAAATGAATTTCTGTTGTCTTAGGTGAGAAACATAATTGGGTAGGAAACTCCTGTGAAATAACCTTTCTTCTCAAACTCTGATATTTGTTCATTATCTTCTGGCAGTTAATTTTTGGAGAGAAATCAGAGCCTGATTCAAATGTTCTGTGTAATTTTTTTTTTTTTTGGTGGGGGCGGGATGGTGGTTCTGGATAGTTCTAAGAATCTTCTCTATTTTTGAAGCTTAAATCTTTGATCAAGATGTATCTGAGTATTTTTCAATTTTCTTTACATTTTGCCTGGTGACCCATGTACCCGGACACCCTAGCCCCAGGGAACTTTTTGATGTTTACATCCTTTCATGCCTTTCAGTTAAAGACATTCTTCTATTACATCAATGATTATTGCTTCTGTTTCATTTATTCTGGTCTCTCCTATAGGACTACTGGTTTTAAAATTTTTTCTGTGTTTGAGCTTTTATTTATCATACATATCTTTCATTTTTGTCCACCACTTATTTCCATTAGTTTATTTCCTTTCCATATAGAACAGTTTCTCAGGCTTACTTTGTACATTACCGATGTGATCTACATTGTCAAATTTACTCTTTAATGCTCTCTCATATCTCTCTGTTTTTCTCTCTCTTTTGGAAATCCTGGAAGAGAAACTTTATTATTTTTTGGTTTCCAAGCTACTGTACTGGATTTTTTTGCCTAGTGTTTTCATCTTGAAGTTATCACATCAGTGTAGGTCCCTGTCACCGGATGACACCAGTCATTCCGTGCTGGTGCTTCTCATAGTTGCTTCACATCCCCTTGGTCTTTGGACTCATTTTGACAAAGAAGTTACAAGTTGAAGTTTATAAAGGACCTTGCTTTCTTGGAAAACCAACTATTTCAACCCAACTTTCAATAAATCTTTTTAAAAATAGTTGTTACTCTCTGGGTCCGCTTTTGAAACACACCGTCACTTTCTGTTGCTCCTCAGGAGCTAAGGGAAATCCAGATTGAACTTGCCTTTTTAAGTGTTTGGGCCTAGGATCCACCAGACCATATTACTTTCTCAAGATGTGTTTTGCAAGTTGGCCTTGTGGATCCTTGAAGTTGCTTTAAATGTATCAGAATTTATTAAAGTTTTTAACTGAGAAATTATGCTAATATTTCTTTATTTTTCTCTCTAAAGTTTATTGCAATTGGATTTAAAGGTAGAAGTGAATATGAGTCCTTGCCCTATCATCTTTTTTTATAACATTTCAAAAGGTTTTGTTAATATGGAAGTGTTTCTGTCATACAGAGTTAATTTTTTTTCCTTGATCCAAGAATAGTCAAGAGTTTTCTTGATTGGTAGTGGTGGTGGTTATTGTTTCAGTTTATAAGTATTCTACCAAAATATTTACAGATGAGATTATATGATATCTGAGAATTGCTTTAAAACTGAGAGAGATTTGGTTGTCAAGATGGGTAACTGTGGTTGTGATAAAACAAGATTGACCATAAATTGATATCTGTTGATAGATACTATTGTGCTCGTCTTTATAGTTTTGCATATGGGTTTGGAATTTCGCATAAGAAAAAGTTAGTTCTAATTTTACAAGAATTTGATTTCTTCTAAGAAAAAAATTTCTTGAATTGCATTGTGGTTAGAAAATGTGCCCTATATAACATATAATCTTAAATTTATTTTAGTTTTCTGTGTGAATTGATATATGATCAGTTTTAAAATTTCCATTAAGATTCTAAAAGGAAGTCATTATGTGTCCAGTATCATCTTGGTGATGATATTCAAGTCTTCTGTAACCTAATTTATTTCTTTGTCTACTTAATCTGTCAGATATTGTAAGAGATACATTAAATTTCCCCACAGTCACTATAATAGTGCTGATATTATTTGATGCTGTTTCGAATGAACTCTTTTTCCCCCATTATATTGGTCACATTTAAGCTTTCTGGATTACAATATTTCACTAGTTTTGAGTTAAATATGTAATGTACTAGGCAGATTACTATAGGAGCTCAGCAAATATTTGTTTGAATAATATGTTAACTGTTCAAAGTTATGTCATCGATTTTTGAGGAGAAAGATGTGCAGTCTAGCATTTGTAGTTTAATGGGTGAACACAGTAGATCTGTTGATGTGTAAACTCAAGGTCATGTTAGGGAATTAAATCAGAACACTTGCACTTTGAAATGTAACTTTGTGTTTTAGCTGTGTTCTCTTGTTTGTTAATACTTTTTAGTTTTTAGAAGTATAACTGAAAAACCAAACAAACTGACCTTGTGCTTATTTATTGAGGGGGTGCCAAAATCTTTTTGCATCTCAGTTGGAAATATTTAATAATGGCAATGAGAACAAGTACTGGTCTTCAAGCCAGGGAAATAAAAATTTCAAAATCATAACAGCCTAAATCATAAATTTCTGGGGATTGGAATTGTGCAAAGAATCTGTTTGGAAGAATACTGTTAGACTATTACAAGGGACCAGAAATGATGTATTTTTAAAACCTAATGAAACTTTGAATTATATGGGGTTTTATGTATATAATATATATGGTTTATTATGAGTATATAGTGTTGTCAGTTCACTCCACATCTCTTACGTTCCATTTTGGGTGTTCTGGGAGGGACGAGTTCCTGTTTATAGCCTTTCTTTACTAACAATGTTGCTTTCTCTCCCGGCCGTTATTAAAAATGTGTGCGTGTGCGTGTGCGTGTGTGTGTGTGTGTGTGTGTGTGTGTGTTTTGAGACAAAGTTTTGCCCTATCGTCCAGGCAGCTGGAGTGCAGTGGCACAATCTTGGCTCACTGTAACCTCGGCCTCCCAGATTCAAACAATTCTTGTACTTCAGCCACCTGAGTAGCTGGGATTACAGGCGTGCGCCACCACATCCAGCTAATTTTTGTATTTTTTAGTAGAGATGGTGTTTTGCTGTGTTGGCCATGCTGGCCTCGAACTCTTGGCCTCAAGAGATACTCCCGCCTCACCTCCCAAAGTGCTGGGATTACAGGCGTGAGCCACTGCACCCACCCTAAAAAACACGTAAATTTTAAATCTACTGTACTAAATGATAACAACTTATGAAGAGCATCCTAAACCTGTTATTTAATGGTCTTCATTGTTATTTTGGTTAGATAACAATTATTTTATAAAGATTATTTATCTGTAGTCTGTTTTAACCATTCCACAATGAGTTCAAACAATTCTAAAAGATTATACTATCTAAAATACCTCTATGAATACTATTATATCCAAGTGATTTTGTGTGACATATATTATCCTTCATTTGCAGTAAAGATGCCACATAAATTTTGAGCAGCTGTTTTTCCAGTGTACTTTTATGTCTACATTTATATATATTTTTCTTTCTGTGATACCTGCTTTAGCAATTTAAAAAGAATGAGCTTGATTCATTTACCTACTTAAGTTTGTTGTGGGTTTATACTAGAGAATGACTGCCCCTTTTTAATCATCTTTTTGTTCTGTTTTGTGTTCTTAGACTGTAAATTCTGTCTGCAAGGGACATACTCAGAGTCAGGTTGAAATGTGTACACTTGCCTACCATTTTCAGTGCTCAAGGATTATATCTGTGTATATGTCTCTGCTTCAGTATGTTTTATCTACAACCATAAAGAAAAATATTGGATTCATTATCTATCAAGCTACCTGCTAGGAAAGAGTTTCTTGCTCAAATTAGGCTTATGTGGGGAACTTGGAAGTAATGGAAAGGGACAGTTTAATTCTTTTCCAGGTTCATGGATGTGAATTATTGTGCCTTGTAAAGCTGGAAGGGGAAAATGAGGAATGAGAATGATTTTTCATGTCATTAGTTTTTATATTTATAAAATTATAGCTTCCATTCATCCCTCTTTGAAATTTAAGGTTTGGTACTAAAAATAATACTTCCAGGATACTCTTACATGTTCATTGATACCCACCTCCCTTTACTCAGCTGTCTTAAAAAAGCAGAGGGTAGGTAGCTGCCAAGCTTTTAAGTAGCTCCAAATGGACTAAGCACCTGCCTAGATCAGGAATGGTAGAAGGATTGATCTGTAAAATAATCACATGTAGAACTTTTCTTTGGTAAATGTAAGTCAGTATATATCAATCAGTTTAACTTCTTATCTGTGAAGCATAGTAACAGCTATGTTAGAATACAGTGTTGTGTTTGACATGGTTTCGACCAGTTGTTTCCCTGTTTTAAAATCACATCTTACTTGGAAATCTTACTATAAACTGGTAGATGATGAGGTATTATGAATTTGAAAATTCAATCCTAGTTAATATTAAGATTGATTATACTCAGTAATGGTGATACAGTGGGGGGATACACTGTCTTATAAATTGGTCAAAATGTATTAGGCATAGTACTTTTGGATTGCAGTTTGGCTATATTGATGTTTAAAATGAGCATACCTTTCTAATATCAAGAGAAAATATTCAAACAAGTGTACAGATTAAGTTTATTACCAAAAAACAAAACTGAAAATACCCTAAATGTATTGCTAGAGAACTATTTAAATTTATAATGTATCAATAGGATCAAATGCTATATAGCTGTTACAAAAGAATGAGGTAGTGCAGTATGTATTGGTATATTTAGACCTCTAAAATATATTATTAAATAAAGATATTCTCAGAAAATATACTCAGGTTTGCACATGAACCTGTTGTTATTGCTGATAAGTGAATTTGTAGAGGTCAAGGGTTACAGAATCTTCTAATTTTCACATGGTTTTTATAATGACCATGTATAATTTTTACAAATAAATAAAGGTACTATTCATCTACATGTAGTTGTCATCTGATATTCCCTATTTTTATATTGTTATTTGAATAGTGGTATGGTCTTTTCTGAAAATATAAAAATACTTTCAGAACCATTGCATTGAGGCCGGGCGCGGTGGCTCATGCCTGTAATCCCAGCACTTTGGGAGGCCGAGGTGGGTGGGTCACGAGGTCAGGAAATTGAGACCATCCTAGCTAACATGGTGAAACCCCGTCTCTACAAAAAATACTAAAAATTAGCCGGGTGTGGTGGCAGTTGCCTGTGGTCCCAGCTACCTGGGAAGCTGAGGCAGGAGAATGGCGTGAACCCCGGAGGCGGAGCTTGCAGTGAGCTGAGATCGCACCACTGCACTCCAGCCTGGGCGACAGAGCAAGACTCTGTCTCAAAAAAAAAAAAAAGAACCATTCCATTGAGTTTATCTGCGGTTTATCTTACTCTAAACTGGAGTTACTGTTCTAATATAAGAGGTTTATGGTATTTTTATTGATTTTTTTAGATTATTGTTTAGAAAAGGAAAACAAATACGTGGTGAGAGTTAAAAATAAGATATAAATCTATTTTTAAATGTTTGCTGTGCTGTTTTTCTGTTTCAGTTACCTAGAAAAGTACGAGAAAGTTCATCATTTTGGGGAGGATGATGATGAGGTACCACCAGGCAATCCAAAGCCACAGCTTCCTATTGGTGCAATTCCATCTTCCTACAATTACCAGCAACACAGTGTGTCAGGTAAATATCACTGCAAATTAACAGGATATATGTCCGCAGTTTTGAATTAGGAAAATAGACATCATCCAATGAGTTAGTCCCTTCCTTTGCACATGAGAACACTTAAGGCCTTAAGGTAATGCAGCTTTCAAAGATTGACATCTAATTGGTATCAGTGCCCTTTCTCTCACAGGTTACTTGAGAATTTTAGTTGCAGGAATTTTTAGTTATAAAACACTTTCACTTCCAAGTAATGATTTTTCCTTATTGCTCTGACTAATGATCAGTTTATCCTAAATAGTCATTAAAATAAGAAGAGGAAGATCCTGTTAGGATTCAGGAGACCAAGAATTTTCTTATAGAGTCTATTAGATTTTCTAAATTAATGGGATTTCCAGCATCAGAATTCTCAGAAATGTTTCTGATTATTCTATTTTCCTGCCATGGTAGCAGGAAGATTTTTTTTTCACTTGTCATGCTTGTAATGGTTATAGAGGAATCCACAGCTTGAAAAGAGCTGGACTCAAGTTGAAAAAAAATGAATGCGAGTGTTGATACTCTCTTGAGTGGAGTAGACAGGGGCTCCAGTTTTCAGTGGCTCTGGAGGTCAGGACTGTGATGACTAGGAAGAGAGGTCTAAGGAGATACACATCTTTGTTTCTCCACTCACTAACATTTGGCCTAAAAAAAAAAAAAAGAGAGATACTTGTTTTTCAAGCTATGTTCTTTATAAAAATTATAATTATTCTAAATATTTATTATCATTATTATTATTTACTGGTACTAGTTCTATACTCTTACAGATTATCCTTAGATTTATACTGTCTCATTTGTGGACCATCATCAGTATCATCAACTTTTTTTTCGTATTATCTATTTTCAAAGTTTCTTAAAAGTTGAATTTGACTTCATATTTCTTCCCTAATCAGTAATGACTGAAGAAATAGAATCTTCTTTTAGAATCTGCGATCTCCATTAGAAGAGGCTTCATCTGATGCTTTTGTATAATTGGGGTAGGGGTGAAACAGGGAGTGCCAACCAAACCTAGCTTTGTTTTTAATGAATAGTTTTTACTGCAAGAACCAAGAGTAAAGGAGAATATTTTAAGTCACCTTTAGAAATGCTTGCAAATAGTTTATGCTGATAAGATAAAATGGGGTGACTTGTTAGGTGATGTGCTCCTTGTTTCTAAAAAGAGCTAATGACCATTATCTAATTCAAGGATGTTAAAAAAGATACTCCTACATCGAATGAGATGTTGTGCTAATGACCTTTAAAGATCATTTTCAACTTACAACTCTGTGTGATCCCTGTATTACAATAACAGCAGAGCTATTAATCCTTGTAACTTAAACAGACTTTGGTGTCCGCTACTACTGTTCCCAAACAAACACTTTTCTATGTTTGGTCTTGTTTAAAATAGATTTTTTTCCTGAATCTGTTTTTTCCCATTTTCTATTGATCTGCCTTGAGAAAGATCATGTGAAATATTTTTGGTATTTCGGAAGCCTATAATGAAACTTACTGATAGAGCTACACAGGTTAAAGGAGTGATAGAATTGCTTAACCTGTTGTTAAAACAACCCTTTTCTGATATGCTATTATATGTCTGATTTGTTTTAAGAGAATCTGAACAGTTACGTTTTATGTGTAACATGTGTAATGAAGTCAGGATTGGAGATTCATGAAGAGGAAGAAACTGGGAACTGATGGGGAGCATCAGATTACAGAATATCTAGTTCATACTGAAAAGGGGTAGAATTTCAGGGCAGCATTTATACTTTATGTTTTTCTAGAAAGAGCCATAGCAACATCATAACAGTATTCTAAAAATTGACATGATTATCAATGTATAAAGCAAATAAGTCATTAATTTTTCTTTTAATGTGTTATTAAGGAAAATAGAATAAGCTCCGTGTGTGTGCGCGCGCATGTGTTCTAAAAAAAAAAACCACCAAAATGAAATTATCTAATGTTAGATTGAGAGTATTTAAAGAAATTTATTTAGAACTTTGAGAAGATATGTATTTACATATTTGATCATACAGCCTTATTCCTCTTGTAGCTTTGAATAAATGTATTTATCCAGAGATGCTTTTATTGTTTACATTAAGAAAAGCTGTTCTAAAATATTTTGAATGGTAGTATAATAAATTTCAGTGGTCAGTAGTGCTAGAATATAGAACATCGTACACTGATAGAACGTGGGCCTGAATTTGCCTTTGAGGATATTGACTACTTTTGGCCAATAACTTTAAATGGCAAAAAAAATATTGTGGGTTTTGCTTTAAGCTTTAAGATTCTTCAGCATTGGCATCAAGTACATGGTGGTTTTTATCATTCATTTGCATAGGTTTTTATACTGTTTTTGACATTACATACCTAATACTTCAGTTTCCTTCTTTCTCTGTTTTTTTCCTTGGTATTGATTGGATATAATCATTTCTGCAGAATTATTAGGTGGATTATTATTATTCTTATGATTTAATCCAACTCAATCATTTTAATAAAGTGAAGCCAAGTACCCAGTCCATTTGCATTTTTGGTACTTAAATTTTCGGTTTCAAGCAGGAAGATATAAAAATTTTTTATTAGCTATATTTGAGTGAAGATTTTCTTTAAGCATTACATATTCTAACAAGACATTTGGACTACAACAATCACTGCCAATATAGATGGATAGAATATATTGTAATTCTACAGTGTACATAAACAGCACTCCAGGAACAACTCTCCCTTTCTTCTAAATTGAAAACAAAGAGAAGTGACTGCCTCAGATTAAATTTGTCAGTAGTGACCCACTTGTATAAACTTTGAATCAAGAATGTTGAAAATATGGATGGGCACGGTGTCTCACACCTGTGATTCCAGCACTTTGAGAGACCAAGGCTGGTGGATCACCTGAGGTCAGGAGTTTGAGACCAGCCTGGCCAACATGGTGAAACCCTGTTTCTACTAAAAATACAAAAATTGGCCAGGTGTGGTGTTGCATGCCTGTAATCCCAGCTACTCAGGAGGCTGAGGCAGGAGAATTGCTTGAACCCAGGAGGCGGAGGTTATAGTGAGCCGAAATCCACAGCACTCCAGTAGCCTAGGCGACAGAGCAAAACTCCATCTCAAAAAAAATACTAAACTTCCCTCCTCATTCCAGTTATAAAATTATAGCTACTCAACCATATCTCCTTGAGGGAATGAAAGGAGGATCTTAAAATTTTATAAGCATTTTCTCCTACATAATTATCTTAGGAATCTTTACCAAGGAATTTTTAATTCGCCAAATGATTATAATAAATTGGTGCTTTCACTGTTATCTGAATTCCCAAATGAAGCAGACTTTGCTGTTAATGTATGCAGTCTCCTATCAAATGAAAGCAAGCACGTCATGCAACTTGAAAATGATCCTAAAATCATCACTTTACTACTAAATGTTTAAATATAATTAAAGGATATTTCATAATTGTTATGTTTATCTTACTCTAATTGAAGATGTCTTTGACAGAGTCATTCTGGTAAGGATGTATGGAATGGAATATCTGTCATTTAACAGTAGGAAATAGCACAATTCTAAGATCATATTGAAAACATAAACTTTAGGACTGTGACAGATAAAGAATACGGGTTCCACATTTTTTTCTGTTCAGATTTACCTGAAAGCTATGTGGAATATAAAAATGTAAATTAATTATTGCTAAGACTTGGCTTATCATCAGTCCAGTTTACAGTGTAGAATATAAAAATCTGCTCCTATATTCATAGAAGTTTCATTACTTTTTCTCCAGATATTTATTTTGTTACTTATGAGAAATTTCATTTATAAGGATTATCAAAAATGAACAATATATTCTTATTGTCAAGCTTTAAATATTGTAAACAATTTGTGTCATAGCCATTAATAACTGTGTTGTGGAATTTCTTCATTATGTTGGAGACACTGCTAGAATAGGTTAGAATTGAAGAGGTGTATCTCTTCAACTGCATTTGGAAATGAAATTCTTTACTTACATGATATTCTTCTGTGGTATGTTGTGACAGTAGATTTCTACTTGCATCCTACTTAAAGAGATTGTGTGTGTGTGTGTGTGTTTTTAACTTTTAAAAATATTCAGATATTTCTGAAATATTATTTTGTTATTGTTGTTAAGAGACAGGTCTCACTTCGTCGCCCAGGCTGGAGTGCGGTGACTTAACCAAAGCTCACTGGAACCTGGACCTCCTGGGCTCAAGCAATCCTCCCAGCTCAGCCTTCCAAACAGCTAGGATTACAGCACACACCACCACAACTAGCTAAATGTTAAATTTTTGGTAGAGACAGCATCTCATTATATTGCACAAGCTGGTCTTGAACTCCTGGCCTCATGTGATCTTCCTGCCTCAGCCTCCCAAAGTGTTGGGATTATAGGCATGAGCCACCATGCCCAGCCTGAAATATTCTTGAATGTTTAAATTTTAGTTTTTTGCCTTTTCCCTTAAACTTGTGACAGCTTTATTTGAAAAAATGTACTTGTGATATTTGTCTCAGGACATAGTTGCCAAGGTCTAAACTGCTCCAGTTAGGATTCAGTTATTTCTAAAAATACAACATTTTTTATATATGTGAATTATGATTATATAGTATCTTAGTGTTCTGTAAGCCCGTTTTATCCCATCTTCAAAGTTTTGTAAATGTTTTAAATTAATTATCCTGTGGAAAATCTTAGTTGCTTTGGTTTAGGCACAAAAGCATGAACCATAAAAGTAAATATTTGTAACTCAGACTTCATCAAAATTAAAATTTCTGTTTAAAGACACTTAAGAAAATGAAAAAATAAGCCACTAACAGGGAGAAAATATGTGCAAAGCAAATATGAAACAAAGGACTCATTTAGAGTATTTAGAACTGACAATATTAAGTGCTGGCCAGGATGGAGAGCAATAGGAACTTTTTGTATATTGCTGATGGAAATGCAAGATGTTACAGCCACTTTGGAAAACAGTTTCACAGTTTGTTACAAAGTTAAGGATACACTTATGTGTGACTCAGCAATCCCACTTCTAGGTATTTATGCCAGAGAAATGAAAAAAATATGTCCCAACAAAATCCTGTCAATGTTTATAGCAAGATTTATTAGTACTCACCAATAATTGGAAACAATCTAAACGTCCCTCAACTAGGGAATGGATAAACAAACTGTGTTTAGAAAGGTATGGACTACTGATGCACTTATCAACATGGATATGAATCTCAAGAGCATTTTGCTAAATAAAAGAAACCAGACAACAAAAGACTATATTGTGTGATTCCACTTATTTGGCATTTTGAAATAAAATGATAGGAAAGTAAATTTGATTTGTAGTACCTAGTGGTAGAGGATGGAATTGAGCATGAGAAACTTTTTGTAGTGATAGAGATACTCTATATCTTGACTGTGATGATTAAAACTATACATCTGTCAAAACTTAGAATTGTAGAACTAAAATTAGCATGGGTTTTACTATGTTAATGATATTGCAGTAATTTGGAACAAGTCCATGGAAATGCAATAGTAAGAAGTGTAGATTAGTCTGGGCACAGGGCTCATGCATGTAATGCAGCACTTTGGGAGGCCGCAGCCGGAGAATTGCATAAACTCAGTAGATTGAGACCAGCCCGGGCAACATAGGGAGACCTCTCTCTACTAAAAATAAAATTAGTTGAGCATAGTGGAGCCTTCCTGTAGTCCTAGCTACTCAGGAGGCTGAGGTGGGAGGATCACTTGAGCCTGGGAAATTGAGGCTGCAGTGAGCTATGAAAGCGACATTGCACTCCATCCTGGGAAACAGAGCCAGACATGTCTCAGAAAATAAAAAAAGTGCAGCTAGGTCAGTTAAAATACTGATTCAAAAATATTTTGGCAATGATGGCCAAATGGTATGTACATTTTGGTATTTTAATACCTTTTCAAGAATGTAATTTTAATTAGTAAACCTAAGAAGTTTTAAAATTTGAACGTTTTGAACCTCTAATCAGTTTATATTTTATATATATATTTATATTATATTTTATATATATTATATATATATATATTTAAAGCTGTGTTCTGTATTCAAGGGGTATTCACCATAAAGGTATCTTATCTTTGATATACTTAAGGTATTTTTTTTCTTTGTTAGATTATCTGCGTCAAAGTTATGGGCTGTCTATGGACTTTAATTCGCCAAATGATTATAATAAATTGGTGCTTTCACTGTTATCTGGACTCCCAAATGAAGTGGACTTTGCTATTAACGTATGCACTCTTCTATCAAATGAAAGCAAGCACGTCATGCAACTTGAAAAAGATCCTAAAATCATCACTTTACTACTTGCTAATGCCGGGGTGTTTGACGACAGTAAGTTTTAAGCTGAATGTATTATATAATTCTTCTGTAAAAGTTTTTTTTTTTTTAAGGTTTTTAAGGAGAAAGTACTTTTTGTTTGTCAACATAATAGCATTCTTTATTTTCTGTTTTTATATTATGCATTATTTAAGATAATGAATGTTTGGGGGGTTTTAACCTTAAATATTTGAATAGTAATTTTGTCTCAGTGTTTTTGAAGTAAAAGTCCTGGTTTTTAAGTTGGAATAATATATAGGTTTCCTGAGTTGAGACGATTGCTTGCTACAAGATTTTGACAAAGAAAACTAGGATCTGGAAGAAATTGTTTTCTGAAGTCTATTTCTGCTAATGTGTGGCTATAATTTTTAACTAAAACATTTTAGGTCAATGCATTTGAAAATTTGTCTTCTAAATCATCAACGTAAGGCTTATCAAAGGCTTCATATCATTTTTACTTGTAGGGTTTGCTAGTTGTGGGTTTTGATAAATCAAATTCTTCATCTCTTCTGAGATTATCTATTAAGGCTAGATTATCACACAGATCAAATTACTCAGTTTTCTCTTGCAGTTTAATAAAGATTTAGAAATAATATTTTGAAATCTTTCCCTGCTCAGTTTTTCTTTTGTAAAATATCTGTGTTAGCTGAAGTTATTGGTATAAAGTTATTTCTTGCTTTCCGACTCTCCCCAACTCCAACCCCATTTTTTGCCGGAAGTATATCCTATTCAAGTATAAGGTATTGACATACATCGAAAGTATTTTATGTTTTAGGAAATTATATATATAGCACAGTAGCAGAGTCTTTGAGAGAACTTGTTATAACATTTTATGACTTTTTGTTTTTATCTTTAAATAGTGAGATGTTTGCAAAAGAATTTATTTCTCTGCAATTTGATCTGGGTCAAGTAGTGTTTTATTTGGGATTATTTAGGTAGGATTCTTTGAAATTTGGCACATATTTTATATTGAAAATGATTTTGAAATTAAATAAAAGTAAAAATTAGTTTCTTAACTTGCCCAAAACTATTCTTGATTACATGGATGGGGATGTGGGAAGAAAGATGGTTAGTTCTCAGTTTCTGTCATAACTTTGAAGATATAAATTTGATGGCTTTTCACATCACTTTTGTATTCTTTGATTTCCATTATTCTATTTTGATCTTCCAAATACAACTTTCAGCATTTATTGTAGAATGGAGTTGAAAATTGTTTCACATTTTTTAGAAACCTTAAAATGAAGCCTTTGAGAAGAATGTATATTTTCAAACCAGAATAATTTTAAGTCTTAACATTTAATCATTGAATAGGATTACATGTAAATAATTTAAGTTGGGTATATGATAGAAGTAATCTTACCAGTTTGGGTGCTCTAAGACAAGACTTTGTTTAGACCTAATTTATCTTCATGCATTCTTCAGGCATTTTGTTTGTTTAAAAGACTAAGTTATTGTGTAGTATAATAATGCAAAACCGCATTAATTTAGCAAGTGCCATTTGGGTATAGTTTCTATCATTTGAAGTCACAGAAAGTTTAGTTCCACAGTACATAGGGACTTTATGAAGACCTTATATTTAAAACAATAGTTTTATATGACAAAAATAATTCCTTTGGAGTTTGAAGGTTGTAGACATATTTTATTTGGTTAGACTTTGAGAGGCTTCAATTTGATTTTTAGGGCATGAGATTTTAATTGAGAGAGAAATATAGATGCCACTTCTTTTAGAAAGTAGAATATTTACATATTTTGTGTGTTTGAAGAAGTATAATAAAAATTCTATGTGACAAGAAATTTCATTTTTCAATTTTATGTTTCTGCCCTGTATTCTTTTCCCAGGGATGTTATTTGCTTGGTGGGTTTTTTGTTTGTTTTTTTGGGTTTTTTTTTTTTAAGAGACAGAATCTTGCTCTGTCCCCTAGGCTGGAATGCAGTGATGCAATCTTGGCTCACTGCAACCTCCGCCTCCAAGGTTCAAGTGAGTCTCGTGCCTTAGCCTCCCAAGTAGCTAGGACTACGAGTGAGCACCACCACGCCTGGCTAATTTTTATATTTTTAGTAGAGACAGGGTTTCCTTATGTTGGCCAGGCCAATCTCAAACTCCTGTCCTCAAGTGATCTGCCCACCTCGGCCTCCCAGAGTGCTGGGATTACAGGTGTAAGCCACCATGCCCGGCCCCTAGGGAAGTTTTTTATAAGGATTTTTCAGGACAAAGAAAACTTTGTCTGTCTTTAGTGGTGTGTGGGCTTCATTTTGCTGGTTAAGCTGCTACTTATATATAAATTTGATATTTTATGAAATGCTTTTTGAGGTCACTGTAGTTAATTTGTTTATTCAAAACATTTACATCTGTTCTTTATATTATTTCCTCACGACCCTAAGGTCAGTAGTAAAATCATTAGTAAATATAATTTATGTTTAAAATGTTGCTGTTTCTCACCCTTTTAAATATTTTGTAAGATGAAAATTCTTATTCTAGCCAGAGTACTTTACAAACTTTATTTTACTCAATTTTAACTAAATATTAGGTTCATACTTAAAAGGTAATAAGACTGCCAAGAGTCCATAAATCTCTTATGAGAGAAAACATACCCACTTGTTATGCTTGTCATAACACGTCCAATAAGGAAGCTTAAGATTTTGTTTTTTTAAAGATTAACGTTCATAACAACTAGTTTTTCTGTTAACAGTTGCCATTATATAATTTTCTTTTGGTTTCTAAAAGCAGTAACTTTCATTACGGAGCTAATGTGATAGTTGATAAAGGATTCACTTAATTTTTAAGGGGAAAAATACATTGTATCACAGCTTAGACATTTGAATCATACTGCTGTATAGTCTGATCCCATATTGACAATTCGAGCTAGCAGCATGAAGGAGAAAAAATAATACAGGATGTACTTATCTATGTGCCTTAAGTCTTTTGGTGGGGAAGTGAGGGCCACATGTGGATGAGAGACAGAGTGTTATTAAGAAGAAGCTTACGAAAACAGATGGTTTGACTTTTCAAAAGTCATAAAGTTGTTGATAAAGCAACTTTATCGAGAAACACAAGTGTGATGTAGGCCTGAGAATTTTCCTTAAAGGAGATTTATGGGAATTGTGGGAATTATTTCCATGGAGTGCCTTGCTCTCTATGTTTTTTGAAGTGTGAATTATGCAAGTATTTCTGAAATTAATATGAAGATTTTAAATGATAACCTGGAAATTTAATAGCAATAACCTCAGTTTGCTTTTTTAAGATTTTTCTTCTGTATAAATGAAAGCCAGTGTGGAGTAACTCTTAAGTACTCTTCACTTCTTTATTATCTGTATAATTATTATGAAAAAGAGTCTATATTATTAATTTGTAGGAACACAAATTTTCTTTAAATCTAAAAACAATGTATTTCAAAAGAAATTATCGTGACTATCATTTACTATAAAATAATTTTTAGTGCACAAGATATATTAAGATGTAGTTTTGTTGTTTTTCCAAGCCTATTATTGAATAATTAATTGAAAGAATTTATTGCATTTTATTGAATGTACTATTTATTTATTTGTTTTTTAGCTTTAGGATCCTTTTCCACTGTATTTGGAGAAGAATGGAAAGAGAAGACTGATAGAGACTTCGTTAAGGTAAATCATTTTAATTAAAATGTTGAATCATTGAGTTACATGCAGCTAAGCCAACAATAGATCAGTGGTTGCTTATGTAATATACATAATACTACCTATACTTTTATCTTTACCTAATACATATGCCATACACAACGATTTTAAAGTTGTGATTGAGTTGAGTGAAAAATCTTTTAGAATACCCACGAACAGACATAAAATTTTCATTGATTTCCGTGAATAGTAACAACAATAGCAATAAACAATTGAATGACCCTCTTCTCAACTGGGATTCTGAGAATGGGTTTCAGGAAGTTTTCGTTTTTATGTGTGTTCTGAAACTATGCAATTCAGAAAGGAATGAAGGGCCAGACCTGCCATCAAATCCTCAAAAAGAATAGGTGTAAAAGATTAGTAAGTGTCCATCTAGAGGAAAATTTCTGGGAATATATTTCTGAAACAAAATATAGTTGTGAATTTCAAGTGAGAAACTACAAAAAGACTTGAACAAATTGTTTTCTCACTTAACACTTGTCTAACTTTGCTGGCTTTCAAGGAAATGTAGGATGCTTCTTTTATTTACTCTCTAAGGGTACATTTTATAGTATTACTATTAATAGAACATTATTGTTTAAACACCTTTTCTTTAAAACTCATGAGATACATTCAAGTATGATTACTCTTCATTCTTGCTGCGACTTCAGCTAAAATTTCTAAATCTATCCACTTTTGTTTCTTAAAAGTAGCTCTCTTGGGCTGGGTGTCGTGTCTCACACCTGTAATCCCAGCACCTTAGGAGGCTGAGGTGGGAAAATCACTTGAAGCTAGGAGTTCAAGACAAGCCTGAGCAACAAAGCTAGACCCCATCCCTACAAAAAAAGTATATATTTTTTACTTCATTATACAAAAATATTAAAGAATTAGCTGGGCGTGGTTGTGTGCGCCTGTAGTCCCAGCTACTAGGGAGGTTGAGGTGGGAGGATTGCTTGCTTGAGCCTGGGAATTTGAGGCTGCAGTGAGCTATAATTGTGCCACTGCACTCTAGTCTGGGTGACAGAGCAAGACCTGTCTCTAAAATCAACCGATAAATCAATAAAAATAAATAAAAAATAAAATGATACCATGGTGTTTTAGGGAAATACTTTATTTTTTATTTTCATTTATTTAATAGTGTTTGATTAATCACTTAAATATTAAAAATCAGTTGTAAAAATTTTGATATTGTCCAGACAAAATAGACTAAGTCACAGAATAAAAAGAGACAAAAAAGGTAATTATATAATGAAAAAAGGGATCAGTAAAGCAAAAGGATGTATGTAACAATCATATATGCACTCAACACTAGAGGCCCCAGATGTATAAAGCAAATATTAGTAGAGCTAAAAAGAGACCCCAATACAATTATAGTTCGGGACTTTACTCACTTTCAGCATTGGACAGATCATCTAGATAGAAAATCGGTAAAGAAACATCAGACTTAATCTGCACTATAGACCAAATGGACCTAATAGACATTTATAGACTATTGTATCCAACAACTGTAGAATATACATTCTTCTCATCAGCACATGGAACAGTCTCTGGGATAGACCATATCGTATGCCACAATACAATCTCAACAAATGTTTAAAAATTGAAATAGTATCAAGTGTCTTCTTATATCGCAATGGAATAAAAGTAGAAATCAATAATAAGAGGAACTTTGGAAACTGTACAGATGTTAATACAAGAAAATTAACGTGCTCCTGAATGACTATTGGGCATCAAGGAAGAAGTTAAGAAGGAAATTTAAAATGGAAACACAATATGCCAAAACCCATTGGATACAGCAGAAGCAGTCCTAAGAGGGAAGCTTATAGCAATATATGCCTACATCAAAAAAGTAGAAAGATTTCAAATAAACAACCTAATGATACACCTTAGGGAACTAGAAAAGCAAACCAAACCAAACCCAAAATTAGTAGAGGAAAGAAATTCTAAAGATCAGACCAGAACTAATTGAAATAGAGACGAAAAAGACAAAGGATCAACAAAACAAAAAGTTGTTTTTTGGTAAGATAAACAAAATTGAGAAACCACTAGCTAGAATAGCTAAGAAAAAAGAAGACTCAAATAAAGTCAGAAACATAAAAGGAGACACTGCAGCTGATATTACAGAAATATAAAGGATCATTAGAGACTATGTTGAAATATTATGCTAATGAATTGGAAAACCTAGAAAAAATGGATAAATACTTGGACACATACAACCCATCAAGATTGAACCAGGAAGTAATAGCCTCACCAGACCAATAAAGAGTAACAAGATTGAATCAGTAATAAAAAGTTTCTCAATGAAGAAAAGCCCATGACCGGATGGCTTATGGCTGAATTCTTCCAAACTTACAAAGAAGAACCAACACCAGTTCTTCTCTAACTATTCCAAAAATCTGAAGGGGAGAGAACTCTCCTTAACTCATTCTTTGAGGCCAATACTACTCTGATACCAAAACCAGGCAAGTACACAACAGAAAAAGAAAACTGGAGGTCAGTATCTGTGACGAACATAGATGCAAAAGTCCTCAACAAAATGCTAGCAAACCAAATCCAACAACATATCAAAAAGACAGTGCACCATCATTAAGCTGGATTTATCCCAGTGATGTAAGGATGCAAATCAATAAATGTGATACATCACATCAACAGAATGAAGGACAAAAATATGATCATCTCAGTTGTAGATTTGTCATACGTGGCTTTTATTGTTTTGAGGTATGTTTCTTCTATGCCTAATTTCTTGAAAATTTTTATCAAGAAGAAATGTTAAATTTTATCAAATGCTTTTTTTGCATCTTTTGAGATGATCATCATACCAAATGGGGGAAAAACTGAAAGCTTTTCCTTGAAAAACTGAAATAAGATGAGGACACTCACTTGCACCACTCTCATTCAACATTGTATTGGAAGTCCTAGCCAAAGGAATCAAGCAAGAGAAAGGAATAAAACTTCAGTAAAGTTGCAGGATACATTTCTTTAAAAAAAGACTTACAAATGGCCAAAATATATATGAAAAATTGCTCAACATCACTAATCATCAGGAAAATGTAAATGAGAACCACAATGAGATATCATCTCACCCCAGTTAGAATGGCTGTTGTCAGAAAGGCAGCAAAATAACAAATGCTGGTAATAATGTGGATAAAAGGAAACTCATACATTGTTGATGGGAAAGTAAGTAATACAGCCATTATGGAAAACGGTATCCCACTACTGGGTATTTATCCAAAGGAGAGGAAATAGTATATCAAAGGAATACCTGTGCCGTCAATGTGCATTGCAGCATTATTCACAATAGCCAAGATATGAAATTGACCGGAGTATCCAGTAACAGGTGAATGAATAAAGTTATATATATACATATATATATGTATATATAAAATGAAATACTATTCAGCCCTAAAAGGAATGAAAATGTGCTATTTGTAGCAACGTGGGTGGAACTGGAGGTCATTATGTTCAATGAAAACCTAGGCACAGAATGAGAAATATTTCATGTTCTCACTCGTATGTGGGAGCCAAACTTGTTGATATTTTGGAGGTAGAGTAGATTGGTGGTTACCAGAGGCTAGGAAGGGTCAGAGGGTGATGTACAAAGAGAGGTTGGTTAGTGGGTGCAAATACCTAGTTAGAAAGAATAAATAATAAATTCTAGTGTTTTATAGGACAGTAGCATGACTATAGTTATCAATAGTTTATATTTCAAAATAGTAAGAAGAGAAGATTTGAAATGCTCCCAACACAAAGAAATGATAAATATATGAGGTGATGCATATCCCAAATACCATTATTTGATTATTACACATTGTATGCATGTATTAAAATATCACAGGTACCCCATAAGTACATACAGTTGTTATGTGTCCATAAAATTTGTTATTGAGCTATCTTGCAAATTTGTATTAAAAGGGAGTCATTTTAGGAAATAGTAACTGTTAAGTAGATTTTTCTAGTGGCATTTTAGCTTTTCTTTATTGCTAGTCTTTAGGTTTAACTAGCAAAAACTGCTAATGATAAGCTTCAACTAATCAAAAACTTTATTCTTGGCAGTCTATTTTAAGTATTATAAATTGTCTTTAATGCATCAAGACTTATTTGACAACTTTAGAGGACAAGTTAGGAGGATTGGTTGAGCCCAAGAGTTCAAGACTAGCCTGGGCAATATAATGAGACCTCGTCTCTACAAAGAAAAAAAATAATTAGTTGGGCATCGTGGTGCATGATTGTAGTTCCAGCTACTTGGGAGGCTGAGGCAGAAGGATCGCTTGAGCTCTGGAGTTAGACACTGTAGTGAGCTATGATTGTACCACTGCACTCCACCATGAGTAACAGAGTGAGACCCTGTCTTTAAGGGAAAAAAAAAAGACTTTCTGGAAACTTTCATATAGATCAGTATGATTTATTGAATTTTTTGTAGATTTTAGATGTTTAAATAGTTAGAAAATCCTTACAGGCTTGGTTTCTAACTTATATTCCCACTAGGGCATTTTTCTTTTATAATGGAACTTTTTCTTTACCTAAGAAGAGATAAAATTAAAGAGTTATAGTTAGGCATTTAGCATCAATGGCTTATATAAAAATAATTTTATATTAAGTATTAGTTGTCATGTAGATTTGTTTTTCTATCATAAACATATTTTTACTTGAATTAAAAGTTAATATAGACTATATATTAAACACTTTACATAGTTCTCTTTATCATTTTTCTGTTTACACAGTTTTTTTACAAAACAGTTCCACTGTAAAGTATTTCAACAAATAGGAACCTATAATGTCTCTTCAGAGATGCATACATGAATTTTATTTTAACGAGCTGGTAATATTTGAATTAATAGTTAAATAGTGGGAAAAGAGAGAGAGAGAAAAATGTTTTCCTGGTTTTACAGAGGTTAGTTTTTATTTTTTATTTATTTATTTTTCTTTGAGACAGTCTTACTCTTATCGCTTATCACCCAGGCTAGAGTCCAGTGGTGCCATTGTAGTTCATTGCAATGTCCTCGGCCCAAGGGATCCTCCTGCCTCAGGCTCCCAAGTAGCTAAGATTACAGACTCCTGCCACCATGCTTGGCTAACTTATTTTTTATTTTTTTGTAGAGATAGAGTCTTGATATGTTCCTCAAGGAGTCTCAAACTCCTGTTCTCAAGCAGTCCTCCTACCTCGGCCTCCCAGAGTGCTGGGATTATAAGCATGAACCACCCTGTCTGCTCCATTATAGAAGTAATTGATGCATGCTGTGGAAAAGCTAGAATTTATAGCAAAGGGCAGATATTAAAACCATTATTAATCACACCCATTCAGAAATAAACACCATTAATATCCTTATATACATCTGTCGAGCCTTTTCTATGCATATTATTTAAAGCAAAAGTTTTATTCAGATTTTAATTTGTAACCTGTTCTTTTCACTTATTACAATGTTAGATTTTCTTCTCATCCTTAATGTTTAGTATTTTAATGGCTACTTCATTCTTATTACACATTTCATAATTCATGTAAATAATGCATATTTTCAGAAATTTAGATTGTTTCCATTTCTTCTTATTATCAACCTACCTGGGATGTACTTACTCACATCCAGGCCCACAAGTATAAAAAACGTTTTTTCTTAAGTTAACTCCAAGACAAATTTGCAAGTCAAAGAGTATACTGGATCCTTCACAAGAAGTATACCATCTTAACTGAATTTTGTGGTAAAGTTACACTTTTCATATTGTTATCCAGAAAGAAGTTTGTAGCCCAAAATAGCTAGGCCTATTGCTACACAAAATATTGTATAATTAGTTAAAATGTTTATGACATTTATCTGATAATATCTGATAAGAATTATCGGATTAATAGCTTTAAGTCACCTTATTTCAGAGAAAAAAATACTTGAACTGATTTATTTGGTAAAATATTTTGTACATTAATTCATTTATTTAACAAATATTTACTATTTTCTGTGTGCCAATACTTTTCCAGACACTGGGAAAACAAGGTCTCCCCTCTCAGCAAATTTCCATTCTATGATAGGAAAACAGACAATAAAAGTAAACAATGTTATTTGAGGCTTTTGCAAGTATTGTGAAGAAAATAAAGCAAGACAATGTGATAGAGAGTTATAAGACATGTGAGTGTATGGTAACATTAGATAATGTGACCAGAAAGGCTTCCCTCAGGAGGTAATATCTGATGATTTTTAGTAGGTTTGAATGATAATAGGTGACCAGCACTGCAGTGGAAGAGTCTTTCTGACAGAGGGAATAGCAAATGCAAATGTTCTGAGGTAAGAACAAATTTAGTTTGAGGTATAGAAAGTATGCTTATGTGCAGGACCATGGTAAACAAAAGGAAAAGTAATAGCAGATAAATGTGCCTGTTTCAGCTGTGAATATGCAGTTAACAGAAAATTTTAATTAATGACAAAAGATATGTTAATCGTATTATTATATGTATTAAAACTAAGCTTCAGGATGCATTGACTTTGTAATTTAATATATTATCTTTTTTGGACTCCTATAAGTACTTTTTAAATTATAACACATACTTAGTGTATATGTATAACACATACATAAGTATACACCTCAAGATGTGTTTATAAAGTGAATACACTCATGTAATCATTACCCAGTTGAAGAATTAGAACATTATCAACACCTCTGAAGTACGCCTATTCATTCCCCTTCTTCATTCACTCCCTTATCTGTTAACCTTTCTTCCTTATTCTACTTCTCTTTTTTTCTTTTGTTCAACATCATGTTTGTGAAAGTTTCATGCATATCGTTGCAAGTATTTGTACTTCATTCATTTCTATTGTTGTATAATGTTACATTGCATGAATATGCAGCAATTTGTCTGTTCTACTGTAAAAAGCAATAAGGATTTAGTTATTTCCAGGTTGGACACACATAATTTTGCTATGAAGGGTTTTATATATGCATTTTGGTAAATATATGCATGCATTTTTGTTGGGTAATTGACCTAGGAGTGTTAATTGCTAGGTTATAGGGTATGCATATCTGTATTCAGCTTTGGTAGATACTACCAAACATGTTTTCAAAGCAGTTGTACAGTTTTACCTTCTCAGCAGTAGTATGTCGGTTCCAGTTCCTCGTTGTTGACAGTATTTGGTATTGTCAGTCTCTTTCATTTTAACTATTATAGTGAGTGTGCATTGTTACTGTAGCTTGGTTTTAATTTACATTTTTTCTTGTTTGATGAGAACTAGAATACCTTTGGCAATTTTGATAGCTTCTTTTAGGCAGTGCCTATATTTTGTCCATTTTTAAATAATTATCTTTTTGATTTGTGAGAGTTTTTTTTCTATATTTTGGATAAAATTTCTTTTTCAGATGTTGGAAATATTTTCTCTCTAGCTTGCCTTTTCATTCTTGAACGGTATCTTTTGATGAACTTACATAACTTAATTTTAATGTAGTTTAACATCAATTTTTCTGGAAGTTGGCCATTTTTTAGTTCTAGTTACAAAATTTTGCCAACCATGAGGTCAAAAACAGAATATGTTTTTTTCTGTTTTACTTTTCACACTTAGATCTATAATTTTTATTGTGTTTTTGTGTATGTGGTATAAGCTAGGAGTAAAGATTTGGGTTTTTTCCCTCATATGGATACCCACTTGAACCTACATTATTTGTTTTAAAAACTGTGTTGCAGTATCACCATTGTCATAAATCCACCAATCATATACGTATAGATCTTTTTCTAGATTCTTTTTCATTGGTTTATTTGCCCCGTTAGGGCTTGAAAGTACCAGATTTTTAGTCAAGAAACTGAAATTCTTCCTACTACATTTCAGTAAAAATTTGTGTTTTCTAATTAGAGAAAATATTTATTTTCCTATTTTTATGTGTAGCTCATTGCTAAAAATGTTATTTTTGTTTTTATACCTCTATGCAATTTAAAACCCCAGAAAGCAGATCTTTTAATCTTATTTTTCTGTCCTCATTCTTTCTTGTGCATTTCATCTCCCTTTTGAGTATGTGTTTTTTCCACAGTATAACACATCTTTAACTAGATCTTTCAATGAAGATATTTTATTGATAAAATTCTGAGTTTTATAATTGTCCTTATTTTTGTCCATGTTCCATTTATAGATTGTAGATTATAAGTTATATTTTTCTTGTATTAGTGTCATTCTGTTGTTTTCTGCGTTTTCTTCTAGGTTATCTTGTCTTTATTTTTGTCCATGTTCCATTTATAGATTGTAGATTACAAGTTATATTTTTCTTGTATTATTGTCATTCTATTGTTTTCTGCCTTTTCTTCTAGGTTATCTTTCTTCTTCTTCTTTTTTTTTTTTTAAATCAATTTCTGACCTTCTCTTAATTCTGAGCAGCATTCTGGGTAATTTCCTTAGGCTTGTTCCTTAATCATTTTCAGCTGTGCCTAATATGCTGCTTGACTTATTTGTTAAATTTCTATTTTAGTGATCATGTTTTAATTTCTAGAAATTCTCTCCGTCCTATTTTAGATTTTCCCTTTTGATCTTCTTTTTTATGTTTTTAATAATTTTGAAGATTTTAAAAAATCTTTTAATAAATTAATTTGAATTATATAAATTATATAATATAGAAACAAAATATATAAATATATAATATGTAAATTAAAAATTAAATACACTTGATTATTCTAATATGTAAAGCTGTTGTGACTAATTTTACTTATTCCATGGTGGAATATTCCCTTCTGTTTTATAATATTGGTTACAAATTTCAGCAGACCAGTTTTTGTAGGGTTTTTGTACAGATTGGATTGAAAGTTTATTCTTCCACTACTCTATTGCAATTGCCAATCATCTACAGAGAAATACTGGTTCAGAATGACTATATTAATTTCTTCATTGATTTTCGGGTAACTCGAGTAGTTACTAAAACCAAATCAATGGAGATTGGGGAGTAGGCCAGTGGTACAAAATTTGGGGCATTATTTTTAACCCAAAACTACGGTAGAGACAGTCAAGCCCTTTTGCCTCCTTTTCTTTGAAGGTATTAGATCTTCAAAGTTTTCACCATGATACAGAGCTGCATTCCTAATTCCCCACTTCATAAACTGACCCAGGGTCCTATATTCTGTCCTCCTACACTGCATCAAGAGCAAAACCATTTGGTTATAGAATTATATACTTTTTTTTTAACTCCAGAAAATTAGTGATGAAAGTGTAAATTGCACAAAGTGTTTAAATAAATATGCAGTCACAATGAGGAGTGGCGGTTATCAGTATAATCACTAATCACATGAAATCAAGAAAACACAAATGGCTGGGCATGGTGGCTCACGCCTATAATCCCAACACTTTGACTTTGGGAAGCTAAGGTGGGCGGATCATTTGAGGTCAGGAGTTTGAGACCAGCCTGGCCAACATGGCAAAAGCCCATCTCTACTAAAAATACAAAAAAATTAGCTGGGCGTTTTGGCGGGCACCTGCAATCCCAGCCAATCAGGAGGCTGAGGCAGGAGAATCACTTGAGCCCAGGAGGCAGAGGTTGCAGTGAGCCGAGATCATGCCACTAGTGACAGAACGAGACTCTGTCAAAAAAAAAAAAAAAGGCATTAGAAGAAAACACAAATGTAATTGAGGAAGATTAGATGTTTCCTGCTGTTGTATGTGTTTTCATTAATTTCTGCTTTTCATATATCTTTCTATTGCTGCACTTTTTCTAACTTGTTAGGAGTTAGAGCTGGTGCTTACACGATTGATTGTTGTTTTTATTTTTTTAATATGTACATTCTAATACATACAATTAAGACCACAAAATTACCTCTAAGCACAGCTTAACTTTATTCTACCAATTTGATATGTCATGCGTTCATTACAACTGAGTATCTTCTCATTTCCACTGTGATTTCCTCTACGTGGGTTATTTATTTAAGTTTTTAATTGTTATGGATATGTTGTAGGTGCATATATTTAGGGATACAGGAGATATTTTGAAACAGGTATATAATGTTTAATGATCACATCAGGGTAAATGGGGTATTCTTCACCTCAAACATCATTTCTTTGTGCTATAAACATTCCACTTATACATTTTTAGTTATTTTTAAACATACTATAAATTATTGTAGTCACCCTGTTTTGCTATCAGATACTAAATCTTATTCATTCTGTCCAGCTATATTTTTGTACCTATTAACCATTCCTACTTTGCCCCAGCCTCTGGTAACCATCATTCTACTCTCCATCTCCATGAGTTCAGTTCAGTTGTTCTACAGTTTCCTGAGATGTGAATGTCGAAATCATCAACTGTAATTATGAATGTTTATATATCCTTTCAGTTCTGTCAGTTTTTACCTTATGTGTTTTGAACCTCTGTTGTTAGTTACATACACATTTACAGTTGATATATTTTCCTGATGAATTAACTTTTAAAAAACATTATGTATGAAACTTAGCTACAGCTTTCTTATTATGTTGTCATAATATATTTTTCCCATCTTTATAGTTTTTTTCTGTTTTTATATGTAGCGTTTCTTTAGATACCCTATAGTTAGCACTTATTTTCCTCCTCCCCACAGTCTGCCTTTTCTGTGATTTCTGCCTTTAAGTCAGTGCATTAAGCCCATTTACACTTTAGGAAATTAATGATGTAGTTGAGTTTAGGCTCTCAACTTTTATTTATCTAAAAATTTTATTTTGCCTTCATGTTTCAAGGATATTTTTGATGCATATAAAACTGTAGGTTTTAGGGTTTTGTCTGAGCACTTTAAAGATAGCATTGTTATTGACAAGAAGTCAACTTTTTTCTTATTGCTCTTGTATATGTATTGTAGACTCTCACTGCTTTTAATATGTTCTCTATTACTGATATTTAATTTGGTTATGATATGCCTTGCAGTTTCATTGCTTATTTTACTTGGGGTTCATTTAGTTTCTTGGATGTATGGTTTGGTATCTTACATAAAATTTGGAGAGTTTTTCACAATCACTTCTTCAAATATTTTTCTTTCCCCTCTTGTTTTTTTTTGTTTTGTTTGTTTTAGAGACAGGGTCTTGCTTCGCTACCCAGGCTGGAGTGCAGTGGTACAATTATAGCTCACTGCAACCTTGAACACGTGAGTTCAAGCAATCCTCCTGCCTCAGCCTCCCAAGTAGCTGGGACTATAGGCATCCACCACCACACCCAGACCCCTCTTCTTTTCCTGGTACTACATTTACAGTCTGGTCTCTGAATCCATGGGTTCTGCATCCATAGATTTCACCAATCACAGATTGAAAATATTTGGGGAAAAAAGCAATTTAAAAAACAGTAAAAAGTAATAAAACTAAAAAATTAAAACAAGACAGTGTAACAACTATTTACTTCACATTACACTGTATTAGGTATACTGTATTTAAAGTATACAGGAGGATGTTTGTAGGTTATATGCAAATACTATACTGCTATACCATTTTATATGAGGAACTTGAGCATGTGGAAAATTTGATATCTTTGGAGAGTCCTGGAACCAGTCCCCACAGATACTGAGGGATGACTGAATATGTATATTAGATCATGGGGGTGTTCCACAGGTCACTGAAGCTCTTTTCAGTATTTTTAGACCTTTTTTGTTTTCTGTGTACTTAATTGTAGATACTATTGTTATGCATTCATCTTTTCTAGTTAAGCAAATCTTGTATATTTTCTTTATTTGCAGATACAGATGGTCCCCAAGTTATGATAAACTTAGTTTTTTTGACTTTACTATGGTTTTATTGGGGGTATTAAATGCATTACGATGTTTTAGACTTACTATGGGTTTATTGGGACATAATCCCATCATAAGTCAAGGAACATCTGTATTACATTTTCCAGCTCAATAAATTTTATTTGATTGTCCTATATTATCCATTTATTTGCTAATTATGTTCATATTTTTATATCACTGAACATACTTAATAGTTTTTTAATGTCATTGTTAATTTTCTTGTTATCTTTGTTATTTCACTATCTTATTTTTCTTGAAACTGATTTTTGTCTTGGTTATGGGTCATGTTTCCTCATTTCTTTGTAGGTGTGGTAATTTTTTATTAGATGTGAGTGTTGTGTGAGTGTGACATTGTTGAGTGTCTGAACTTTGGCATTTTTCCAGAATGTTGAACTTTGTTTTAGCAGGCTGTTAGTTCATATATGGATTATCAGAGTAGGATTGTTTTAAAGCTTTATGACATATGTAGATTAGCCTTTACTCTAGGGCTTGTTTATTCCTTCTACTTAGGTATGACATTTTGGGAATTTCTCCTGAAAGAGCTAGGTGTATATGAGTTTTCTCTATTCTAGGAATTGTTTAATTACAGCCTCTTATAATTGTTCTCTACAGTTTTTTGACTAGCATTGTGGAGTTTGAGCATACATCTGTGTAACTTAATACTTAGCAATGAACTCAAAGTATATGTATGTAGATTCATGGAGCTCTTTCTCTGCATAACTCTTCCCTTATTGAAAATTTGCTCTCATATTCTAGCCTCCTTAGTTTGCTGTGCTCTGTTCAGTGTTTTCAGCTTAGCAATCACTATGATATCTTGGGTTTCTCTTCCTTATGCTTTAGTCTAGAATTAATGTCCAAATAAAAATACCAGTCAATCATTGGAATAACCTCATTTGTTTCTCTTGTTCAGTGATTACAATCTTGCATTACCTTTTTTCCAATCTCTGAAAACAGTTTTTTCATACATGTTGGGTTTTGGTAGGATGACTACTCCAGTACCATACTCCATATGGCCTAAATAAATAGTCACTTGAAAGTATTTTTCTAAATTTTAAATTTACCTTTTTTTTTTTACCCCATGACTTTTTGAAAGTGTTTTAATTTGGCTTAACCACAGTTACCTTTATCATTTATTCTTCCTTAGACTGTAGATAATGAGCTTTTCTGTTTTTTATTTGTCAGAAAATGTTTTTATGTCACTTTCATTCTTGAGGAACAGTTTCATTGTTTAAAAATTCTATGTTGGCAGGCTGGGTACATTAGCTCACGCCTGTAATCCCATGTAATCCCAGCACTTTGGGAGGCCGAGATGGGCGGATCACCTGAGGTTAGGACTTCACGACCAGCCTGACCAACATGGTGAAACCCCGTCTCTCCTAAAAGTACAAAAATTAGTTGGGCGTGGTGGCACGCACCTATAATCCCAGCTACTTGGGAGGTTGAGGCAGAATCGCTTGAACCTGGGAGGCAAAGGTTGCAGTGAGCTGAGATCACGCCATTGCACTCTAGCCTGGGTGATAGAGCGAGACTCCGTCTCAATGAAAAGAAATACGTTGGCAGATATTTTCTTCCATCATTTTGAAAATATCCCATTGTGATTTTTCTCTTTGTTCTTCAGGAGTTTTATGATGATGTTTCCACACCTTTTTTCTTTTTTTATCTTTCTTGGAGTTTGTAGTGCTTCTGAAATATATAGGTTAACATCTTTCAGTTATTTTAGAATAATTTTCTGCCCTTATGTTGTCACATATTCTGTCTGCCCATTCTTTCTCTTCTTCAGGAACTCCAATTATTTGTATGTTAGAACTTTCCACTGTGTGCCTTATGTCTCATACACTTTTTTTCTCTTCATCCTTTTGTCTCTTTATACTTCAAACTTATTTACTTGCCCTCTCTTCTTGCTCGTAAATTCACTCTTGGGTTGTATCTAATCAGTTCTTAAACATATCCACTGAATTCTTAATTTTAGTTATGTTTTTCAGTTGTAGAATTTCTTTTTAGTTCTTTCATATAGTTTTCATTCCTTTGCCAAAATTTTTAGTTTTTTATTTCTTTGAACTTACTATTCGTTGTCATTTTAAGTTTTGTGTCTGATATCTTTAATATCTGAATTCTTGTGGCCCTTCTTTCTTGGTTATTGAACGTTGTCTTTTAAAAAAATGTGCCTACTTCTTTTTTATTGCTACCAAACATTGTTTGTCATAGATTTTTTGTGCAATGGATTTCTTTGATGATCACATGAAACCAGTAAGCCTTTTTCCAACTAATGGTTTTAAATGCCTAAGAACTTTGATTCCAAAAAAAAAACCCAGTTGTTTTGAAATATACACATAATGTCACAGATACTGCTAATATTACTATAGCTCATTGCTTAATATTCAGAGTTGAAGAAATTCTAAAGAAATGTCAGATTTCCAGGCCGGGCGCTGTGGCTCATGCCTGTAATCCCAGCACTTTGGGAGGCAGAGGCAGGCGGATCACAAGGTCAAGAGATTGAGACCATCCTGGCCAACATGGTGAAACCCCATCTCTACTAAAAATACAAAAATTAGCTGGGCGTGGTGGCACGTGCCTATAATTCCAGCTACTCGGGAGGCTGAGGTAGGGGAATCACTTGAACCCGGGAGGTGGAGGTTGCAGTGAGCCGAGATGGTGCCATTGCACTCCAGCCTGGGCGAAAAGAGTGAAACTCCATCTCAAAAAAAAAAAAAAAAAAAAAAAAAAGAAATGTCAACTTTCCAGTAGTGTTTAATGTACATAGAGATGTCATTTTTCCCCCATCCAAGTTCACAGATTTCTGATTTCTTTCACAGTTCCTTTAGTCATCTGTGGCCCTCAGGTTAAAAAGCCCTAAACATAAAAAGATGCCTTTTTATATAAGTATCTGAAACTATAGATAATCAAATATTTACATCAAAGAATTAATTCCCTAGAATGTAGCAATATCCACATGAACTAAAAATAAGTAGAAACATTATTTTCATATTGTGTGACTATTTTTTAAAACTTATTTTTAAATTTAATTTTGAGATGGAGTCTCACTCTTCCGCCCAGGCTGGAGTGCAGTGGCACAATCACAGCTCCCTGCAGCCTTCAATTCCAGGCCCCAAGTGATCCTCCTGCCTCAGCCTCCCAAGTAGCTGGGACTTCAGGCACATGCCACCACTCCTGGCTAATGTTTTAAATTTTCTAGTTTGTAGAGATGGGGTGTCTCTTTGCTGCCCAGGCAGGTCTCAAACTCCCTGCCGCAAGTAATCCTCCCATCTTGGCCTCTTAAAGTGCTGGGATTACAGGCATGAGCCACCATACCTAGCCTGTGTGTGACTATTTCTAAAGCAATAGAATAGTTGTTTCAAATCATGGAGAATTAAATAATTTATCATTACAGTTTTGGAAAGACATCGTTGATGATAATGAAGTTCGTGACCTCATTTCTGACAGAAACAAGTCTCATGGTAAGTTAGTGAAAGCAAAATTTTTCAAAACCTTTGAAGTATTAATAAATGAAATATTAATTTAAGCGAAATATGTATTTTCTGTTGTAGAAGGTACATCAGGAGAATGGATTTGGGAGTCTTTATTTCATCCACCTCGAAAGCTGGGCATTAACGATATTGAAGGACAGCGGGTACTTCAGATTGCAGTGATTTTGCGAAATCTTTCCTTTGAGGAGGGCAATGTTAAGCTCTTGGCAGCTAATCGTACCTGTCTTCGTTTCCTATTACTTTCTGCACATAGTCATTTTATTTCTTTAAGGCAATTAGGCCTTGACACATTAGGAAATATTGCAGCTGAGGTAAGCATGTGACTGTACCTTAAACTAGTTTTTATAGTTAGCAACATTTATGTTACAATTTTAGGATGTGGCATTTTATAGTTGCCATATTTATAGACTATTAAATGCTTACATGTATTAGTTGCTAAAAATGGTCATGTAGAAGTATCACATACTTTTATGGAAAAAAGTATTTGAAATGATGCTTTAAATTCAGAAATGGCTATTTTTACAATAACAATTTTTAACGTTATGCAACATTGTCCTGTTTATTTTTTATTTTTATTAAATTTGAAGTATACAACTCTGGAAGAAGCATAGCTCAATAATAGTGTTGTTCCTTTTTCCAGCTTTTACTGGACCCTGTTGATTTCAAAACTACTCATCTGATGTTTCATACTGTTACAAAATGTCTAATGTCAAGGGATAGATTTTTAAAGATGAGAGGTGAGTTTTCACTGAAGT
Organism: Gorilla gorilla gorilla; assembly: GCF_029281585.2. Classification (NCBI taxonomy): domain Eukaryota; kingdom Metazoa; phylum Chordata; class Mammalia; order Primates; family Hominidae; genus Gorilla; species Gorilla gorilla. The sequence continues at coordinate 55,434,815 of NC_073234.2, read as the reverse complement.
ATTTACTTTCTAAAGTAAACAAACTGTCATTTCTTAGTAATACATATTTGTATGTTTTTCAGGCATGGAAATTTTGGGAAATCTTTGCAAAGCAGAAGATAATGGTGTTTTAATTTGTGAATATGTGGATCAGGATTCCTACAGAGAGATCATTTGTCATCTCACTTTACCTGATGTGCTGCTTGTAATCTCAACACTCGAGGTGCTATACATGCTCACGGAAATGGGAGATGTTGCTTGCACAAAAATTGCAAAAGTAGAAAAGAGCATAGGTAAGACTGGACCAAAAAAACACTTATTTTCTTTATTGAGTAAAAGTGTTTAATATGGTACTGTACAAAACCCTCAATTTATATTTGAGGTTTAGTGTTTTATTTTGAAGAGTCATTACCTCCTCAGGCATACTTGTTTCCATTATTCTTTATTATGCTTTAAATTCAGTGATGGCTATTTTTACAATAATTACATTTTTTAACGTTATGCAACATTGTCTTGTTTATTTTTTATTTTTATTAAATTTGAAATATACAACTCTGGAAGAGGCGTAGCTCAATGAGCAAGAAGCATCTATAATTTAGAAACCAGGATTACATGGCTATCAGTAATTCCTATTTCTTCTCTTAATTTCTGTTGTTACGTATTAAATTTGAAATGGACAAAACTGCTATATCTAACTTATCTGAGAGCAGGTCTTTCTGTTTCATATGGCCAGCTACTACTATTAAACAATTAAAGCTAAGTGAAATATGTTTCCTTCTGTTCCTAGAAGTTGCTGGTAGTGCTGCAATCTTTAAAAATCAATGAAGTCACCTCCATAAGAGCTATCAGTTTTAAATATACTTACTAACACATGCCATGTTAACGTTTTACTTGGTGATTAAAATGATATCTTTCTTAGGTGTAATAAATATTAAAATCAGAGTTAATAAAGATTCAGCTTGAAAACTGTTCTTATTGAGAAGTTAATGTGTCACTTTTCATATCAGTGATTCTTAAATCTGGCTACACATCAGAATCACTTGAGAATCTTTTCAAGTATATAGATATCCACTGCTGGGCATGGTGGCTCACACCTGTAATCCCAGCACTTTGGGAGGCCAAGGCAGGAAAATCACCTGAGCACAGTTCAAGATTACCCTGGGCAACATAGTGAGATCTCATCTATACGAAAAATAAATAAAATTAACCGGATGTAGTGGTGCATGCCTGTAGTTCCCAGCTACTTGGGAGGCTGATGTGGGAGGATCGCTTGAGCCTGGGAGGTTGAGGCTGCAGTGAGCTGTGATCGTGCCGGCACTCCAGCCTGGGTGACAGAACAAGATCCTTTGTCAAAAAAAAATATATAGATAGATAGATAGATATAGATATAGATATCCAGCTCCCACTCCAGAGCTATTAAATCAGTCTTCAGAGATTGAGCCTAAAACTGTTCTGTTTTTTTTTTGAGATGGAATCTCACTCTGTCGCCCAGGCTGGAGTGCAGTGGCCTGATCTTGGCTCACTGCAAGCTCCGCCTCCTGGGTTCATGCCATTCTCCTGCCTCAGCCTTCCGAGTAGCTGGGACTACAGGCACCATGCCCGGCTAATTTATTTTTTGTATTTTTAGTAGAGACGGGGTTTCACCATGTTAGCCAGGATGATCTCAATCTCCTGACCTCATGATCCGCCCGCCTCCGCCTCCCAAAGTGCTGGGATTACAGGTGTGAGCCGCCACGCCCAGCCTAAAAATCTTTTTTTTTAAAGATGCACAGGTAATTCTGATGTACTGTGATTCATGGACTAGCATTTATTCACATTTATAAGTATTCTGTACAACATGTGTTCACCAGTGATGGCATTCATTTATAATATTATTGGCTAATAACTATTGCTTTTTATTTATTTTAGACATGTTAGTGTGTCTGGTTTCTATGGATATTCAGATGTTTGGCCCTGATGCACTAGCTGCGGTAAAACTCATTGAACACCCAAGTTCCAGTCATCAAATGTTATCTGAAATTAGGCCACAAGCTATAGAGCAAGTCCAAACCCAGACTCATGTAGCATCTGCCCCAGGTTAGTGTTTTCACATATTCTTTTTCAGTGTGGTTATGAGTGTATAAGATTTGATTCTAAGAATAAATTTCAATGTGCAGTATAGAGAACTGATATTTTACAGTAGAGTAGGCCAAAGTGGAATTTGGATATGTACTCTAATTTCTTAGATATTATACATTCCAGGAGTAGCAGGATCAAGGTGAGCTCATAGGAAGAATAGTATAATAGGAAAATTAAGTTCGGCAGCATTTAGAGTAATGTGATGGATTAGATATTCATAATTATGATAGCTATAAGTGCCCCAATAGGCATATTATTTGTGATTTTGGTCATGGGAAATTGACATGCCAGGAATAGATTATTCATATATTACCTTATAATTTTCTCAGGTGATCATCAGGACGCGTAAGTATAATACTCCTAATGTCCTTAAGTCTTGGAACCAACACCACAGAATCAACAGCCTAGGAGAAGACACATGCACATATGTATACACACACTTACAAGCATGTATACCTGCATTTATGCACCTTTCCTAGTGTCTCTTAGCTCAATTCTGTTTAGCTCAACTGTAATTATAGTACAGACATGTCTAATAACTAGACTTCAGTCCTTGAACTCCTTCCACTGGCTCATTATGAGTCATCATTTTTTATATTTTACCACCCTTAACCTTTTTTTAGAGTGCTTTCTCTACCTTGGTTTATACTAAAAATACATATTTCATCTCACCTACCCTTCCATTTCCTATCCTCTCACCTCCTGCTGTCCCCAAGACACTTATCTTTCTTTATATTTTTTGAATGGAGGATGCTCGTGTTCTCAATTGATCTTAATTCTCACTTTGCAATTAATACAGAGGCTGTGTAGAATGAATTTCTTCAATTTCTTACTCCTTCAGTTACAAACTTATTAGCATCTGGACTCATTTTCCTTTAGCTTCTGCTCATTTCAGAAAGAGATGCTAATTTCTTCTGAAACTTACTCTGAATATCAGTCTTTCCCATCTCCATGTTCCCATATCTTAAATCTCTTTTTATTTACTCACTTTTTCCTTTCAGCTAGAAATGCGTTTAGGTCTCTTATCCTCCCTCGCTAGCCCCAAACCAAAAATTTCATTATCTTTAATCTTTAGCCATCACATCCATTCATCAGATCTTGTTGAGTCTTCCTAAATACCTGGCCTTTTCAATTGCCAATGCTTATGAATGAGATTGAACTCTCATCATCTCTAGCTATCTGTTCTCACATTCATTCATGGTCCCAATTTGTCTTCTACTCCACCTTGTAGTATGAAAATTATGTACTCTATGCAAAGTATGTAATAAGTATCACATATTTCATTGATTTCCATTATGTCCTTCTGAAGTGTATAGATTTGTGTCATATGTTCACTCAACTAACTTGGATCCACCTAACAAAAGTGGACAAATAACAGAAGGCACAAAATAGATAATTTTGACTGCCAGTCTATTCAATGAGCTTTCAACGACAGGTAATAGATGTTAAACAGCCAATTTATATTGGGGAATCTTTGGTCAGAATATTAATGGTTTCTCAACCTTGAGAAAGAAATGAAACTGTTCATATTGCTAGTTAAGTGGGAGGTGGGAATGTTTTTTACCATCAAAGAAGAAACTAAAGATTAAATTAATTGAGGGACATAAAGGAGCAGTGTTAGAGAAATTGATAAAATGTCAGTGAATACTCAAGGGTGATTTGATGAAGACTATTTTTTGCTGCGTGGTTAGCCTTTGACCTTCACAGTTCTTTTGACCTCAGCAAATGAACCTACTTCTCAATCTAAAATTTGGTCCTCATTTGGCAAATGAATGAATTTAAATATTGAGAATTTGTGGCTTATTCATTTATGTAGTAATTAATTCATTCATAGAGATGGGACTAGACTGCTCGGGATTGAAAAGAGTTAATTTTCAGCTGGAGAGCACTTTATTACTTGCGCTCTCCCTGACTGACAACTTTAAATTGTTTGATTGGTTATCCTTTGTGGTTTAGCTATTGTCTGCATAGTTTAATGCTGCTTTTTTATGGAATTACCATCTTTAAACTTTTTGCTCACTTCCCTCAATCCCTCTGAAAACTTTTATAACCTTTTACCCATTTTTAGGTTAACATCTAAATCTCTATCATAATTTAAATAGTTGCAAAGTATGTATTGTCTTGATGTATATTAAACTACATTTTTAAAAGAAAATAATTACAGTGCTTTTTGTATGCAGTGGAATCTTGATACCATCATTCATTTCTTAAAATACACAAACTCTTTAACATCAGAAATTTTATAATATTCCTCTTTCACCTTGAACTTGTATTCCAGTATCCTCACAAGAGTTTTATCCTAATATAATACATTTTATGTTTGAGATTCTTTTTTATTCATCACCCTGTCAATACTTTTTAGTTACAGAATAGACATTTTTAAAGTTTTTCAATTCCTTGTTATTCTTTAAAGCTCTAAATTTTTAAAATTTCATTTGGCCAGGCACTGTGGCTTACGCCTATAATCCCAGCACTTTGGGAGGCTGAGGCAGAAGGATCACTGGAGGCCAGGAGTTTGAGACCAGCCTGGCAACATAGTGAGATTCCATCTCTACAAAATCAGGAAAAAAATTAGCTGAGCATGGTGATGCATGCGTGTAGTCCCAGCTTGGGCCCAGGGAGTCAAAGGCCGTAGTGAGCTATGAATGTGTCACTGCATCCACCTTAGGCAATAGAGCAAGAACCTGGTCTATCTCAAAAAAAAAAAAAAAAATACATATATGTATATACATATATACACATACACACACATATATGTGTGTGTGTATATATACACATGTATATGTATATATATACACACACGTATATGTATATATATGTGTATATACACACACGTATATGTATATATATGTGTATACACACACGTATATGTATATATATGTGTATATACACACGTATATGTATATATGTGTATATATACACACGTATATGTATATATATGTGTATATATACACACGTATATGTATATATATGTGTATATATACACACGTATATGTATATATATGTGTATATATACACACGTATATGTATATATATGTGTATATATACACACGTATATGTATATATATGTGTATATATACACGTATATGTATATATATGTGTATATATACACACGTATATGTATATATATGTGTATATATACACACGTATATGTATATATATGTGTATATATACACACGTATATGTATATATATGTGTATATATACACACGTATATGTATATATATGTGTATATATACACACGTATATGTATATATATGTGTATATATACACACGTATATGTATATATATGTGTATATATACACACGTATATGTATATATATGTGTATATATACACACGTATATGTATATATATGTGTATATATACACACGTATATGTATATATATGTGTATATATACACACGTATATGTATATATATGTGTATATATACACACGTATATGTATATATATGTGTATATATACACACGTATATGTATATATATGTGTATATATACACACGTATATGTATATATATGTGTATATATACACACGTATATGTATATATATGTGTATATATACACACATATATAAAACGCACATACATATATTTTATCATTACAGGTTTTATTAATAAATGGTACATCAAATAGTAAATACATTGTAAATTTTTATAAATAATTATTAAACAAGGCCGGGCACAGTGGCTCATGCCTATAATCCCAGCACTTTGGGAGGCCAAGGCGGGCAGATCTTGAGGTCAAGAGATTGAGACTATCCTGGCCAACATGGTGAAACCCCATCTCTACTAAAAATACAAAAATTATCTGGGCATGATGGTGTGCGCCTGTAGTCCCAGCTACTCAGGAGGCTGAGGCAGGAGAATTGCTTGAACCCGGGAGGCAGAGGTTGCAGTGAGCCGAGATCGTGCCACTGCACTCCAGCTTGGACTGAGACTCCATCTCAAAAAAAAAAAAAAAAAATTATTAAACAAAAATTTACTTGAAATGTATCTCTTAATAAGATGAATAGGACTCTCCCCTCTCATTCTCTAGATGCTATTAATTCAGTATATCTCTCAATGACTATTACTTACTGCTAGAATGAAACTGGAGTTTAGCATCAGTAGTATCCCTGTTTCCCTTTTTATAGATGTAAATTGAAAAATCTAGTTTGCATCATTAAATAGATGAAGATAGAATTTACAGTTCTTTGAACTTCAGAATTTTCCAAAAAGTATTAAACTTATTTTTTACAATCATCTGAAAACTTGAGTTCTCCTTTGTTTTGTTGAAATCAAAGAAGTAGCAAGTGGACCTGACTGCAAGAATATTTGTGGCTCAGTCATTAGAGGCCTTTTTTTTTTTTAAGTTTCTGGAAAATATATCAAAAAGATATTAACAAGATATGACTGTAAATTATACTTGTTACTGTTTTACTTACGTATCTTATGTAACCTGATATATTCAAGAAGTTTTAGCACAGTGGTTCTCAAACCTTAGGTACATCAGAATCATGTGATAGACTTACTAAAGATTTCTGGGCTACATTCCCTGAGTTTCTGGATCCAGTGGGACCTGAGATTTTTTTTTTTTCTTTTTTTTTTTTTCTAAAGACAGCGTCTCACTCTTGCCCAGGCTGGAGTGCTATCTCAGCTCACTGCAACTTCTACCACCTGGGCTCAAGACTATCCTCCCACCTCAGCCTCCTGAGTAACTGGGACTACAGGTGGCCACCATCACACCCAGCTAATTTTTGTATTTTTTTAATAGAGATGAGATTTCACCATGTTGCCCAGGCTGGTCACAGAATTTTCATTTTTATCAAGTTCTCATGAGATGCAGATGCTGCAGTCCAGGGACTGTATTTTTAGGATTACTGGGTTGGGAAAATTGAAATATTGTTCATTTCAAGACCGTTACAATGTATTTGATGTTTAGGTGCTTTTTATCATATACTTCAAATATATTTTTGTGAAAACCTTGACACTGCAGATTTACCTCAGTGGATTTTTTGGAAAATGTCTGCCACGTAACCTAGTAAAGATAGTTTTTATTAACAAAAGTCTCTTGCTTAATCAGACTCTTTTTGTTACTTAGAAAAAGTCCAATGTTGTTTTTCAATTCAAGAAAGTATGTTAGTATGACACGTTCTTTCCTTCAGAATTTTAACAGTTGAATTTGTCATGAGTTCGTAATCTGAATGAAATAAAATACCACCACCTTCTATACTTTTTCTTTCTTTCTCTCTTTCTTTTTTTTTTTGAGAAAGGGTCTCACTCGGTCACCCAGACTGCAGTGCAGGGGCGCCATCAGAACCTGGCTCACTGTAGTGTTGACCTCGGGAGCTCAATCGATCCCCCTACCTCAGGCTCCTGAGTAGTTGGTACTACAAGTACATGCCACCAAGTCTGGCTAAGGACGGGGTTTCACTATGTTGCCCAGGCAGTCTCAAACTCCTGGGATCAAGCAATTCACCCACTTTGGCCTCCCAAAGTGCTGGAATTACAGGCATGAGCCACCGTGCCTGGCCCACCTTTGATATTTCTTTAAAATATTTTCTGTACTTTGTTTACACAGGATTCTGCCTAAGAAGTAATGCATTCTTTGACAGTAGTTAAGGAGGCAAGGGCATTAAGCAGAATTATCATTACTCTACAATTTATCTGAATTTAGAACAAACCAAGGGGCCAGAATACCCAATTTCTAATGCCCAACTTTGCCCTCAATTGTAATATGTAAAATACTGATATTGACAGGAAGCTATACCAATAATACCTTGGTTAAGAGGCTTCATGGACACTAATGTTTCTAATTCTCTCTTTAGTGTTCCACGTTACACTATAACAATAATAATAGTAGCTAGCATTTATATAGTGCTTACTTTGTGCTAGGCATTATTTTAAGTGACTTGCACATAATCTAATCCTTATAGCAACATACGAGGTTAGTGTACTGTTACTTTCGTCCATTGTATGGACAGAGTTATTTTGCTCATAGTTACACAGCTAGCTAGTGAGTGATGGAATTCTCTGGCTCTGGATTTATGCATTTAACCATAATGCATAATCCTGCAGGGTTATCAAAGATGGGGTGAGAATTAAGTCATTTGATTCCAAAATGAGAGAAAAACAATTATCAAAGAGGAGGTGATATTCTCATGCAGAGCAGTTTTAGGAAGAATACATAAGAAAGTTGAGTATCTGGAAATTGATTCAAAGTGTAAGCACCTTCATTTAGAATGTCTTCAGGTATCCTGAGGGCAGTGCTCCTCAGTTTGTGGCTACTTTTTATAGTAATTATGTTTCCAGTTTAAATTCCCATTTGTGATTTTATTCTTCTTTCTACATTGTTTATAAAGACTTCTCATGATTTCAACGTAATTTCTAGTGTTTCATGAAATTGATTGCTAATTCATTCAGGAAATTTCAGTCTAAGTAGGGTATACTCTTTCATAGTAAAGATGATAAAGGGAGGAAGATTTCTACACAGTTTCAGGCCCTAGAAAGTATTTTCTGTATTAATATAGTCAACTTAGAAGGGGAAGAAAAGATAAGCTAGGATTGCCAACAGGAAAAATTATTTTTGTTCTAACTGTTGCATTATCTCAAGGAGCATATAATAGTATGGCCTCTAAAATGTGACAGACCTGGATTCAAATCCAACACTTTTAAAAGAAGTCCTTTGAAGTATACCCAGCTCTGCTATCTCCACCGTGTTCCTGGCTGAACTTAATCTCTGAGCTTTAGTTTTCTGATCTGTAAAATAGGTATAATTAAACTTAGACTTAAAAGATTAAAATATATAATGTAAATATAAATGGATTTATACAGAGTATATGTTTATTAAGTGGCTACAATTAGCTGTTACCTCAAAGAAAGCATGGGGCATTCATCAAAGGTTATGATTGCCTCAGATCATTCACACATTTGGCTGTACTATGGAGCTTGCCTAGTTCCAATAATTTTAAAATGCATTTGTTCTGTTTGAGGGTTCTGAGAAGCTTTGCTAAAATATCATCTGAAAAAAATTGTGTAATAAGCTTAAAAACTACATTGCCATGTCACATAGCAAGTTTTCTAAAAACCTACAAAGTAATGCTGATCAATAGTGAAAAAAGGATAATTAATTTTTATTTACAAATATATGATTCAGACTTATAATTTATAATATGACTTTATACTTTTCATGTTTTCCTTAGTTCCTTTGTATAACATAGGGGAGAAGAAAAGGTAACATACATCATTTTTCTACAGATCTCTTCAACATGTTAGAAAATAATAGGTGATTTACTCATTTATTCATTGACCTTGAAACTTTTAGAATATGTCATAGATGAAACTTTAGAAAGTATGTGTCTTAAGATTAATAGCTAGTACATTTGTATACAACCAGGTTGCCTCTTTCAGGAAAAAAGTATAATTCAAATGTATTATTACAACAGCTATCTTCTTTTTTTCTTCCCCAGAAAAATTATGGAAATCCTTTTTTGAATATGGGACTTTAAATTAGTTCAGCTTTTGTTCAATGTATTCCAAAAATTTTATATATGCCACTTACAGAGTTATTAATCTTTTAAATTAGGGAGTGAAGCCATAATTTCTGCTGCATTCTGCTTCCGTAGCTAAGCTGAAAGATGCTCAACTTACGTGTTGAACTGTATGACCCTGGGCCAGTTTTTTTAAATCACTTTGAGTCTCAGTTTTCTTATCTGTACCTACCTCACAGAAGAATTAAGTAAGCAGATATTGTAAAGTATTTAGTTCAGTGTCTTGCCCATGGGAATAACAGAGGTTATATTAACTAAATCATCCATATTAATTGTTATTATTTGAATGATTATGAGGTTAAACAAAATAGTTCATATGAATCCTCTAAGACAGTGCCTGGTATGATATGTGCTCCATTAAATATTAGGTTTGTTCTCAAATGTGTATACTTTCATATGTTTATACACCTTTTAAAAAGGTATTCATTGTGTTAATGGGTTCAATATCCATAAAAAAAGTATGGCAAATAGTGACTAACTTTTAAGAAATGATGTAGCTAATGTATTTTTTTCTTTAGCTTCCAGAGCAGTTGTAGCGCAGCATGTTGCTCCACCTCCAGGAATAGTGGAAATAGATAGTGAGAAGTTTGCTTGTCAGTGGTAAGTGGTTTATTTCTATTAAGGATTTATCCTTGGGAGGAGTAAAGCAAAGAAAAAAAGGAAATGTATTGTACAGACATCCAGAATGTTTTATTCTGTATCCCTTTTTAGTTAGAGTAGAATATCATTTACACAAAGAAAGGACACTTTAAAATCCCCTTGTATATTGGAATAATTTGAAAGAAAAATATTCATCAGAATTTTCAGAATTAAAATAGTATGACTAGAATGTCATTAAATTACACCATTTAACTTTTTTCAGAGTAAAATTTGTGTTAAAAAGTTATCTTTCACTTTGTAGAAAGTACAGTTTGTCAGATTACAAAATTTGTTCTTCTAAAATTAACATTTTGTTAAAACTGAATTGGACTGACCTTAAGAAAATAAAAGCAGGTGTTTTAAAATGTCTCTTCTCTTCCATCTAAAACAAAACGTCTTATTCATTAATAATTTTTGGGTGTGTAATAGTAGACGGACATTAATCAAATAATAGAACAGAAATAAGCAGCTTGACAATAATATTTCCTTGAAAAGATTGTGTAGTCCTATCTGCACCACTTTCTGAAAAAAAGCAAATGAAGAGTTTTAAAAATTTCACTTGTTATGGATAGTTGCCTCAACATTAGTATGAAGTTCGGCTTAAATTCTTTAGGAGATTAACAGATTGAATTACACAATCACTTTCCAATGATATATCACTTTAAAAATTTCTTGATCACTTTTCTGCCATTCACTAACATTATTTGTCTCCCATTTCATGCTCCTGTCACTCTTTGTTCCGTATTTTTGGTGCTTTCAATACATATTTTTGTTCCTATGACAGTTTTCTCCGGACTTTTCTACTTTGCTTAAATCGGGTTTATGGTTTTAAATATCTCTAATTGTTTGCTTTTCCCTCACCTTCTATATTTTTACACATTGGCCCCTTATACTTGAATCTTTTCCAGTAATATTTGGAAATGTTGTTTGTCTTCTACATTGCAACCAAAATGAAGTTTTTATATCTAGTCTTTTTGAAATTTCAGTACAGACAGGATTATGAAAGTTGGAAAGAATACACACCATAACCACTATAAAATGTGTATGTGTTAAGCATAGATTTGGTCTTATAAATCCCAGTTGCACATTTCTGCTATTTCTTGGAGAGGGGGAAGAGAATCATTTTACAGTTTTTTTTTAAATCATAATTACTATTTGATTTAGTTTTTTAGAAAAACTAAGTTTAGCCTATTATACATAGTGAGTTATGAAAAGAGCCTATCAGGGTAATTAGGCCCCCAATCCCAATTTATAGGTAAAGGTCATTTTAAGAAAAAGACAAAATGAGGTTTGAATTAGTTTGTAATGGATTACAAATTAAAACTGTTTTGAAATGGGGAAATGGGAGTGTGCAGCATGGAAAGTGTCATTGTTTTAGGAAGTAGCTGAAAAGCTTGGATAAGTTTTTTCTGTAGGAATTTGATCCAAGAGCCAAGAAAAGTTTAACCTTAGTTCAGTTTCCCCCCATTTTCTTCAGCTACAATGCAAATAGCACGTAATTGGGAACTTGTTTTATGTTATGATTATTACAAAACAGGATGCCGAATAGATATTCACTAAATAAAACTATTTCTTATAGAACATTTGTTGTCAGCAGACCAACCCTGCTCTCATTGGGATGTGAACATAGTTTTTATATTTGTTGTCAGTGTCATTTTTAATACTAAAATAAGCATGTTAATCTATTGATTTAATCTAAAATTTAGCATATATTTTTGCTACTAATGTATGAGTCAGTGAAATTTGATTAGTAGGTATAATTATTAGTTTTAACACATTGCCTCCACATGGCTTTAGTATATTTAAATACGGAGTTTCCTAGAGTATATTGTATAATGCTTAATTTTTCTCCTCTTTTAGGCTAAATGCTCATTTTGAAGTAAATCCAGATTGTTCTGTTTCTCGAGCAGAAATGTATTCTGAATACCTCTCGACTTGCAGTAAATTAGCTCGTGGTGGAATCCTAACATCAACTGGATTTTATAAATGTCTTAGGTAGGATCCATAGTTCTTTAAATAAAGTCCATTTACATCACTTACAACATCTCTTGCTCTTTAAAGAAAATACCAAATATCTAGTTTTAAATATTTCTACTACTAGAAATTTCGTATGGATAGGTTATAGTGTGGTGGAGGTTTAAATAAAAAGCAGTTTCAGAAATCACATCTAGTGTTTGTGTTGGAACATTATGAGATTTATCAAAGAAATGAAGTTTACTTTCTTTTTCCTACCTACTTTTACATGTTAAAGACATGACTGTATCTTTTTAATCTTGAATAATAGAATATAATATTATTATCTTCAAATACAAAGACTTTTTGATATTTTGCAAAGTACATAAAAATAGGTATCTTTTATTAGTTATATGTGGGTGGAATTGTTTAAAACCCAGCGACATTGTTAATAAATAATGATGTTTCAAATGGGATGATTAATCTTTTATATTTCTTTGCTTTCCATCCTTGCAGAATATAACTATGAGTCATACTGGTTCATACATAAGCAACAGTAAACATACTGCTGTTGTTCATGTAAACATAATGTTAGAAGTCAATGTGATAGTTATCAAAACTTACTGATTATGTATGTACTTTACAGAACGGTCTTTCCAAATCATACAGTGAAGAGAGTGGAGGATTCCAGTAACAATGGGCAGGCACATATTCATGTGGTAGGAGTAAAACGGAGGGCTATACCACTTCCCATTCAGATGTACTATCAGCAGCAACCAGTTTCTACTTCTGTTGTTCGTGTTGATTCTGTTCCTGATGTATCTCCTGCTCCTTCACCTGCAGGTGTTAATTTTTATTGTATTTTTAAAGTATTACTGATTTAATAATAAAACTGAATGAAAAATATATATTCTATGCATTTTAAATGTATAACTTTTGTGTCTCCAGTAGCATTTTCTTACTTGGTCTATTACCATATTCATATGATTCAAAATTGTTAGATGTTAATTTCTTAAAACTATTTTCTCTTAAGTAAAATAATTCCTACTTGGGATTTTCAGTCATTTCATTTGGAATTTTGATGTTTTCTTCATATTTTCAGGAATCCCTCATGGATCACAAACCATAGGAAACCATTTTCAGAGGACTCCTGTTACCAACCAATCTTCAAATCTGACTGCAACGCAAATGTCTTTTCCTGTACAAGGTGTTCATACTGTGGCACAAACTGTTTCAAGAATTCCACAAAATCCTTCACCTCATACCCACCAGCAACAAAATGCTCCAGTGACTGTCATTCAAAGTAAAGCTCCAATTCCTTGTGAAGTTGTGAAGGCTACAGTTATCCAGAATTCCATACCCCAGACAGGAGTTCCTGTTAGTATTGCTGTTGGAGGAGGACCTCCACAGAGTTCTGTTGTTCAGAATCATAGTACAGGGCCACAACCTGTTACAGTTGTGAATTCTCAGACATTGCTTCACCATCCATCTGTAATTCCACAGCAGTCTCCATTACACACAGTGGTACCAGGACAGATCCCTTCAGGCACTCCTGTTACAGTAATTCAACAAGCTGTCCCACAGAGTCATATATTTGGCAGAGTACAGAACATACCAGCATGTACTTCTACAGTTTCACAGGGTCAACAGTTAATCACCACATCACCCCAACCTGTGCAAACTTCATCTCAACAGACATCAGCTGGTAGCCAGTCACAAGATACTGTTATCATAGCACCCCCACAGTATGTAACAACTTCTGCATCCAATATTGTCTCAGCAACTTCAGTACAGAATTTTCAGGTAGCTACAGGACAAATGGTTACTATTGCTGGTGTCCCAAGTCCACAAGCCTCAAGGGTAGGGTTTCAGAACATTGCACCAAAACCTCTCCCTTCTCAGCAAGTTTCATCTACAGTGGTACAGCAGCCTATTCAACAACCACAGCAGCCAACCCAACAAAGCGTAGTGATTGTAAGCCAGCCAGCTCAACAAGGTCAAACTTATGCACCAGCCATTCACCAAATTGTTCTTGCTAATCCAGCAGCTCTTCCAGCTGGTCAGACAGTTCAGCTAACTGGGCAACCTAACATAACTCCATCTTCTTCACCATCACCTGTCCCAGCTACTAATAACCAAGTCCCTACTGCCATGTCGTCATCTTCTACCCCTCAATCACAGGGACCACCTCCTACTGTCAGTCAAATGTTATCTGTGAAAAGGCAGCAACAGCAGCAACATTCACCAGCACCCCCACCACAGCAGGTACAAGTACAAGTTCAGCAGCCCCAACAAGTACAGATGCAAGTTCAACCTCAGCAGTCGAATGCAGGAGTTGGTCAGCCTGCCTCTGGTGAGTCGAGTCTGATTAAACAGCTTCTGCTTCCGAAACGTGGTCCTTCAACACCAGGTGGTAAGCTTATTCTCCCAGCTCCACAGATTCCTCCCCCTAATAATGCAAGAGCTCCTAGCCCTCAGGTGGTCTATCAGGTGGCCAGTAACCAAGCCGCAGGTTTTGGAGTGCAGGGGCAAACTCCAGCTCAGCAGCTATTGGTTGGGCAGCAAAATGTTCAGTTGGTCCCAAGTGCAATGCCACCCTCAGGGGGAGTACAAACTGTGCCCATTTCGAACTTACAAATATTGCCAGGTCCACTGATCTCAAATAGCCCAGCAACCATTTTCCAAGGGACTTCTGGCAACCAGGTAACCATAACAGTTGTGCCAAATACGAGTTTTGCAACTGCAACTGTGAGTCAGGGAAATGCAACTCAGCTCATTGCTCCAGCAGGAATTACCATGAGCGGAACGCAGACAGGAGTTGGACTTCCAGTACAAACGCTTCCAGCCACTCAAGCATCTCCTGCTGGACAATCATCATGTACTACTGCTACTCCCCCATTCAAAGGTGATAAAATAATTTGCCAAAAGGAGGAGGAAGCAAAGGAAGCAACAGGTTTACATGTTCATGAACGTAAAATTGAAGTCATGGAGAACCCGTCCTGCCGACGAGGAGCCACAAACACCAGCAACGGGGATACAAAGGAAAATGAAATGCATGTGGGAAGTCTTTTAAATGGGAGAAAGTACAGTGACTCAAGTCTACCTCCTTCAAACTCAGGGAAAATTCAAAGTGAGACTAATCAGTGCTCACTAATCAGTAATGGGCCATCATTGGAATTAGGTGAGAATGGAGCATCTGGGAAACAGAACTCAGAACAAATAGACATGCAAGATATCAAAAGTGATTTGAAAAAACCGCTAGTTAATGGAATCTGTGATTTTGATAAAGGAGATGGTTCTCATTTAAGCAAAAACATTCCAAATCATAAAACTTCCAATCATGTAGGAAATGGTGAGATATCTCCAATGGAACCACAAGGGACTTTAGATATCACTCAGCAAGATACTGCCAAAGGTGATCAACTAGAAAGAATTTCTAATGGACCTGTATTAACTTTGGGTGGTTCATCTGTGAGCAGTATACAGGAGGCTTCAAATGCGGCAACACAGCAATTTAGTGGTACTGATTTGCTTAATGGACCTCTAGCTTCAAGTTTGAATTCAGATGTGCCTCAGCAACGCCCAAGTGTAGTTGTCTCACCACATTCTACAACCTCTGTTATACAGGGACATCAGATCATAGCAGTTCCTGACTCAGGATCAAAAGTATCCCATTCTCCTGCCCTATCATCTGACGTTCGGTCTAATGGCACAGCAGAATGCAAAACTGTAAAGAGGCCAGCAGAGGATACTGATAGGGAAACAGTCGCAGGAATTCCAAATAAAGTAGGAGTTAGAATTGTTACAATCAGTGACCCCAACAATGCTGGCTGCAGCGCAACAATGGTTGCTGTGCCAGCAGGAGCAGATCCAAGCACTGTAGCTAAAGTAGCAATAGAAAGTGCTGTTCAGCAAAAGCAACAGCATCCACCAACATATGTACAGAATGTGGTCCCGCAGGTAAGTTATTCCATGATCACATTTCTCTTATAAAATTTCTGATCTGTAAATACGATTTTAGAGGGAAATGCACTGTTTTCCATGTCTCATCTTGAAAAGTTACTGTATCAGCTCACTTGTATCCAACCTGTCCTTTTCTTTTTCTCTGGTTTTGTAATATTAGTTTTCAATTTTAGCACATGATTTAAAGAATCTTTCAATTTTGTTATAGATCCAAATTAATAATTTTGTAGGCCCAAGGTAGAGAAGCAGTTGCTAATCTGACATCTTTTGGAGAATTTAAAAAATGTATCTTAATCTCCTTTTTGAGTTTACTGCACAAGGGTTGGGGGGAATGGGGGTCCTAAGAGTACTCTAAATGGGGATTTCTGTATTTGATTTTGACCTGAGTGTGTTTTTGTTGCCTCTTTAACAGTACTGTTGTAATAAGGATGAATCTTGTAATAACTTTATCAGTCATATTCTTTTTGTATTTATGTATTGCATTAGTCTCCTTTAGTGTTAAAAAGTATTATTTATTGTAATTTCAATTTGTTTCAGATATTCTGATATTCTTTTCTGTTTCTTACTCCTTTGCTTTACTGTCCTGTTCTTGCTATTCCCTTTTTAGTGCCTAAGATTCCATCTCTGCATGCCTTAGTAAATACAAGTATTTTCTAAAATCAGCACTACCAAGTTGAGGGTCCAATCAGGCTATGAAGATTTTAAGGACAATCTTATATGCTCTTTCCACTGAAATCATGGAATCTCTTAACAGTCGTCACCACCTGTTTCCTGGATCACTTTTCTTTCACTCTGTTCTTCCTAATTCCTACATAGCCAGAACCTTCTATGACTACTGCCAACTCTGCTGACACAGTTCTGGCTTGGGCTTCTGTATGGTTACGGTGATGACAGCAGATATATGGCTATTGTTGGCATTAGTGCCAAATCTAGGTGTGGGCAATAGCCAAATGGAAAGTACAAGAACAAAAGGAAGAGCCCCTTGCTTCAGAACTAGTAGAATAACTGACAAGTACCAGTCCGTGGCCCATTAGGAACTGGGCCACACAGCTGGAGGTGAGCGGCAGGTGAGCGAGTGAAGCTTCATCTGTATTTACTTACAGCCGCTTCCCATCACTCACATTATATCCTGAGCTCTGTCTCCTGTCAGATCAGTGGCAGCATTAGATTCTCGTAGGACCACAAGCCCTATCGTGAACTGTGCATGTGAAGGATCTAGGTTGCACGCTCCTTAGGAGAATCTAACGCCTGATGATCGGTCACTGTCTCCCATTCCCCAGATGGGACTGTCAAGTTGCAGGAAAACACGCTCAGAGCCCCCAATGATTCTACATTATGGCAAGTTGTATAATTATTTCATTATATATTACAGTGTAATAATAGAAATAAAGTGCTTAATAAATGTAATGCGCTTGTATCACCCCAAAACCATCTCCTCACTCCCTGGTCTGTGGAAAAATTGTCCTCCATGAAACCGGTCCCTGGTGCCAAAAAGGTTGGAGACTTCTGCTTTGAGGGATGTTATATACGTGGCAATAATTAATCCTGAGTTATTGATGGAAAATACTGTATCATTTTTATTCAAGCTTCCACATGTTGAGCTTTCCACTTAAACACAATTTTTTAATTAGTGCAATGTGGAGTATATAGTAGATATTCCATAGTTAGGTTTTTTCTCTTATATTTAATAATTTCTCACTTCACCTTGATTATGTGCCTGTTATTCCTCTTAGAGACCTTTACAATCCTAAATAGTTATAACAGACCAAGCCAAATTAGAGAAAAACTCCATCTCCATCATTATGGAATTGTTTCACCAACACTCATTTTTTTGTACCCTTAATCTTCCAATGTGGTTGTAGTCAGTAATATCACAATTACAAAGAATGAACAATAATACTAGCTAAGACGAGGACATGTCATAGGGACTTTATACTAAAGCAGTTTCTCATTTAATCCTCACACAACCTTATTAGGTAAAAATTATTATAAAGATGAGGACTCAAGATGGCTAGTAACTTGCCCAAGGTTACCAACTAATATGAGGTGGTACCAGGACAGAAACCTGGGTTTGTGTGAAACCAAAACTCATGCTCTTAACCCATTAACCTTTCTTGTCTCCACTGTTCTAGAAGATTTCTCTATAAAGCTCTAGAAAGCCTTTTTTAAATCTAACATATTGATTATTTGAGCTGTTGTGTTAGAGGATGTTTTATTAAATGACCATTTTAGGACATTATTGCTAAAACTCATTGGTTATTTGAGCTGTGGTGTTATGAGATGTTCTACTAAATGATAATTTTAGGACATTAATGCTAAAATGCTTTACTTAGCACATTGGACATATATGTAGTTAATTCAGGCCAAAAAATCAATACATTTTGTTCCTAATCTGAAAAATCTGTATTAAACTTTCTTACATTCTCACAAAGGATGTAGTTTATTTAAAATAGGTACATTCTTTATTTCTAAAACTGATATTTGGTTGTCTTGTAGAAATTTAAAACTTTGCAAGGAAAAAGAGATGTAGCATACATGATGTCTATGAGAATGAGAATAACAAAAACAGCATTCTTATATATAGCACTTAGCCCAGTGCCTGCTACATATATGGGCAGTTAGTAATGGGGAAGGTATGCTTTATCTTTATATAGATGATGAAGTACCTATTGGGGCTAAATATTTTTAACAGACAAAAAAATTAACTGTTCAAGATGGCGTTATAAGTTTCTTTTGAAGAGAAGGCTGTTGGGCCTTCTGAAAAGCATGCTAATTAACAGAAAGCCATAACCATTATTGCCCCCATCCTTTTAATTTCTTTCTTTTTTGGGTGGGGAAGACAGGGGCTTACTCTGTTGACCAGGCTAGAGTGCAGTAGTGCAATCACAGCTCACTGCAGCCTCGACCTCCTTGGCTCAAGTAATCCTTCCACCTCAGCTTCCCAAGACTGTAGCTGGGAGCAGAGGCATGTACTGCCATGCCCAGCTAATTTGTTTTATGTTTTATTTTTGTAGAGTTGGGATCTCCCTATGTTGCCCAGGCTGGTCTTAAACTCCTAGTAGACTTGAGTGATCCCCCCACCTTGGCCTCCCAAAGTGCTGAGATTATGGGTGTGAGCCAACAGACCTGGCTTAAATTTCTTTATGTACTCTTTTTCTTTCTTCGTTTCTTTTCTTTTTTTTTTTTTTGAGACAGAGTCTCGCTCTGTTGCGTAGGCTGGAGTGCGGTGGCATGATCTCAGCTCACTGCAACCTCTACCTCCCGGGTTCAAGCGATTCTTCCGCCTCGGCCTCCTGAGTAACTGGAATTACAGGCCACCATGCCTGGCTGATTTTTGTATTTTTAATAGAGACTGGGTTTCACCATGTTGGTCAGGCTGGTCTCAAACTCCTGACCTCGTGATCCGCCCACCTCGGCCTCCCAAAGTGCTGGGATTACAGGCGTAAGCCACCATGCCCGGCTAAATTTCTTTATATACTCTTTAAAGTTGCATGTTAGACCTTGGTTTAATACCATTTTATTCACTATTTGAATTGGTAGCTTAAAGGAGTAGACAAAATAGAGGATTTTAATTGTGATTTTTTTTGGAGAAACCTTGTTATTTTACAATTTCAAGGGATCTAGGGATGTTAAGGAAGTACTTGCACCCTGATAAGGGATTTCCAGACTTGCAGAATGCCCAGGGCTGGAAAGAGCACAGGGAAGTCTCCTTGCCAAGAAGGAGCAACAAGTAATCCTTTCTAATGCCATTGTCATTCATTTTTTTCTTCTCAGTTTTGTTTCTTCCAATCTCCATTAATCAGCTATATTAATTTTATTACAGAAAAAAATAGCAACAAGTAAAAAGAATCTATGTGAAAGTAAATGATATACCCATTGATTTTTATATTTAGTATTTAGCTGGGTAGTTTATATAAATATAAAATAAACTGTACCTACTTCAAGGCACATTTCTTTATTGGTAACTGCTTATTTCAAATGTAATACTTGCAAGTTGAAGCACAATTTATAGAATACTATTTCCAGAAGCCCTGCCCTGTTCCACTGTTCATGAATTGGTATCTGTTGGAAACATATTTGCTAAATGGCATACTAAAAATAAAAAAGAATTTACAAAATGAAAGAAACTTAGATACAAAAACTTAACATAAGACTTGTTTTTTTTTCAAGATCATACAAAATACATGTTGAACATAATCTGTTAATTATCTGTTAATCCCATAATCTGATAACATGCCAAATTCTTATACATAAAAATAGTTTAAGGATATACATATTTAAGATATTTAACATATGCCTCGCCTCAATTCAGAGTGTAAATCATTCGTAATAATGGTACTGTGTAACATGGAATATTGGTATCTTACTGGTAAAGAGCTTGAGAAAGTTACTCAACCCATCAGAAAATAGATTGGTAGCCTCAGGCGGGGGCAGCATTTAGTTGTAGCCATAAAAGAACAGTTTAGCAAGAGCCACAAGAATATCATTTCTGTTTTTCTAAGAGTACTGCCACTCAGATTTGTAGACCAATAGCACAGTATAAAAACTAAGAAAAGTATTACATAACTTTTTTGTTTATATTTTAATGTGTTCTTATAAAGCAGTGTTGGCATGTATTGATGATCTAAATTTATACTTAATAAGAGGAAAAAACTTGGTAATTTAAGAAAATGAGGAAATGTTAGAGCTGAAGGGTCTCTGATATTATCTTGGCCAAAACTCCTACTTTTAAGAGTTGAAGTGAATTGTCCACATTCACAAAAATCTCTTTTCCAGTGATTTCTATTACTGTCTTAATTCTCTTCTCTGAAGACTTATACATTTAGCTAAATGCATGTCTCTCTCTCTCCCTCTCTTTTTTTTTTAATACAGAGCCTCGCTCTGTTGCCTAGGCTGGAGTGCAGTGGTGCACTCTTGGCTCACTGCAACCTCTGCCTCTTGGGCTTACGCAATCCTCCTTCTTCAGCCTCCCGAGTGGCTGGCACTACAGGTGCACACTACCACACCTGTCTGATTTTTGTATTTTCTGTAGAGACAAGGTTTTGCCATGTTGCCCAGGCTGATCTCAAACTCCTGGGCTCAAGTGATCCTTCTGCCTTAGCCTCCCAAAGTGCTGGGATTATAGGCATGAGCCACCGTGCCTGGCCTAGCTAGAGGTGTCTCTTTTATATCACATTCAGAGTAAATACAATTCTTGTTCCTTACAAGGTTTTGAAAGTGTCTTTCCTTCTCACCTCTTCTTTAGAATACTCTTTCCCAGTTTCTTCAGTATGGTTTTAGGTGTCATGGTGTCTGGTTTATTCACCATCCTGTTTATCTCAACCATAGAAGATACAGCTACTCAGGAGGCTTAGGTGGGAAGATTGCATGAGCCCAGGAGTTCAAGGCTGCAGTGAACTGTGATCACGCCATTGCACTGCAGCCTGGGTGACAGAGCAAAACCCTATCTAAAAAAAAAGAAAGAAAGAAAGAAACTTTCCTTTTATACTTTCCTTGCTCTTTAACCCCTCCTCCCATGCCACTTTCTCACCATCAGAGTTCTATGGCTTTTAGAATTTGCAGGTGAATGGTTTTCAGATTTATTTTTCCAACATTAACTTCTATTGATAGACATTTTTAGTTCGTTCATCTGTCATTATTCCCAAACTAAACCGATCATCTTTCCTCTGAAATATGGTTTCCTATTATTGCCATTTATTGAGACTCTTGAGGTAGGCTTCTCATTTATAGTTTCTCTAGTCTTCCCATCATCTCATAAGTTAGTTTTTATTACTTACACTTTACAGATGAGAAAACTGAGGATCAGAGAGGTTAAGTCGGTAGCCCAAGATCACATGGCTAGTTAAAAATCAGATTGAAAGTGTGAGTCCTGATCTGTCAAGCTGGAAAATCCTCATCCTATTTGTGATGTCTCTACGGCCCTAAAATGTTTTTGGTGCATGTGTATGTTTTCTTATTGTAAAATCTTAAGAGTGGGAACCTATTATAGAAATGTCAGTCTCGAAGTAGATTTTTCCCTCAGAGTTTAGAACTCAAAAGTTCTTATGACTTCCCATTTCTGACAACTTTGTCTTTCAACATGTTATTCTCTTCCTTCTTTCATTTGTATGTCATAGTAGCCTTGTATGTTTGTGATTTATCTGTTTTTTTCTAAAGAAAATTACTGTGGCTTTTAATCTAAGTTCTCAGCAATTTTAGCTTACTGCTTTCCCACCTATTGCCAGTACAGTCATGTACTACTTAAGGACATTTCTGTCAAGGATGGACCACATAATACAACAATAGTCTCATAAGATTATAATATTGTTTTCACTGTACCTTTTCTATGTTTTGATACACAAATACTTAACCATTGTGTTACGGTTGCCTATAGTATTCGGTACAGTAACATCCTATACAGATTTTTAGCCTAGGAGCAATAGGCTATTCCATATAGCCTAGGTATGTAGTAGGCTATATCATCTAGGTTTGTGGAAGTACACCGTATGGCATTCACAGAACAATGAAATGGGTCACCTAACGACCCATTTCTCAAACATATTCCTGTCATTAAGTGATGCACAACTGCATTACCTTATAAATGAACAAGTATATTCAATGTTTTCCCAGAGTTTTAATTTACTGCCTTTAAGCAGTTCTTCAAAAATAATGTACTACCATTTCTATAAGAAATTTAACATTAATTTTTCCCTTTGTGGTATTTCAAGAAAATATGTTGCCTAAATTTGATTTAAGGTACATTTTGATTATTAGTGTTTTTTCCAAGAGAAAGGGATGGGATCTAAAAGAAAAAAATTATAGGATATATTTAAAAGACTTTATGCCTACAGTTAGAATTATTATTTTTTCTTTTGAGACAGAGTCTCCTCTTTCACCCAGGCTGGAGTGAAGTGGAGCGATCTCAGCTCACTGCAACCTCTGCCTCCCGGGTTCAAGTGATTCTCCTGCCTCAGCCTCCCAAGTAGCTGGGATTACAGGCGCCTGCCACCACGCCTGGCTAATTTTTGTTTTTAGTAGAGATGGGGTTTCGCCATGTTGGCCAGGTTGGTCTCGAACTCCTGACCTCAGGTGATCCACCCCCCTGGGCCTCCCAAAGTGCTAGGATTACAGGCATGAACCCCCGTGCCCAGCCTAGAATTCTTACATAAATAACAAAAGATATAATTAGACTGGAGGCTGGATGTGGCAGCTCATACCTGTAATGCCAGCACTTTGGGAGGCCAAAGGGGGAGGATGGCTTGAGGCCAGTAATTTGAGATTATAGTGAGCTATGATTATGCCTCTGTAACCTGCCCAGGCAACAGAACAAGACCGACCCTGTCTCTAAAAATAACAAAAATACATAATTGAGCAACTTCAAAATCTAAAATTGTTAAGCAGCTTACTGCAAATTAGTTAATATCATATTTTATACATATGGTTACATCATTTTTGCTATCTAAAATTTTCATTGCTTTTTACCATATTGTTTCACATTATATTCTTTAGAAAATCTAAAAGTAAACATACAAAAAAGTAGTAACTTGCAGTTGATCTGTTCTTGTGAAGAATTCACATAAGTAAATCCAATGGGTACATTTATAGTATATTTATTTCTCATTTAAATCTACAATTGTATTGTTTCATCCTAAAAATCTTTATTTTAAATAATATATATTTTATAGTGGTAATAACAATGTGGTATTACCTTTGTGGTTTTATATTAAATAAAATAAACTTTCTAAATATTTCTATAAAAATATTTTTTAAAGATTTTAAAGGTAATCATAAACTTAAAATTATAAAATGTAAATTTTATGGTAGAAATGCATAACATAATCAAATTTATAAGACTATACTATAAAATGTGAATTTTTTCAGTGTCATGTCACAAACTCTGCATTTGTTCTTTTTCACAGAACACTCCTATGCCACCTTCACCAGCTGTACAAGTGCAGGGCCAGCCTAACAGTTCTCAGCCTTCTCCATTCAGTGGATCCAGTCAGCCTGGAGATCCAATGAGAAAACCTGGACAGAACTTCATGTGTCTGTGGCAGTCTTGTAAAAAGTAAATGGCAATTTTATTTGATAGATAAAAGTATTCTTTGTTTTGGAATGCTTTTATATTTCAGTTTCTGTCATCTATAGTTTCACGAAAATTTTCCTTTAGAACCACTAACTTTAGCGAAACTGCAAGAGTTATATTTATGATCCATTATGTGGACCTAAACTAAGAAATTTATATATAAGTGACGGAAAGAACTTCATTGCTTAATGGTACGTTGTAGAGAATATGGTTCAATATTTGTTTTCAGTAAAGAAAATCAATTAAGAATTTAATTATGTATTTGGCTGTTAAAAGGTTTTTTTTTGTTGTTGTTGTTGTTTTTAAGTGGCTTGAACTTAGTGGCAGCTATAGTATTTCCATATAGTAGAAACTTAGAAGTAATAATGTGCTAGAAAGAGAATGACTTGTCTTGAATTTGAGTTTGGGGTGGATACCTATGAAAATTATTTTTAAAGCCATACCATCTTACAATTTAATTAAGATGAACTTTTGAAATAAACCTTTCTTAGACTTGAAGGAAAACTTGAAAAGAATGTTGGTTAAAATAAAAATCTTAATTCCTTTGACAGTACTTAGGTAAGACCTTTTGCCTTGAGTCATTTTTTTAGAGGTCTAGGACTAAGGCATTTGTCTTTTTTTTTTTTTTTTTTTTTGGAAACAGAGTCTCGCTCTGTTGTTCAGGCTGGAGTGCAGTGGCGCTATCTCCACTCACTGCAACCTCCACCTCCTAGGTTCAAGCAATTCTTTTGCCTCAGCTTCTTGAGTAGCTGGGATTACAGGCATGTGCCACCATCCCTGGCTAATTTTTGTTTTTTTTTTCACCACGTTGGCCAGGCTAGTCTGGAACTCCTGACCTCCAGTGATCCCTCTGGCCTCGGCCTCCCAAAGTGCTGGGACTACAAGCATAAGCTACTAAGCCCTGCCAGCATTTGTTTTAATAGACATAACACTGTTCATTTTTTAGATATCAAAGATTCCATTTCACTCTTCATAATTAATAGCAGAAATTACCATATCTTTTACAAGCTATCTTTGCTATTCATATTTTTGTGATATAGATATTATACTTTATTGTAAACTTCATATACAGATTTTTTATATGATTATGGCTGCCTGTGTAGCCTAGGGATTATTAATAGTATGCAAAATATCTGTAGGATAGCAATGATCAAACTGTAACTCTCAACCCAGTAGTGGGACTGTGGATCATTTTAGTAGGTTTTTGTTTGTTTTTCTTTTCAATGAAAAAATTAAATATATCATAGTTCACCATGTTAGCAAGGGTAAATATTGTTTTCAGTAAAATATATGTGACCTATATGTGTGTATTTGATCATAGTATAAAATCTATTTGTCAAAAAAATTCTTTAAAAATCAGTCCTTTCGGTTGTTTCCTTCATTCATTGAAGGATTATTTCCTTCATTCATTTAATTTGACCATCTCTTTCTTTTTAGTGTATGTTTGTAAGTTAATTTGAAACTTTCTTCACTGCATGCCAATTTTACTCTCTCCATTTGTCTTGAGATTTTTGTTTTTTTCGTGGCAAATAGTAGTTGATGGAATGGGTAGTGTGCTAAAGGTGTTTGTTAGCTTTTCAAAAAGTTTACGAAGCTTGTCGCAGTGGTGCACTCCTGTAGCCCCAGCTGCCCAGGAAGGCTGAGGCAGGAGGATCGCTTGAACCTAGGAATTCGAGTCTAGCTTGGGCAACATGGTGAGACCTCATGTCTAAAAAGATAAAAATAAAGAAGTTTAAGGATAACTGCTTTAGATGAAGTGTTTAGGTTACTTCAAGATAAGTTGCTGGAAGAGTTAATGAACCTAGATGTCTGACAGTTTCCCATCTTGCTAATAGATCAGCGTTACATAATTTGATGATTTACCTTTTTCTTGCTAGTCTTTTCTAAACAAGACAGATTAAACAGGGCTTCTTAGAGCATGCCATTTTTTTTAAGCCATAGCTTTTCACTACTGCATTGCTAATAAGTTTAGTTTTAGTCTGCAAATATTTGTTAAGCATCCTCTACGAGGGTGCATGTGCCAGAAGATAGAAATACAAAAATCACTCCCAGTCCTGAGGGACACAGACCAAAAAACAAATAAATTACAGTATAAGTAAGTACTGTAAAAAAGATAGTTTCATAGTACTGTTTGCAACATATTGGACAATTTAACTTTGAGATGGTTGGAGAGTTTTACTACAAGCATTACGTTTTAGTTGAGTCTTAAAGAATGAGTAGGAATTTTTCATGCTAAAATAAACCTGTCAGAATGTTAAGAGCAAGCACAGGAGTGTAAAAGGACCTTGTATGTCCAGGAAACTGTGAGAAGTTAGGATACTACAAGCATAACGACATGAAAAGAGAAACGGCTCTTATTCATATTTAGTTCCAGTTCCAAGTAGGAACATATATATGATAGCCATTGACCACTAAGTGGCTGTTCTAATTTCTTTAATATCATATCAAAAATACTAGTAAAGAACTTTATGCTGGGCATGGTGGCTTGAGCCTGTAATGCCAGCTACTCGGGATGCTGAGAACTGGAGAATCTCTTGAGCCCAGGACTTCAAGGCTACAGTGAGCTATGATTGCGTCATTGTACTCCAGCCTCGGTTATAAAGTAAGACGCTGTCTCTTTAAAAAAAAAAAAAACAAAAAAACCACAAAACTTTCTTTGTTTTCCATCAGATTTAAAGCTAAAATTATTTTCTTCACCTATATATTATTGTAAACTGCTTTGTATTTAAAGTTGAAATAGCTATGTGCTCTCTTCCTTTTAAGGACTTAAAAGTGACTTTGAGTATACATTTAACCTGTTCTTAGTTCTGTATTGGCACCACACTTTATGTAGTCGTTTTGTATTTATAATTCTCCTTTTTTTTCTTTTTCTTTTTCTTTCCCCTTTTTTTTTTTTTTTTTTTTTTTGAGACACAGTCTCACTATGTCACCCAGGCTGCAGTGCAGTGGTGCTATCTTGATCTTGGCTTATTGCAACCTCTGTCTTGTGAGCTCAAGCCATCCTCCCACCTCAGCCTCCAAAGTGACTGAGACTACAGGTGCATGCCGCCACACCAAGCTAATTTTTGCATTTTTTTTATACAGACAGGGTTTTGCCATGTTGCCAAGGCTGTTCTCGAACTCCTGAACTCAAGTGATCTGCCCACCTCAGCCTCCCAAAGTGCTGGAATTACAGGCATGAGCCATAATTCTCCTTTTAGATGTATAATATAGATTCTTTTCAGTAAGCCCCACTCCCTCTTATATCATCACATATTGATGCTTGGTTTTTTGATCTGTAAGCATTTATCTCTAAAAGTTAGGGACCTCACTCTTTAGATATAAATACTATACCACCATCACCACCATACTCCTACAGAAAAAAATTAATTCCCTTCAATATTATGATTTCTTCTTATATCCTGTCAGTGTTTACATTTCTCCAGTGGCCTTTTGTTTAGAGTTTGAATTGGAATGTAAGGTTCAAACATTGCCTCTGGTTGATAAGTCTTAAATCTCTTTTAATCTGTTAGATTACCCCTCCATCCCTCTTAATTTTTTTTTCTTTGCAAGTTTTTGTTGAAAAAAAAAAAAACGGTTAATTTGTCCTATAGAGCATTACAATCTGGATTTTCCTGATACTGTTTAGCATGTTACTCTGACCTTGTATTTTCTGTACGTTGGCAGTTTGGTCCAAATATTTGATCAAGTTCTGGTTTCACTATATGAAGACCACTTCAGAAATGATATTGTGTACTTCCATCAGGAGATATGTAATATCTTCTTGTCTCTTTTTGTGATATAAACAGCCTTTAAGGATCATTGTTCAGAACATTATTTCATTAAGGTTTGTAAAATATAAAAGACCCCCTTTTATCAGTCATTTGCCTTCTTTGAGGAATAGTTCCTACAGGAAAGGCAAGATAGATGCTTGGATAGTTCCCTTATTTACCAGTTTTCAAAATAATGAGTTGCTCACTATCACTCTGCAAAAGTTACCATGAGGTTTGGTTTTTGTTTATTTTGTTTGTAGTATTACTGTGAGCTAACAGGAATTTAAACATATTTGAGATATTTCAGTCAATCAAGGTTATGTATCCTTCTTGGTATACAAATTGTGCCATTTTCGGTCAGTGAAAGCCTCTTCAAGTGGATTTCCCAGGTCCTTTGGTTGTGACCTTAATATAAGTATTTGATAGTTTTCCTGCTCTCTGATAGGCAAGATGGTCTGTGTGTTTATACTGATTCTTGGAATTTAGATTAAGTACAACAAGGTTTTTACTTCGTTTTATCATTTTCACACCTGTACCTTCTTTCTCCCACACCAAAAATCCCATTTCTCAATATTGTTAAGAATTTATTCTTTGTCCTACGTCATACTCCAAAAAAAATGTTGTCTGCTGTGGTATAACTTGAAAAGGTTTTTCTCATTTTTTCAATTAATCATTTGTCTTTTAAGGTAAAAAGACAAATGATTGTCTTTTTACAATCATTTGTAAAAAAAACAAAGTAACCCTTTGTTTTTTGTTATTTTGTTTGTTTTTGTCCTAGATGAAGGGTTTTTTTTCTTTCAATTAATTTTTCTGTAAACAAATTTATTAGGTTTTTCATTATTGCTTCAGGATCTGGATTATAGTTAGGAAGGCTTTCTCTGTGCCCAAATTGTAGAAGAACCCCCATGTTTTTATTTAGAACTTATGTGATTTTTTAGTTTCCATTTAAATCTTATATTTTGGTATTTTTCCCTGTGTCAGTAATCTGGTCTTAAGGAAATGAGGGTAAGTCAGTGACTTTTTTCTTCAATTTGTCACTGTAGCTTTCTTTTCTCATACTATAAGAGTAGTTTATTCTAAGAAAAATGAGAGTCACAGTGGATATTTTGGGCTTCAGCACTGTCCAGTGGGACAATCCAAACTAGTTTCATCAGATGCTACTCAAGACTCTTAACAAAAGTGATTCCACAGTATTTTCATAATTGTTTTTCTTATTTTAAAATTATATTTCTAGCTTTTAAAAAATTTAAATTCCAAAAATAGCGTTATCAGAAGATAACCATGGTTGTAAGTTTGGTATGTATCTTTACAAACCTTTTTCATATACAGCTATACTATATTGTACATGAAAAGTATACATGTATACTTTGTTTCTTATTTTAAACTATATATACTGATCTAGAGCTTGCTTCAATAATATATGTAATACTCATTAATATGAATATATATATATACTTTTTATGTCAATACATAGATTTACTCATTCTTTGTATTGAATACCAATAATTCCCTTTTATTGCACTGTCTTTGTTATCTGCACTGGTAAATAGAACTGCTCGTCCTTTTTTGACAGGATTACTCTTGAGTTATGAGGACACATTTCTTTCCATAAATAAGATGCAATGATCCTGCACTATAGTCTGTTAACTATATCTCATATTAAGGGTATTTGGGATTTTAGTTATTTGCTATTACATATGAACAGAACTGTGGTGAATAATTTTGTTTCCATAGCACATTTTCTACAAGTATTTCAGTAGAATAAAATACCAAATTGGGAATTGCTGAGTCAGGGGATTTACATGTTTTTATTTTTATAGAAATTGACAAATTACCATCTAAAAATGTTAACTTGTAATTCAAATAATAGAATATGAGCTTGTTTCCCACTACCTGGCTACTCAAAACTGAGGGGAAATTTCTTTGCTGATCTGATAGCCTCAAAAAGACTGTCAATTTTTATTCTTTTGTTATTTTAACTTTTTAAATAGACTTTATTTTGAGAGCAATTTTAGGTTTACAACAAAATTGAATGGCAAATACAGAATGTTCCTATATAGCACCTGCCCCACAAATATTACATCTTTATAGGAATGGTGCATTTGTTATAACTGGTTAACCTACGTTGACACATCATTATCACCCAAAGTCCATTGTTTACATTAAGATTTGCTCTTGACATTGTACATTCTGGGGGTTTTGTTTTGTTGGGTTGTTTTGTGAAGTTTGTTGTTGTTGTTGTTGTTGTTGTTGTTGTTGTTGTTGTTTGGAGATGGAGTCTTACTTCATCACCCAGGCTGGAGTGCAGTGGGGTGATCTCGGCTCACTGCAACCTCCGCCTCCCAAGTTCAAGCGATTCTCTTGGCTCATCTTCCTGAGTAGCTGGGACTACAGGTGCGTGCCACCATGCCCAGCTAATTTTTGTATTTTTAGTAGAGATGGCATTTCGCCATGTTGGGAAGGCTGGTCTTGAACTCCTGACCTCCTGATCCACCCACCTTGGCCTCCCAAAGTGCTGGGATTACAGGCGTGAGCCACTGCACCCAGCCTGTTGTTACTTGTTTGTTTTTTGAGACAAGGTCTTGTTCTGTCATCCATGCTAGAGTTTAGTGGGATGATCACAGTTCACTGTAACCTCAACTTCCTGAGCTCAAGTGATCCCTCCCGCCTCAGCCTCCTGAGTAGCTAGGACTACAGATGTGACCACCACGCCCACCTAATTTTAACTTTTTTCCCAGCTAATTTTAAAATTTTCTGTGCTGGCCGGGCGCAGTGGCTCATGCCTGTAATCCCAGCACTTTGGGAGGCCGAGGCGGGCAGATCGTGAGGTCAGGAGATCGAGACCATCCTGGCTAGCACAGTGAAACCCCGTCTCTACTAAAAATACAAAAAAATTAGCCGGGCATGGTGGCGGGCACCTGTAGTCCCAGCTACTCGGGAGGCTGAGGCAGGAAAATGGCATGAACCCGGGAGGCGGAGCTTGCAGTGAGCCCAGATCGCGCCACTGCACTCTAGCCAGGGCAACAGAACGAGACTCCATCTCAAAAAAAAAAAAAAAAGAAAAAGAAACTTCCGTACAGACGGGGTCTTACTATGTTGCCTAAACTGGTCTTGAACTCCTGGTCTTAAGCAATTCTCCCACCTTGGCCTCACAAAGGGTTGGGATTACAGGCATGAGCCACTGCACCTGACCACTCTATGGGTTTTGACAACTATTAATATAATAACATGTGTCCACCATTACAGTATACAGAATAGTTTTATTGCCCTAAAAATCTTTTGTATTCTGCCTCTTCATCTTACCATTCCCCAGCTCCTGTTTTAATTTTTATTTCAAGTATTGAGTTAAATATCTTTATGATTTTCTTCTGTGAATTATCTACTCGTGTCATTTGCTCATTCTTTATTGCCCTTCCTAAAAATTTGCAATACTTCTCTGTACATTAAGGATGTCAACTCTTGGCCAGGCGTGGTGGCTCACACCTGTAATCCCAGCACTTTGAGAGGCCAAGGCAGGCAGATCACTTGAGGTCAGGAGTTCGAGACCAGCCTGGCCAACATGGCAAAACCCTGTCTCTACTAAAAATACAAAAATTAGCTAGGCATGGTGGCGGGTACCTGTAATCCCAGCTACTTGGGTGGCTGAGGCACGAGAATCGCTTGAACCCGGGAGGCAGAGGTTGCAGCAAGCCGAGATTGTGCCACTGCACTCCAGCCTGGGTGACAAAGCAAGACTCTGTCTCAAAGAGGAAAAAAAAAAGGATATCATCTCTTTATTATGTGTCCACCCCACGTCTCAAGACTTTAGCCATATTTTGCTACATAGAATTTAAATCTTAATGGTTTTCATGTCGTGCTTAGAAAGACCTTTTCAACTTTTATATCATAAAATGCACATTTTTTGCTTTGTAATACATTAATATTTTTACTTTTTGATTAATTTGTAATTTAGCTTGATGTATAAAATGAGGTATGAGCCTAGCTTAATTATTTTCCAAATGGCTAACTTATTGGCAATCATCTTTCCCTCAGACATTTGAATTGCCACCTTTGTCATATACTAATCCTATAAATGCTGTGCCTTATTTCTGGATCACTTGTTATCCCCTTGATCTCTGTCCTTATTACACTATCACTTTAAATGTATTTTAACTTCGGATATGGCAGTTTGCTCCTGCTGATTCTTCGCAGTTTTTTATGATTTATTTGAGCAACTACCTTATACTAGGCACTGTGCCTGGTTTTGAAATTAGAGTGATGTATAAATCAGATTTATTTCTCGAGATTGCCAAGAAAGGCATGTTGGGATTTGTGTTGCAATTGCTTTTTGTTTTTTGTTTGAGATGGAGTCTCGCTGGGTCACCCAGGCTGGAGTACAGTGGCAAGATGTCGGCTCACTGTAACCTTCGCCTCCCAGGTTCAAGCGATTCTCCTGCCTCAGCCTGAGTAGCTGGGATTACAGGCACGTGCCACCATGCCCAGCTAATTTTTGTATTTTTAGTAGGGACGGGGTTTCACCATATTGGCCAGGCTGGTCTCGAACTCCTGAGCTCGTGATCTGCCTGCCTCGGCCTCCCAAAGTGCTGGGATTACAGGTGTGCGCCACCGTGCCCGGCCACGATTGCTTTTAATGAACAGTTTTTTGTTTATTTTTTGGTAGTGAGCACTTTTTTTTAGATTTCCCTTACTGGAAAAGGTATCAGCCCATGTTATTACTTTTTTTTTTCCAATAGAGCTTCTTGACTTTTCTTCGCATGAATTTTGTACTTTATTAAGTTTATTGCTAAGTGGTAGTCTTATATTTAGTTGTTATAAATGATCTCAACTTCCATTATATTTTTCAACTGATAGGTGTTTTCTATATTTATACTTCATATTTTGTTTTATCCAATTATAATGTCTAGGCCAGGTGTCGTGGCTCATGCTTGTAATTTCAGCACTTTGGGAGGCCGAGGCAGATGGATCACTTGAGGTCAGGAGTTTGAGAACAGCCTGGCCAATATGGTGAAACCCTGTCTCTACTAAAAATGTGAACATTAGCCAGGCGTGGTGGCGGGCGACTGTAATCCCAGCTAATTAGGAGGCTGAAGCAGGAGAATTGCTTGAACCGGGGAGGTGGAGGTTGCAGTGAGCTGAGATCATGCCATTGCATTCCAGCCTGTGTGACAGAGCGAGACTCCACCTCAAAAACAAAACAAAACAAAACAAAATCAAACAAACAAACAAAAAAAGTCTAATGTTTTCAGCACAATTGCACAATAGTGATAATATTCATTCATATCTTTTTTAAAGCTAATAAACCGTTTTTTTCTTTTTTTTTTTTGAGACAGACTCTTGCTCTGTCATCCAGGCTGCAGTGCAGTGGCGCGATCTCGGCTCACTGCAAGCTCCGCCTCCTGGGTTCACGCCATTCTCCTGCCTCAGCCTTCTGAGTAGCTGGGACTACAGGCGCCTGCCACCATGCCTGGCTAATTTTTTTTGTATTTTTAGTAGAGAACGGGGCTTCACTGTGCTAGCCAGGATGGTCTCGATCTCCTGACTTCCTGATCCACCCTCCTTGGCCTCCCAAAGTGCTGGGATTACAGGTGTGAGCCACTGTGTCCGGGCTAAACCGCATTTTTTTAGAGCAGTTTTAGGTTTATGGAAAAATCGAGCAGATAGAATAGAGTTCCCATATCTCCGTCCTCCCTGCACACAGTTTCCACTATTATTGACACCTTGCATTAGTGTGGTACACACGTGATAATTGATGAGCCAATATTGATACACTAGTATTAACTAAAGTTGTTAGTTTACATTAAGATTCATCCTTTCTACAGTTCTGTGGGTTTTGACAAATACGTAATGTCATGTCTCCAACATTACAGTAACATGCAGAGTACCTTCACTACACTAAAAATCCATTATGCTTTACCTATTTATTCCTCCTCACCCCCTCGCTCGCCCCCAGTTCCTGGCAGCCACTGATTTTTTTTTACTGTCTCTATAGTTTTCATTTTTCCAGAATGTAATATAGTTGGAATTATTCAGCAGTATCCTTTTTAATCTGGTTTCTTTCACTTAGTAATATGCACATAAGTTTTCTCCATGTCTTCTTATTGTTGGATAGCTCATTTCTTTTTATTTCTGTATAATATTTTATTATACAGATGTACATAGTTTGCTTATCCATTCATCTATTGAACAGTGTCATAATTGCTTCCAATTATTGGCAATTTTGAACTAAGGTGTTATAAACATTTATGTGTAAGTTTGTGTGGATGTAGTTTTTCAACTAACTCATTTGGGCAAACACCTAGGATTATAATTGCTGGATCATATGATAAAGACTATGCTTAACATTGTAAGAAACTGTGAATCTGTCTTCCAAAGTGTCTGTACGATTTTGTATTCCTACCAGCAGTGAATGAGAATTTTGTTGCTTCATATCCTTGCCAACATTTAGTTTTGTCAGTGTTTTAGATATGAGCCATTCTGATAGGTGTGTGTTGGTATATCTGTTAATTTCTAGTTCCCTAAAAACATATGATGCTGAGCATCTTTTTGTTTGTTTATTTACCATATGTATATCTTTTTGGTGGGTGTCTATTCAGATATTTAACCCATTTTTAATTTGGTTGTTTGCTGAGAGCTTTTGGCATGAGTAGATAATGGATTATGTCAAATGCTTTTCTGCGTCTATTGCTATGATCATATGATTTTTATTTTTTATCTTGTGAATGTGATGGATTACTTCAATTTTTGCTTCAACCAGCCTTGTGTCCCTGTAATAAATTTTACTTTGTCATGGCATATATTTCTTTTTTATGCATTGTTTGATACAATTTGCTAATATTTTTCCTGAGGATGTTCTCCTCTATATTCATGCAAGATTCTGGGATGTAGTTTTCTTGTAATGTCTTTGTCTGATTTTGGTAATAGGGTTATGCTGTCCTCATAGAATAAGTTAGAAAGTGTTCCCTCTGCTTCTATTGTCTGGTAGGGATTGTAGAGAATTTATATCATTCCTTCCTTTAATTATTTGTTGTGAATTCAGCAGAGAAACCTGTGGTCCTGGTACTTTCTGTTTTGAAGGTTATTAATTATTGATTCAATTTCTTTAATAGTTACAATGTTATTCAGATTATCTGTTGCTCCTTGAGTGAGTTTTGGCAGATTGTGTCTTTCAGGGAATTGGCCGATTTCATCTAAGTTATCAAATATGTGAGCATAGAGATATTTCTGTTTCTTTATTAGCATCCTTTTAATGTCCATGGGATTGGTAGTAATGGTCCCTTTTTCATTTCTGATATTAATGATTTGTATCTTCTGTTATTTTTTCTTGGTTAGGTTAGCTACAGGTTTATGTATTTTATTGAATTTTTTTTCCCCCAAAGAACCAGCTTTTGGTTTTGTTAAATTTTTTTCTTTCTGTTGATTTCCTGTTTTCAGTTTCATTAATTTCTGCTCTTTTATTATTTTTTTTCTTCTGCCTGCTTTGGGTTTAATGTGCTCTTCTTTGTCTGGTTTCCTAAGGTAGAAACTTGCATTATTATTTTAGATCTTTCTTCTTTTTTAGTATATACATTCAATGCTAAAGCCTTCCCTCTAAGTACTTCTTTTACTATATCCAGAAATTATGATTATGTTGTATTTTCATTTTCCTCTAGTTCGAAATATTGCAAAAATGTGTTATTTAGACTCCAAATGTTTTTGGTATTTTCTGTCTTTTTGTTATTGATTTCTCTATTAATCTGTTCTCACGCTGCTTTAAGGACATACCCGAGACTGGGTAACTTATAAAGAATAAAGGTTTAATTGACTCACAGTTTTGCATGGCTGGGAAGGCCTCAGGAAAGCAACAATCATGACAGAAAGGGAAGTAAACACGTCCTTCACATGGCAGCAAGAGAGAGAAGTGCCAAGCAAAGGGGAGAAAAGTCCCTTATAAAATCATCAGATCTCGTGAGAACTCACTCACTATCAGGAGAACAGCAGCACGGGCGTAACCGCATGGGTGGGGACACAGCCAAACCATATCAATTTCTATTTAATTCCATTGTGGTTTCAGAGTATACATATGATTTCTATTCTTTTAAATTTGCTAAGGTGTGTTTTATGTCCCAGATTGTGGTCTATCTTGGTGGATGTTCCATGTGAGCTTGAGAAGAATATATTGTTGGATGAAGTATTCAGTAAATATCAATTAGATCCAGTTGATTGATGGTGCTGTTCAATTCAACTATATCCTTACTGATTTTCTGCCTATTGGATCTGTCAATTACTGATAGAGGTATGTTGAAGTCTTCAACTATAATAGTGGATTTGGTTCTTTCTCTTTGCAGTTCTATCAGTGTTTGACTCACATGTTTTGATGCTTTATGTTCAGTACATATATCTTAAGGATTGCTATATCTTCTTGGAGAAGATTGTTAGGTTTTCTTTATCATTATGTAATGCCCCTCTTGATCCACGATAATTTTCCTTGCTCTGAAGTCTGCTTTGTCTGAAATAATTATTGCCACTCCAGCTTTCTTTTAATTAGTGTTAATATAGTTTATCTTTCTCCATCCCTTTACTTTTAATCTGTGTCTTTATTTTAACAATACATAGTTGGGTCTTATTATCCTCTCTGTCTTTCAATTTGTGTATTTAGATCATTCTCATTTAATGTGATTTTCACTGTAGTTGCATTGATAGCTATCATATTTGTAAATGCACTTGTTCTTTTTCTGCTGTCCCATTTTTCTGCCTTCTCTGATGTTAGCTGAGCACTTTTTATGTTGCCATTTTCTCCCCTTTCTTCGGATATCAATCATATTTCTTTAACTTTTTCATTTGTGGTTATTTTAGAGTTTGCAGTATACATTTATAGTTAATCTAAGATGACTTTCAAACAATAGTACAGGCATACCTCAGAGATATTGCATGTTTGGTTCCAGATCACCACAAGAAGGCAAATATCACAATAAAGCAAGTCACATAAATATTTTTGTTTCTTAGTGCATTTAAAAGTAATGTTTACACTATACTGTAGTTAATTAAGTGTGCAATAACATTTTGTCTAAAAAAAAAGGTACATACCTTAATTAAAAATGCTTTACTGCTAAAGATGCTAATGATCATCTGAACCTTTAGCAAGTCATCATCTTTTTGCTGGTGAAAGGTCTTGCCTCGATATTGATGGCTGCTGACTGATCAGGATAGTGGTTGCTGAAGGTTGGGGTAGTCATGTCAATTTCTTAAAATAAGGTAATGAAGTTTGCCACATCACTGGACTCTTCCTTTCACAAAAGATTTCGCTGTAGCATGAGATGCTGCTTGATACCATTTTACCCACGGTAGAACTTCTTTCAAAATTGGAATCAAGCAGCAGTGCATTCCTGTACTCCCAGCTATTTGGGAGGTTGAGGAAGGAGGATTGCTTGAGTCCAAGAGTTCTGGGCTGTAGCACACTACACTGACTGGTTGTCTGCACTAAGTTCGGCATCAGTATGGTGACTTCCTGGGAGTAGGGACCACTAGGTTGCCTAAGGAAGGGTGAACTAGCCCAGGTCAGAAATGGAGCAAGTCAAAACTCCAACGCTGATCAGTAGTAGGATAGTGCCTGTAAATAGCCACTGCACTCCAACCTGGACAATAGAGCAAGACCCTGTCTCTTAAAAAAAAAAAAAAAGATTGAGTCAGTCTTCTCAAACCCTGCTGCTGTGTTATCAACTAAGTTTATGTAATATTCTAAAGCCTTTGCTATCATTTCAACAGTGTTCACAGCATCTTCACCAGGAGTAGATTCTACCCCAAGAAACCACTTTCTTTGTTCATCCCTAAGAAGCAACTCCTCATCCATTCAAATTTTATCATAATATTTTAGCAATTCAGTTACATCTTTAGGCTCTGCTTCTAGTTCTCTTGCTATTTGTATCATATTTGCTGTTACTTCCTCCACTGAAGCCTTGAATCCTCAAAGTCATTCATGAGAATTGGAATCAATTTCTTCCATACTCCTGCTAATGTTCATATTTCGACCTCCTCCCATGAATCACGAATGTTCTTAGTGGCAACTAGCATTAGAGAATCCTTTGCAGAAGATTTTCAATTTACTTTGCCAGATCTATCCATGGAATTACTATCTATAGCAGCTATAGCCTTAAGGAACAAGAGTTGAAAGTTGAGGCCAGGCACAGTGGCTGATGCCCATAATCTCAACACTTTGGAAGGCCAAAGCAGGAAGATGGCTTGAGCCCAGGAGTTCAAGACGAGGCTGGCAATATAGCAAGACCTTGTTTCTACAAAAAAATTAAAAAATAGGTGATCATGGTGGCCCTTGCCTGTGGTCCCAGTTACTCAGGAGGCTTTGGTGGAAGGATCGCTTGAGCCGAGGAGGCGGAGTTTGCAGTGAGCGGAGATGTACCACTACACTCCATCCTCAGCAACAGAGTGAGACCCTGTCTCAAAAAAATAAAAAATAGTTGAAGTGACTGCTTGTTCCATGGGCTACAGAATGGATGTTGTGTTAGCAGCATGAAAACAACATTCATATCCTTGTAGAGCTCCATCAGAGCTCTTGGGCACCTAGATACATTGTCAGTGAGTGGTACTGTTTTGAAATAAATCTTTTCATCAGAGTGGTAAGTTTCAATAGTGGACTTAAAATACTCAGTAAACCATGCTGTAAACAAATGTGCTATCATCTAGGCTTTGATGTTGCCCAGGCAATGTAGATTTAACATAATTCTTAAGGGTCCTCAGATTTTCAGAATGGCCAATGAGCATTGACTTCAACTTAAAGTCACCAGCTGCATTAGCTGCTAATGAGAGTCAGCCTTTCTTAGAATCTTAGAAACTTTGAAGCCAGGTATTGACTTTTCCTCTCTAGCTATGAAAGTCCTAGACCTAGATATCATCTTCTTCCAGTAAAAGGCTGTTTGATCTTTATTGAAAATCTGTTGCTTAGTGTAGCATTCTTTATCAATGATGTTAGCTAGGTCTTCTGGATAACGTGCTGCAGCTTCTGCATCAGGACTTGCTTTACCTTGCACTTTCATGTTATGGAGATGGCTTCTTAAACCTCATGAAGCAACCTCTGCTGGCTTCAAACTTTTCTTCTGCAGCTTCTCTACCTCTCTCAACCTATGCATAGAATTTAAGAGAGTTTAGGGCCTTGCTCTGGATTAGGCTTTGGCTTAATAGAATGTCTTGACTGGTTTGATATTCTATCCAGACCTCTACAACTGTCTCCATATCAGCAAGGCTCTTTCACGTTCCTGACATTTGGGTGTTCACTTGAGAATCACTTTTATTTTCCATTGAGAACTTTTCATTTACATTCACAGCTTGGCTGTTTGGTGCAAGAGGCATAGCTTTTAGCCTTTCTCAGCTTTGCCATACCTTTCTCACTAAACTTAATCATTTCTAGCTTTTAATTTAAAGTGGGAGACATACGACTCTTCCTTTCACTTGAACACTGAGAGGCCATTGTGGGGTTATTAATTGGCCTAATTTCATTATTGTTGAATGGTGTATCAGGGAGCCCTAAGGATGGAGAGAGAGATGAAGGTAACAGCCAGTCAATGGAGTACTCAAAAGACACATAACATTTGGCTGGGTGCAGTGGCTCACGCCTGTAATCCCAGCACTTTGGGAGGCCGAGGCGGGTGGATCACCTGAGGTTGGGAGTTCAAGACCACCCTGACCAACATGGAGAAACCCTGTTTCTACTAAAAATACAAAATTAGCCAGATGTGGTGGCACATGCCTGTAATCCCAGCTAGTAGGGAGGCTGAGGCAGGAGAATTGTTTGAGCCCGGAAGGTGGAGGTTGCCGTGAGCCAGAGATTGTGCCGTTGCACTCCAGCCTGGGCAACAAGAGCGAAACTCCATCTCAAAAAAAGAAAAAAAAGGAAAAAAAAAAAGACACAGAACATTTACACTCCAAAACATTTACAATGGTGACATCAAGATCACTGATCACAGATCACTATAACAGATATAGTAATAATGAAAGTGTTTTAAATATTGTGAGAATTACCAAAATGTGATATAAAGACAGGAAGCAAGCACATGCTGTTAGAAAAATGGTGCTGATAGTCTTGCTTGTCACAGGGTTGCCACAAACCTTCAATTAAAAAAAAAAAAAAGGACGGGCGTGGTGGCTCACGCCTTTGGGAGGCGTGATCCCAGCACTTTGGGAGGCCGAGGTGGGCGGATCACAAGTTCAGGAGACCAAGACCATCCTGGCTAACACAGTGAAAACTCATCTCTACTAAAAAAATACAAAAAAATAAGCCAGGCCTGGTGGCGGGCACCTGTAGTCCCAGCTTCTTGGGAGGCTGAGGCAGGAGAATAGCGTGAACCCAGGAGACAGAGCTTGCAGTGAGCCCAGATCACGCCACTGCACTCCAGCCTGGGTGACAGAGTGAGACTCCATCTCAAAAAAAAAAAAAAAAAAAAGTATTTGCAAAGCATAATAAAGCAACATGCAATAAAATGGGATGTACCTCTGTATTGCTATACAGGTACTGGTCCATGGCCTGTTAGGAACCAGGCTGCACAGCAGGAGGTGAGTGCCAGGCAAAAAAGCAAAGCTTCATCTGTATTTACAGCCGCTCGCTATTGCTTGCATTACCACCTAAGCTCTGCCCCCTGTTAGATCAGTGGCGGCATTGGATTCTCATAGGAGCGCAAGCCCTGTTGTGAACTGTGCATGCGAGGGATCTAGGTTGCATGCTCCTTATGAGAACCTAATGCCTGATGATCTGTCACTTCTCCCATCACCCCCAGATGGGACCATCTAGTTGCAGGAAAACAAGCACAGGGCTCCCATTGATTCTACATTATGGTGAGTTGTATAATTATTTCATTATATGGTACAATGAGTAATAATGGAAATAAAGTGTACAATAAATGTAATGCGCTTGAATCATCCCAAAACCATCCCCCCAACCCCTGGTCCATGGAAAAATTGTCTTCCATGAAAGTGGTCCCTGGTACCAAAAAAGGTTGGTGACCGTTGCCTTATACTATGTCCTTTACATGCTGTCACTCATTTCACTTATCTGTAAGCTATAATCACCAGATATACTATTGCTATTTTTTATTATCTGTTAGATCAATCAAAAGTAAGAAAAATAAATATTTTGCTTCTATTGATTTCTTCTCTAACACTCTTCCTTACTCTATGTAAAT
Source organism: Gorilla gorilla gorilla (assembly GCF_029281585.2). Taxonomy (NCBI): domain Eukaryota; kingdom Metazoa; phylum Chordata; class Mammalia; order Primates; family Hominidae; genus Gorilla; species Gorilla gorilla. Next base: position 55,393,659 of record NC_073234.2, on the reverse strand, counting down.
TCAAGTTTTGACCTCTATATTTTCCTTCTCTGAAGATCTCCTTTTAACATTTCTTATGAAGCAAGTCTCCTGGTGCATATGGCCTCAGTTTTTGTTTGTCTGAGAAAGTCTATTTCTCCTTGACTTTTGAAGAGTGATTTTACTGGATACAAAATTCTAGGTTAGTGGATGTTTATCTTTCAACAGTTTAAATATCTCATTCCATTCTTCTTGCTTGCATTATTCCTAAAGAGACATCAGTGTATTCTTCTCCTTGTCCTTCCATCAGTAAGTTGGTTTTTTCCCTCTTAATTCTGTCAAGGTTTTTTTCTCTGTCTTTGGTTTTTGGAAATTTGAATATGATGTGGCTAGGTGTTGATTTTTTAATATTTATCTTGTTTAGTGTTGTCTGTGTTTCCTGGATCTGTGATTTCTTGTGTGACATTAGTTTTGGAAAATTTTCACTTCATTCTTACTTCAAATATTTTTTGTGTTCTTTCTCTTTTTCTTCTCTTTATGGTATTCCCACTGCATATATTTGCAGCTTTTGTTATCACCCCACAGTCCTTGAATATTCTGTTTGTTTCCTCTATTCTTTGTTCCCTTTGCTTTTCAGTTTGGGAAGTTCCTGTTGACATATCTTACTTACATCTTCAAGTCCACTGATTTTTTCCTTATCTGTATCCAGTCTGTTGATGAGTCTATGAAAGACATTGTTTATTTCTGTTACAGTTTTTTTCATATTTCTAGCATTTTCTTTTTATTCTTAGCATCTCATCTCTGCTCACATTATCCATTTGTTCTTGATGTTCACTTTTTCCATTAGTCTTAGCATATTTATTATAATTATTTTAAATTCTCAGTCTGAAAATGTCAAAATTTGATATCTGAGTCTGGTTCTAATGTTAGCTTTGCCTCTTCTTCTGACCGTGTGTGTGGCGGTGGGCGGGGGTTGTTTGTTTTTATACTTTTGGCGTGCCTTGTCAGTTTTTGTTAAGTCAGACAGGATGTTTCAGTTAAGCATCTGAGGTAAGTAGCCTTTGGCGTGAGGTTTTGTGTTTATCTGGTTAGAATTTAGGCTATGTTTAATGTTTGCTGTAGCTGTAGGTGTCAGAAGCTTCGGTATTCCCTGATGTCCTTTTTTTCTTCCTTTGTTGTTGTGGGATTTTTTTTAGAAACTCCTTTTTAAATATAGCCTGTATCTTGTAGCTCTCTCAGTTCTAATACACTGTTATACTATACTGGAAACCTGTTGATACAGTGGTAAGGTAATGGGGAGGTGAAATATTCTATAGTCTTATGATTAAATCTCACTTTTAAAAAGTCAGCCTTCATCTAAGGGCTGCGACTTTGCTAAGTTTTTCAGCCTTTATTTTTTTTCTCCTGTGTAAGACGAAAAGTCTAGAGAGGGCCCGTGTTTTCTAATTGCTTTTCCTGTAAGTCTGATAAGGCTCTGGTGAAGTCGTTTTTCATGAGACAGACCTTTGTAAGGTGAAGAGAACACTCTGGGCATATTAGAAATGGTTACTTACCCCCTTCCATTCCTGGAAGCAGGGAGAAATTTTTCTTCAGTCTTCACTGTGAGATCCTGGTCTCTGAAGGTAATTCACACAAAAGTATGGGTTCTCCACAGAGACTGACCTCCCGCCCCAAGGGTTTTTAATTGTGAAGATTAGCAGTTTGTCAGTTGCTGTTTAAGGGTTCCTGCAAGTTACGGGCTCCAGCTAGAAGGGCTGATTCTCTGTATTCAAGGGTCTCTCCAGCTTTCAGAGTGGTAGTTTGCCCTGTGACCTCAGTTCTCTGACAGATCCGGGAGGAGTTGTAAATTTTCAGTTTGTTCATCTTATTTCTTATTGTGAGGATGGGACTGATGACTTGTAGCTTTTTACATGTTTGAAAGGAAACTGAAAGTCCTCATCATTATCTTTTATCCTTGTTTATCATCGTTAAGCACAATGTTGACTATTAGTTTATCCTTGAAATGTATAAATAATGTGTGATTGTATAAAACATTTTTGAGACTCCCTCAAAAGTGTCCTTTATTTAAAAATATCTATGAATTGCTGTTTAAATTCTGTGTAATTGGAGAAAAGGACTTGATGCCTTTGAATAGTGGAGTTTATATTCAGTGTTTTTAGGACTTTATTTTTCTAGGCTACAGTGTTCTTTGACTAAGTGGTGTCAGGCAAAGTTAAGAAAGGCCCTCTACCTTGCCTTTAAACATAGGAGTTTTGCTTTTGTTTTATATATAGGGGTTTTAAGTAATATTTTGTTTGAAGATTCTGTTGCTAAAAAGACATTTGAAAAACACTTTTCTGGAATCTATTGCTCCTCATATATTTCTCGTTAAAAACTGCTACAGAAAGATGAAAATTATTTTCCCTTAAGAGGAATAAAATCTACATTATATTTATATTTAGAATTGCATTATTGAAAGTCACACCAGGAATATAGAGGATCTCAAATATATTCTAAACAAATATTTCCTGTGTGAAAACTTGTCTATGAAGGAGGGACTTTTACTTGGTACTGATAAAATTGATAATTCCCCAACTGCCCAGGAAATCTACCCGAGTGATGTTGAGGTTCAAATCACCAGGTTCCTACTGAACCTCATACAGTTACAATTCCTCCTAAAGTTCCTATTGTAAGGTGTAATTACTCCTACTGTACAAGCCAGAATAATTTTTTTGTTTGTTTGTTTATTTGTTGGGTGACCCAGGCAATTTTATTACTTTATCCCTGAACCTCAGTTGCCTCATGGATAAGATGGGGATAATAATAGCACTCATTTTATAATTATGAAGATTAAACACATTAATGCAAGGAAAACACTTGAGTCTGTGTCTAGCACATGCTCAACACTTAACAGATGTTATTTATACATGCTGATGTCTCAAACAGGCATGGAATGTTAAATACATAAAACAGGAAGTTTTAGCCATTGACATATTCTCTGCCCCTACCCCAGTTTGTCCAAGCCTATCGAGATAGTGTCCTTAATCTTTGCAGGTGTTGGATTCAAGACAACTGTCAGATGGCGTTCATCTGCATAACTGAATATAAATGCAGTTTTGGCTGTTTCAGGGGACACAACACTAGAGTTTAGTCTTCGAACTTGACTTGGAAGCATTCCTGCCCATATAAAAGATTTTGTTTGAGGCATTGGAGAAGCCAAAGCCTGCTCCTAGGTTGAACTTCCAGCTCATGGCCTAGTTGTAGTCCTGCTGCAGGTTCTGCTGCGAGCTATTTGCTGCCTTCTTGCTGAGGGTCATGTTGGGCCTTGCAGTCATGCTAGGGGGGCAGCTGAATGAAGGGGTCAGATTTTTGAATCCACCCATGTTTGAGAAATTTCCATTTCTGTTCCTTGTTCTTAAAACCAGTATCCCACTGGCCAAACTGGGTTACTGTCCACTTCCTGGTTTCAGAAGCTTCTCTTTTGCCCAGCTACAGATCAGTCTGTTGCAAGGCCTTCCACCTCACCTGGTCTGTGTGCCCCTTGTCCATGTTGCCTTTCTTTTCCAACATAACCTCTGTGTCTGTCTGTTTTCTCTTTCCACGAGTTTCCTGCTACCCCACTCTCTTTCCTCTTCTTTTTTTCCTTTTCAGAGCCACGTCCTCAGTGAGTGGCTGCTCTGTTTTTCTTGGACTTCAGTTTCTTCTTTGCTGTGACCTTAGGGCCATCGCATATTGCGATGTATTTTGGAGCCTCAATTTTGACTGGCTTTTTTTTACTTCGTATCCTAAGGCTACACTTCATGGACCTGGAGGGCTTGGGGTGTGGCCTAGGAGGTTGTCTCCCTTCTGGTGGATTTTTTTGTCTTCTTCACTTAACCACTGTGTTCCCTGGGCTTCCCCTGCTTCCGTTCTGCCCCAAGGCTGCCTGCTCCTTGCCCTCCTTCCCCACTGAGCAAATGTAGGCAACATTCCTTTCCTTGCAGAATCAAGGGTCCTGGACTGAGAAGGCTCTGGGGTCCTGTGCCCCTTTTTTTCCCTCTTGTGTTTTTTGAACTTCTCGCCAACTCTGGTCTCCTCCTCACTGTGTCTGGGATCTGGGGAGGTTTTCACCCCAGAGCCGTGGAACATGCCAGAGGTCACTTCTTTTTCTTCTCCCTGCTGAGGAACTCCAAGTGGCAAAGCGCCTGCTTCCTGGGGCTGGGTGACTTCCCTGTCTGTCTGTCACACAACATGGCCTCAGGTTCTAGGTGCTCCTTAGGGTGCTAGGGCTTGTCTTTGTTTTCACTAGAGGCATCTCTGGTGTCAGCGCTTGTACCACACTCTTAGAGCGGGATGTGGCTCTTATAGGAGAAACATCAACAAAATGATTGTCATTGTTTAAAATTGAGATTAAGTCTCCAGTTCTTTGATGACCTTGTTTCTTTTTTACTTTGGGACCCCAAGACCCAGGTCTCCTTTGTGGGCCTTGGTGATTATTCCCATAAGTCAAACTTCTCTGCCTCCAGGTGAGAGCCTACTTCACCATGACTCAGAAGTCCCGGAATAAGACTTTTGTACCAAACTGGCTAAAGTACGAATAATGCTTTGTCTGATAGAAAATTACTGAAAACAACAACAGACACCAACTTCACTATATTTTGCAAGTGATTAAAAACTTACAGGTAGCTAGAATTTGTTTTCTAGAACAAAGGTAGATTGATTTACATGATTACTTCTACTTCTTCCAAAAGTATTGAAGTATCTAAAGACGAGTTGAATGTTACACATAAAACTGCCATCTTGATAATGTGAAAATACTTGAAAGAGTAAAATATCCAAGTGGAATTTTTAAATTCATGATAACATGCCTTAGCAAATACTGTTTAATTTTAGGTAAACTGCCAATTGAGGTTGAAATTAATCAGTAGTTAGATTGATCAATAGCTTGACTTAAATATCAGTGGGAGAAACAAATTGAAATTAGTTTTGTAGCATCATTTGTCTCAATTTTGTGGTCATAAAACCAGAAGAGATTTTCAGAGGGTTATATGTTGTTTTCTGAAGTTTTGTGGTATTAGCACAATGCCTTGCACATAAAATGCTTTTAACTAACATATTTTTGACTAAGTTAAATGAATGAAGTTTACCTAGCTTGATTCTAAAGTCATCAGTTCTTTGCTGACTTAGCCTGTTGGCATCTTGCATTTTCAATTGTCAGGATAACAAGTTGTCGTCATCTTGCTGTTTCTAGGTTGATAAAATATTTTGTGTGAGAGCGCTAGAAATACTAGATATTTTGCTAATATTACTATCCTTATAATTTGAACTAATGAGCCTTCATAAATGTGAGATTAATTTCATTTAGTAATTTATTTTTGGTAACATCAGTTTGAGAAATATGTGTTCCTTAGGCCTTAACTACTGATTTGCCATAAATAATTTTTTTAACTAGGAAATACCCTGATTTATACCACACATAGTAGTAGAATTTTTACCTTGCTCTATTATTTTAAACATTGAATACCAAAGAATTTGATTACTTAAAGATGTTATCAAATGCCAAAAGGTTACATAACAATGAGAAGAATTTGCCAAATCATGTTGAAGACCTTTTTGTTATCAAATATTTACAATAGTTGGGAAAAGAATTTCCTAGGGTGAGAATCTAGTATGTAGTTCAGCAAAAACAAAAACAAAGAAACAAACCTTATTTATTCCTTGGAAACTTGTGCGTAAAATAAGGAGAATTATATACCAATGCTAACCTCTTATCTAGTATGCTTTCAGAATTTATTTGCCAGTATGATATCACAGATACTGTATATAAAAGTATACCCCCATTTTTACCTAGTAATACATCTATGTGTAGTATTTGAGTAAACAATTATGTATTATCACATAGAAGGAAAAAATCAGGTCTTTTGTGTTAGACATACCAGGTTTCAAATCCCAGTTCTGTTACTTAGCTGTATAACTCTGGAAAAGTTACTTTTTGAAAGCACACTTCCTCAGCAGTAAAGGGATAATTTTATGTTCAAAGAGCAGTAATGGAAATCAAATAAGATGATATATGTGAATATGCCAGATACATAGTAAGTTCTGAGCAAACAGAAGTTCAAGTGGAGACGTACGTTGCGCTGTGTGCAGCTTTGTCAAGAACAGTGTGAACTGATGTGCTAGCATATCTTTCAAAGAGAAGAATGAATGTCTAAGCTAGAATTTAAAAGTTTAAAATTATTTGGTATGCTTTTTTTATTTCATTAAAACCACACAGATACACACATCATCACTTATTTTTATTTTATCTCCAAGTTTATGTTTAGCTTATTAAGAATAACATTGTTGACCAGACACGGTGGTTCACACCTGTAATCCCAGCACTTTGGGATACTGAGGTGTGCGGATTGCTTGAGGTCACGAGTTCAAGACCAGCCTGGCCAACATAGTGAAACCCCATCTCTACTAAAAATACAAAAATTAGCTGGGCATGGTGGCAGGTGCCTGTAATCTCAGCTACTTGGGAGGCTGAGGCAGGAGAATCACTTAAACCTGGGAGGTGGAGGTTGCAGTGAGCAGAGATCATGCCAGTATACTCCAGCCTGCTCAACAGAGTGAGATTCTGTCTCAAATAAACAAACAAACAAAAAACATTGTTATAATACCTGAATTGTACAAATCGGCTTTCATAGCACTTTTCAAATGTGAACTACTGTTTCAGCCCAATATTCATATTTGTTTGGCAGGTACACATTTTAAAAACATTTTAAAACAAAGTCCCTAATAATTCACTTTTATATTTTACTATGTAAAATAAGTGACTGCTTCACAGACCGGCGGGTTAATAGCACTTGATGTGGGAAGGTCAAAGAGCAAATACAGAAATCTTTTCCTGTAATAATTATTAGGAGGAAAGGAAAGGAGTCAGAACTGAGGGCAGTTGGTTTGGATCATCCCCCATATGAACCCCTTCCTATATTTGGGATATTTCCTACAATTTCAGTCTTACTAGGAGGCAGGGCCCATCTTTGTACAAAAGCCCCCCAAGAAGGCCAAATACTTGCTTCCTCCCCTATTGCCTTTGGCAGCTACACTAGTCAATCAGTTGTTCCCACCTATGACTTTTAATCTGGATTGACGGTAGCACAGAAGCTGAGACTGGAAAATTCATTCTTGTAGGAAAAGCAATATTTTGTTTCCAAGAATACCAGTACTGATTTTCAGTTTTCCAGTTTGTATTTATAATGTTTCATCATGTATTAAGGAAATAAATTAATTTTTCTTTAATAGTGTAGTTAGTACTTTTTTTCTATTTTGAACTTTTGCAACTAGATAAAATAAAGTTGGGTTAGCCTCTCACCAAGGTTGTTGGTATATTTTTTCCCCAGAATTTTAGCAGCTTGTTACTAAGTCTTATTTGAATATATAATAATGCTTGCCCTTGATACTTCTTTTGTCATAGAATATATATATCTAAAACAGATGCCAAGGGTTGAGGTACAAGTTCATGGTTCTGCAACCAATGATAGAGCCTTTTTTAAAACTAAAATATGTTTGCAGTATGAATTTTTTGGATGTATAGTCTCACATATACATTTATGTGCATTTATTAACATTTATGTGCCATCTTTTTCACTAGAATATTCCTGCAAAAAAAAAAAATCCCTTGCATTTTAAGTCAGGTGAGTTTGTTTGTTTGTTTCAGTAGGAAGGCTATAAAGAAGGATATGGAATACTTTTTGACCACTAAAGAAAAATAGCCCGCCAAGACTTTGAGTAAATAAGAAAACTCCAAATGAAACTATCTGTATTGTCCATTCTTATGCTGCTATAAAGAACTGCCCGAGACTGGGTAATTTGCAAAGGAAAGAGGTTTAATTGACTCACACTTCTGCAGGGCTGGGCAGGCCTCAGGAAACTTGCAATCATGGCAGAAGGAGAAGCAAACATGTCCTTCTTCACATGGCAGCAGGAGAGAGAAGTGCTGAGCAAACAGGGATAAGCCCTTTATAAAACCATCAGATCTCATGAGAACTCACTCACTATCACAAGAACAGCATAGGGGTAACCCCATGATTCAATTACCTCCCACTGGGTCCCTCCTATGACACGTAAGGATTATGGGAACTACAATTCAAGGTGAGATTTGGGTGGGTACACAGCCAAACCATATCATTCTGCCCTGTCCCCTCCCAAATCTCATGTCCTCACATTTCAAAACACAATCATGCCTTTCCAGGAGTCCCCCAGAGTCTGAGCTCATTCCAGCATTAACCAAAAAGTCCAAGTCCAAAGTCTCATTTGAGACAAGGAAAGTCCCTTCCACCTATGAGCCTGTAAAATCAAAAGCAAGTTAGTTACTTCCTAGATACAGTGGGATAGAGGCATTGAGTATATATACCCATTCCAAATGGGAGAAGTTGGCCAAAACCAAGAGGCTACAGGCACCATCCAAGTCCATAATCCAATAGGGTAGTCATTAAACCTTAAAGTTCCAAAATGATCTCCTTTGACTGCATGTTTCACACCCTGGTCACGCTGATGCACGAGGTGGGCTCCTACAGCCTTGCGCAGCTCCGCCCTGGTGGCTTTGCAGGATACAGTGCCCCCCCGGTCAGCTGCCTTCATGGATTGGCATTGAGTGTCTGTGGTTTCTTCAGGTGCACAGTGCAAGCTCTTCATTTATCTACCATTCTGGGGTCTGGAGGATGATGGCCCTCTTCTCACAGCTCCACTAGGTAGTGTCCCAGTGGGGACTCTGTGTGGGGCTCTGACCTGCCCTAGCAGATGTTCTCCATGAGGGTTCTGCCCCTGCAGCAAACTTCTGCTTGGACATCCAGATGTTTCCATACATCCTCTGAAATCTAGGTGGAGGTGCCAAACCTCAATTTTTGATTTTTGTGGACCCACAGGCTCAACACCACGTGAAAGCTGCCAAGGCTTGGGATTTGCACTCTCTGAAGCCACAGCCCAAGCTGTACCTTGGCCCTTTTTAGCCATGGCTGGAACAGCTGGGATGCAGGGCATCAAGTACCCAGGCTGCAGGCACCATGGGGGGCCTGGGACTGGCCCAGGAAATAATTTTGTCCTGCTAGGGCTCTGGGGAGAGGCTGCCATGAAGGTCTCTGACATGCCCTGGAGACATTTTCCCCATTGTCTTGGTGATTAACATTCAGCTCCTTGTTACTTATACAAATTCCTGCAGCAGACCTGAATTTCTCCCCAGAAAATGGGTTTTCATTTCAGGAAATTTGTACCTAGTAGCCTATGTGAATATTTGCTCAGTTGAACCAAACAGCTCTTCACTGGAATAAAAGAAAATACAATTTGGCTGAAGGGGAATTAAATGAAGAATAGAAGCTAATCCTGAGCTTTCACTGCAATGATTTAAATAATAAGCAGGAAACCAATTATTATAAATTATAGTGATGATGTAACTGAAAAATATATATATTTTTTAAATCACCAGTGACTGAGAGAAAAGTGTCAACTTGTTACAGTAATTATATTAAATATTACATTTTGCATTGTTTTGCCAGATATTGATAAATTCTGGTTCCTTTTGAAAAAGTAGCAGGATCAAAGAAAAAGTGTTGTTTCTATCGCTTCTAGTTAGAATAACATTTGTTTTTATATACTTAAGTGTGGGATTCAGAAGAGAGGAAAAGATAAAAGATGCAAAAGGGGATAATTTAGGAAGAAACACAATAGAATCCAATGTTGTAGGAAAAAACCGGGTTCTTTTCACACAACCAGGAAAGATTAGGCTCATAGACACATAGAAGTGTGAGGAGTGGAATTTACTGGATGAGAACGGAAAAGGAAAAACAACTCAGCAAAGTGAGATGGAGTCCTGCTAACAGGTTTTCCACCTCACAGATTGAATCCCAGCTTACCACACAGGAAGAGGAGTGGCCAGGCATCTCGCTGCTGCAAGTGGCACGAACTTCCCGAGGCTCCACCCCGTCCTTCCAGTGCAGAGGCTGGTCAGGGATTCTCTGAGGAGCCCTTTTAACTTGGTTGTCTCACCAATATATAAGTGAAGGAGTTAACCAGGGAAATAGTAGCTACATTTGGCTGAGATCCAAGAGAAAGAAAGGATGAATAATGACTGAAGATCTAATGTACAGAAGAAAGTTAAAGAAGCTAGGCGGGCAGATCACGAGGTCAGGAGGTTGAGACCATCCTGGCTAACACGGTGAAACCCTGTCTCTACTAAAAATATAAAAAATCAGCTGGGCGTGCTGGCGGGCGCCTGTAGTCCCAGCTACCCGGGAGGCTGTGGCAGGAGAATGGTGTGAACCTGGGAGGCGGAGCTTGCAGTGAGCCGAGATCGCTCCACTGCACTCCAGCCTGGGTGACAGAGCGAGACTCCGTCTCAAAAAAAAAAAGCTCTAATGAAATAAACTTATTTTTTCAGTAATAAGCATTTTTTTCAGAGATACAAATGTAAGATACTGTCTCTAAATTTACAAATACACACAAGTACAGAGGAAGACAAGCTCTAAAATAAGATCGAAACTCACTATTTAACCAAAGTTGAATTGCAGGCAGTTTCTATGGAGAATATTTTCAGGAGCAGAAATGAATAAAATTAGTTGTGAGCGATAGTGAGTGTTGCTTGCTAATGGAGGCCACTAACTTGAAGGTGGACCAAACGTTACTTAGCAAAGCTTGGCAATTTTGGAATAGTTGTGGAGAAGATCTCAGAGTAGAGGATTAACAAGATGGGCAGGTGAAGAGACAAGACGTTACCAGTAGTACCTCCACTAGCCCTTATCACCACTACTGCTACTATTACTGATCATGATGACAATAGCCCTTATTTATTTTTGGCCTAGTATTTTCCAAATAGATTTATACATATCATCAAATTTAAGCCTCACACCCATCTTTAAAACTAGATTCTCAGTGAGTAAAATGAGTTTCAGAGGAATCTTTTTTGCCCAGAGCTGTTGCCTGTGGTTGTACACATCAAAGGGGGATCCAGTTACATTGTATGTGCCATATGTTGTATATTTATTACAACAATTTTTCAGCACAAGGCAATAAAGTATCTTAAGGAAGAGTATTATTTTAATTTGTACAAAGGGGCTGGGCTTGGTGGCCCACACCTGTAATCCCAGCACTTTGGGAGGCCAAGGCAGGCGAATCACTTGAGGTCAGGAGCTTGAAACCAGCCTGGCCGACATGGCGAAACCCTGTCTCTACTAAAAAAATACAAAAATTAGGGATTGTGGTGCACGTAATCCCAGCTACTCCGGAGGCTAAGGCAAAAGAAACACTTGAACTCAGGAGACACAGGTTGCAGTGAGCCAAGATTGTGCCCCTGCACTCCAGCCTGGGCAACAGAGTGAGACTCTGTCTCAAATAATAATAATAATAATAATAATTTGTACAAAGGTATCATATTACCCTGGAGTGGCAGCAGTATATAAAATTATATCAGTAACAGTCCCAGTTTTGTTTAAAAACACATACATACTCAGAGAAGGCTTAAAGAAAGTATACTAAAATGTTAGCATTTTAGTATACTTGGCTATATATCACAGGTCATTTTAATTTTTATTATTTTTGGATACTCTTGAATTTTCCCAGTTCCCTTAAATGAACATATTGTTTATGATTTGCGGGTTGCTGATAGGGAGTGGAGGTGATTGCTGGAGTAGTTTTAAGAACAGTTTTCTAGACATGACAGTAAATGGTAGCATTCTGCTTCATCACTTACACTTCTCCCAACCCATCCAATAAATATCCGTAATGTTCTGAAAACTCAGCATTTATTTGCTTTACATTTCTTTAGAGTTTAACTCTCCAATATTACACATAAACTTTTAAAACTCAGGTATCGGCCAGGCACAGTGGCTGGCTCACGCCTGTAATCCCAACACTTTGGAAGGCTGAGGCGGGTGGATCACAAAGTCAGGAGTTCGAGGCCAGTCTGGCCAACATGGTGAAACCCCGTCTCGCCTAAAAATACAAAAATTATCTGGGCGTGGTGGCAGGTGCCTGTAGTCCCAGCTACTTGGGAGACTGAGGCAGGAGAATCGCTTGAACCCGGGAGGCAGAAGTTGCATTGAGTCGAGATCGCGCCGTTGCTCTCCAGCCTGGGTGACAGAGCAAGACTCTGTCTCATAAATAAATAAAATTCAGGTAGTTCATTTAATGGATTTGGAACCCTTAACTACTTTTCACCTTCATGTGATTATTGCAACCAGCTTCATTCATAGTTAGATTAGAACTTTACCTTGAACCACCACAACAATCAATGAATAGCTTTTATGACTAGAGTAGTTAGATAGAAAATAGACTTGGAATGAAGAAAAGAGTAGTAGATTGGAGAGAAAAATAGACTCTGAGGACAGATAGACTAATGAACACTTAAAAATATCTATTGTCTTAAAATCATACATAGTTGTGTATATTTAGTAATTAAAATTGATTTAAGGAAGTGCTATCCTTTTTCCTATGGCTGCTACATTTACCATTTTTATTGTTGCAAATAAACTTGATTAATTGTATGTATTGAAAAATAGTTTAGAAATAGTCATTGTGAATAGTGAGTAGTAGTACATTTGGGTTTTGGTTTCTGTGTATATGTGTGCACGTGTGTGTAGACTTTATATTGCAATTAATGATTTAATAGTATTTAGGTAATGTCTTAACAACAAGAAATGCCTCCTTCTGGCAATAACTAGTAGGTATAACAGAACTCAAATCATATTTCATATTAATGAAATAGCATTGTGAGTTCTGAGAATTAAACGAAATTCTAAAACTTAAAATGTATTTACTGATTTTAGCCTCACAATATACTTTTGTAGGTATTTATATAGATGCATGTGATGGAAATTAAATATGTAACTTATTCTTTCTGACATTGTGTTATATAATTCAGTATTTAATTACTTTTTTGATTAAATTTTATTTTAAAATATTAGTCATTCCTGAAGGAATATTAATTTGGGGTACTAGATATTTGTTACACGTTAAAAACTGGTTCAAATATAGATATGTTGATACGACAGCCATAAAAAGTCAAATCCTAAGAGATGTTTGCTGTATATCTTAAAGATATTGATTGTGGCCAGGTGCTGTGGCTCACACCTGTAATCCCAGCACTTTGGGAGGCCGAGGCGGGCAGATCATGAGGTCAGGAATTCGAGACCAGCCTGGCCAACATGGTGAAACCCCGTCTCTACTAAAAATACAAAAATTAGCTGGGCATGGTGGCGTGTGCTTGTAGTCCCAGGTACTCGGGAGGCTGAAGCAGAAGAAGCACTTGAACCCAGGAGGTGGAGGTTGCAGTGAGCCGAGATCGCACCACTGCACTCCAGCCTGGTGACAGAGCGAGACTCCGTCTCAAAAAAAAAAAAAATATATTGATTGCACAAATATTTGAGTTACTCATTAGTAATTGAAGCCTTTTAATACATTCTTTGCTGTCTAGATTCCACTGTTCTCTCTCATTTCCCTACTGTCTAATAAAGGAGAATAAAATCTGACTTTCTTCAGTTTTGTGTGCTTTGCCACCTGCCCACTCAGACATCATAGGGTATGTGCTGGAGGAGTGAGAGATGGGACTTAAAAACATGGACAGACATATAAATGTGAACTTAAAAGGCAGACTTACTAAAACTTATAGAATTTGAACTGTTGGATTGGATATGCTTGAGTTATTATATGTAATATGAAATCTGGTAAATGCTTGAGCAATTTATAAAAGTACAGTAGAGTATGGTATTTGTTTATAAGATAATGTTCTATGGTGTTTTTAATGATATTTCATTCACTTTTAAGAGATTTTTAGTCAGCCTTCATTGAAGGTAGGGAATTATGAATAAGGGATGTTAAAACAATTTACCAAAAGGGTTCAGTACAACTGATGATTCCACTTGGAAATATAAGCAGAGAAATTTTTGAAATAGTTTCAAAATATACTTGAATACATCCAAGTGTCTACTACTTTTATTTTTTATAGGTGGTTTCAGACACCCTCACAGGTTTTCTACCATGCAGCAACTGAACATGGAGGAAAAGATGTATATCCAGGGCAGTGTCTTTGGGAAGGTTGTGAGCCTTTTCAGCGACAGCGGTTTTCTTTTATTACCCACTTGCAGGTACACTTTTTAAATACTATTTGATCAGTAACTCATTTGACTGCATTAAAGATTTTGACGTGCCATTCTCTTGCTTCTTCTTCCTCAAAAAGGACAAGCACTGTTCAAAGGATGCCCTACTTGCAGGATTAAAACCAGATGAACCAGGACAAGCAGGAAGTCAGAAGTCTTCTACCAAGTAAGGAAAATGAGTTTACTTCCTGTTGTACATACAAAAAGAAACTAGGCAAAACACAAGAAAATGAAACGCAACTTAGCATATTAGGAGACCAGAAACCTGGGTTCTAGTCCAGCTCTGCCATGAACCAGCAATGTGACCCTGTTCAAATTGCTTAGATTCTCTTGGCATCACTTTTCCTTTTGGCTGGACAGTGTGGTCTGTAAGTTACCTTTCAGCTCTAACACTGATTCTGTTTTGTAGACTAGTCAGTCATTGGAAGTAATGACAGATGATATATGAGAAATGCTTTGTAAACTAAAAGTACTGTGTATGGTTCTTTTTTCTGTAAAAGAGTAATCATCTATTTGATAATGGCAAAGAGATTTCATATCTTGTCATTATCAAATATATATATATATATATATATATACACACACATATAAACATACACTAGTTTACAGTTTAAAGATTGTTTTCAGGTTATCTTATTTAATATTCAGAATTAGCTTAAAATAATTTAATATTCAGAATTAGTAAAAATATATCAGAAATACCCCTGCTTTTCAGATGTGAAAAGAAATATTGAAAGTCATGCAGCCAGTTACAGTGTCAGAAATAGGGTTTCCTCATATACGAGTCAGCATCTCCATTGCTGTCTCACCAGAGCACACAGATAATGATGCATTATATCTGCTTGGCGAAAGAAATCTACAGTAGTTTGAATCTTATTTTACATAAAATCATCTCTGCAGTTCTTCCATTCTGTATCTTTCATAAATAACAGAACTATAGTGAAATGATTGATTGAAATTATAAAATAATAATGAAATTTAAGATATGTAAGTAATAGTTGGAAATGTGGTATTTAGCATAATTCCATGTTATCATACCATGTTTTCTTGGATGACCAGTGTCAGTACATTCTTAGGTAATATTACTTTACTCTTAGGTACCATTTAGAAATAATTTATAGCAAAAATTGTAGACTTTTCTTCTTTGTTAAAATGTTCACATTATTTTCAAAGATGAGAAGGCTATAACTTTGATGCTATGTTGAATTTGTCTTGATTGCATACTTACCCAATACAGTAACTTTAAAGATGGAACATCTGTTTGCTTTAAAATTGATAGATTGGAAAATAAAAGACTTGAAACTTCACCTTGATACTAAGCGCCCCTTTGCCTAAGCTGTCACAGAGCATAAACGTTAGTGCTAGACCATTGGACCTTTAGTCACCCTGTAAACACGATTTTAAAATAACCAGCTTAAAGGGGTTGGCAGGGTGGTCATAGTTGTCAGTCTGTCTGCAGTATCACGTTAATTCTCTCTCTCTCTCTCTCTCATCAATTTAGGCAGCCAACTGTAGGGGGCACAAGCTCAACTCCTAGAGCACAAAAGGCCATTGTGAATCATCCCAGTGCTGCACTTATGGCTCTGAGGAGAGGATCAAGAAACCTTGTCTTTCGAGATTTTACAGTAAGCATGCCTTGAAACCCTTATCTGTAAAAGTCTGAGTCCTGTATGATTTAGATCTTTATTCTTTCTTTTTTTTCCTTTCTTTTTAAGGATGAAAAAGAGGGACCAATAACTAAACACATCCGACTAACAGCTGCCTTAATATTAAAAAATATTGGTAAATATTCAGAATGTGGTCGCAGGTGAGTAATATGTTTTCTGTAGCCAAAGTGAATTTAGTTTATTTTATTTTTACATATAAGTTAATAAAATTAGATAACTGTATTTTCTTCATTGTTTTTCTCATCAATTTTGCAAATACATCCAAAAGTTTATGCCTAGGTCAGGCCATGATGAGCTCTTAAAAGTCAAAAATAAATAGAAGTTAAAACAACCAAAAGGTGGTCTTTTAAGTTGTTTTATTAAGTTAATTTGTCTTACTGACCATATAATTTAGAACAAAAAGCAGCTCTACTAAAGAGGAAACTTAGGAGTTTATTGGGGAAAACAAAGGAATTTGATCATTTGAATCACGTGGAGTCCAAATGAAATTCAGTTTGACATCTGGCATTTTCATGTACCCATCAATGGCATAAATAATGTTAAGGTATGTGTATAATACTCTGAAGTTTTAAAACTTAACTTTCCAATGGATTTAAGCAAAAGAAAACCCAGGATTTTGTAGATCTACAGAAACTAGGAGGGATAACTCATTAATTCGTGAGAGAGCAAATATAGAATATTCTGTCAATACCTTGTCTTCCTTAGTTACTTTTCTAGAATTCCTCCTACATCTTCAATTGACCAGTCTTGGGCCGCCTCTCAGCGAAGTTGTCCTCAGATGCATCTTGTGTTCCTGATAGTCACTTTCTATCTCAGGCCCTCCCTTTCACATAATATTAGTTCCATCTCCTTAATGTATTTTGAATCCATGTTAGTTCTTCCGTACACCCCTATTTTACCTTGTCTTAGGTCTTTTATGACATTTTTTTTACAATGACCTTTAAACTGAATTTTCTAAGCATAAAAATAGTGGTATCAATTATAAAAAGAAAATGAATTTGACTATATTGTTTTAAGATTTCTCTAAGTGGAAGGTGAATAACATTTAAAGCTAAAGTTGAAAAGTATTTGCAATTACAAATGTTACTATATTTATTTAATCAAGTATAAATGAAAAAGAAAATTTTTAACACTTGAGCTAAGTTTTTTTTAGAAAAAAAAAAGAAATGTAAAGGTTTAGTAACCATATGAGAATACCAGTATCTTCATGATTTAGTTCATAACATTTCTTTTTACTTTTCTTACTTTATTTCCCTTCTAACCTCTTTTTTGTTTCATAGCGTACATTTCAGTGAAACTAAGCCACATGCAAGTTCCTAATCACATTGGGCTCTTTCAAGTCACACTTGGTACCTTTGTTCCAATGCTCATACTATTCTCCCTGCCTAGAATGCCCTCCTCCCTGCGTTGCCCACCTATTGAATATCTGCTTATCCTTCATGATTCAGTTCAGACATGAGTTTCTTTGTGTAGCTTTTCCTTTGCTCTGTTCCCCTTCCCTACTGAGCTTGTTCTCCTCTATTTTTATAACATGTCTGTCTTAAAACTTTTAATCTCATTGTTTTGAAAATGTTTTTTTATGTGGCTTTTTCCCTTACAGAACTATGTGCAGAGACTTCCTCTGATTAATCTTTGTAGCTTGAACACTTAGCACAGTGCCCAACACATTATAATCTCTACCTCCTATTCATCCTTTAAGATTCAACTCAGTGGTTACTGCTTCCTTTCCTGACGTCTTCCTCACTACCTTAACCCTGACCTGGAGCACAGTACATATTCCCTAATGCCCCATGTGTTGCATGTTACCACCTTAGATGATGAGCTCTTTGAAGATAGGGATTCAGTATTTTGATCTTTGTATCTTTAGTGCCTAGCATAGTGTTGGCAATATGATAGTCATTCAGTAAGTATTTATTGATAGACAGGTGGTGGGAAATTCATTTTCTCCTAGAGTTCTGATCTGGAATTTTTTGAGACAGAGTCTCGCTCTATCGCCCAGGCTGGAGTACAGTGGCACGATCTTGGCTCACTGCAACCTCTGCCTCCTGGGTTCGAGCGATTCTCCTGCCTCAGCCTCTCGAGTAGCTGGGATTATCGGCTCATGCCACTATGCCGAGCTAATTTTTGTATTTTTAGTAGCGACAGAGTTTCACCATGTTGGCCAGTTTGGTCTTGAACTCCTGACCTCGTGATCCACCTGCCTCAGCCTCCCAAAGTGCTGGGATTACAGGTGTGAGCCACCGCACCTGGCCAGTAATTCCATTTACAATAGCATCAAAAAGAGTAAAATACTTAGGAGTTGTCTTAACCAAAGAGAAGATTTGTAAACTGAAGACTACAAAATATTACTGAAAGCAATTAAAGAATATATAAACAACTGGAAAGATTTCTCATATTCATGGATTGGAAGACTTAATTTAGGTGAGATGTCAGTACTGCCAAAGTATTCTACAGATTCAGTGCAACCCCTGTCAACATCCCAATGATTTTTGAAAAAATAGAAAAATCAAGTTATGTGTGAGTGACACGAGGTGAGGGTGGCAGATGCAGTTTCCTGTTTTCATCGTATAGACAGGGCAGCTCTGCTGCAGAGATGGTCAATGTGCCTAAAACCCAAAGAACCTTGTGTAAGAAGTGTGGTAAGCATCAGCCTTACAAAAGTGACACAGTATGAGAAGGGCAAGGATTCCCTGTATGCCCAGGGAAAGAGGTGCTATGATTGGAAGCAGAGTGGCTGTGGTGGGCAGACAAAGTCAGTTTTCCAAAAGAAGGCTGATGCGGTTTGGCTGTGTCCCCACCCACATCTCCTCTTGAATTCCCACATGTTGTGGGAGGGACCCAGCAGGAAGTAATTGAATCATGGGGGCACGTCTTTCCTGTGCTGTTCTTATTATTGTGAATAAGTCTCACGAGATCCGATGGTTTTAAAAAAGGGAGTGTGCCTGCAAAAGCTCTCGTTTGCCACCATGTGAGACGTACTTTTCACTTTCCACCATAATTGTGAGGCCTCCCCAGCCACGTGGAACTAAAAGTCCAATAAACCTCTTTCTTTTGTAAATTGCCCAGTCTTGGGTATGTCTTTATCAGCAGCATGAAAATGGACTAATACAAAGGCTAAAACCACGATTATGCTAAGGGTGGAATGTGTTGAGCCTAACAGCAGATCAACAGGATGCTGGCCGTTAAGAGATGCAAGCATTTTGAACAGGGAGGAGATAAAGAAGACAAAGGGCCAAATGATCCAGTTCTAAATTTGGGGATATTTTTCTTTTCATTTTGAAGATAAAACATTGAAGCTATAGAAAAAATATAGGAAAATAAATACAGTGATAATCTTACTCAAAAAAAGAAAAATTCGTACTAGAATTCATACGTAATCTCAAGAGACCCTGAATAGCAGAAACAATCTTG
The DNA here is from genome assembly GCF_029281585.2 of Gorilla gorilla gorilla. Classification (NCBI taxonomy): domain Eukaryota; kingdom Metazoa; phylum Chordata; class Mammalia; order Primates; family Hominidae; genus Gorilla; species Gorilla gorilla. Next base: position 55,374,536 of record NC_073234.2, on the reverse strand, counting down.
AGAAAGAACAATGTTGCAGGACTCCCACTTCTGATTTACTACAAAGCTAACATAATCAAAACAGCGTGGTACTGGCATAAAGACAGCCATAGAGACCAATGGAATAGAAGAGAGGGCCCAAAAGTAAGTCCTCACGTATTTGGTCAAATGATTTTCCATAAGTATGACAATTCTTCATTCGATGAGGAAAAGACAGTCTTTTCAACAAATGGCATTTGAAAAACTGGATATGTACATCAAAACAATGAAGTTGGACACTTACCCTGTACCATATATAAAACCTAAATATAAGAGCTAAAACTGTAAGACTCTTAGAAGAAAACACAGGGCAAAAGCTTTATAATATTGGATTTGGCAGTGATTTCTTGGGATATGACACCAAAGACACAGGCAATAAAAGGAAAACCAGACAAACTACTTCATCAAAATTTGAAGCTTGTACATCAAAGGACTATCAACAGAGTAAAAAGGCAACCCATAGAATTAGACAAAATAATTGCAAGTCACCTGTCTGAGAAGAAACTAATATCCAGAATATATAGAGAATGCCTAGCTACTGTGTAAAACAGGGCAGTTCCTTAAAAAAACAAACAGAATTACCTGTTTCATTCAGCAGTCCCACTTCTGAGTATATTCACAAATGAACTGAAGGCAGGGAATTGAACAGATATGTTTACACCAATATTGATGGCTATTACTCACAAGAGACAAAAATTGGTGTGGAAGCAACCTAAGTGTCTATCATCGATGATAGACAAAATGTGGCATGTACATGCAATGGGATATTACTCAGTATTACAAAGGAAAAAACAATTTACTTATAGTAAAGTTCACTCTTTTTAGTGTACAGTTCTATGAGTTTTTGAGGTTTTTTTTTATCTTTGAGACGGGGTCTCACTCAGTTGCCCAGGGTGGGTTGCAGCAGAGCAATCATGGCTCACTGCAGTCTTGACCTCTCCAGGCTCAGGTGATCCTCCCATCTCAGTTTTTGTATTTTTAGTAGAGACGAGGTCTCACCATGTTGCGCAGGGTTGTCTTGAACTTCTGGGCTCAAGCAATCCACCTGCCTCGGCCCCTCAAAGTGCTAGGATTACAGGCATGAGCTACTGAGCCCAGCCTACAAGGGAAAAAAATTCTGACATATGCTACATATGAATAAACTTTGAGAACATCATGCCAAGTGAAATTAGCATGACACAAAAGGACAAATATATGGTATGATTTCACTTATGAGATACCTAGAAGAGTCAAATGCATAGAGACAGAAAGTAGAACAGTGGTTACTGGGGCTGGGGGTAGTTCAGGAATGGAGAGTTACTGTTAAGTGGGTAGAATTATGAGATGATGAAAAAGTTGTGGAGATGGATAGTGGTGATGGTTGTACAACAGTATGAATGTACTTAATGCCACTGAACTGTACACTTAAAAGTGGTTAAAATAGTACGTTTTATGTTATGTATGTTTTACCACAATGGAAAAAAACTAAAACACAACAAAGGAAGGATTTGGGGAAAATTGGAAGTGACTGCTAATGGGTATTGGGTTTCTTTTAAAGATGATGAAAATATTCTAGAATTGTGGTGATGGTTGCACAATTCCGTGAATATACTAAAAACGAGAGAATTTTTGTTTAAATGGGTGGATTGGGCCAGACGCGGTGGCTTATGCCTATAATCCCAGCACTTTGGGAGGCTGAGGCGGGCGGATCATCCGAGGTCAGGAGTTTGAGACCAGCCTGGCCAGCATGGCAAAACCCCATCTCTACTAAAAAATATAAAAATTAGCTGGGCATGGTGGCGCATGCCTGTAATCCCAGCTACTCAGGCTGAGGCAGGAGAATCGCTTGAACCCAGGAGGCGGATGTTGCAGTGAGCTGAGATCATGCCACTGTACTCCAGCCTGTATGACAGAGCAAGATTGCATCTCAAATAAATAAATAGATTGTATAGTGTGTGAATTATACCTCAATGAAGGTGTTAGAAAAAATAAATTTTAAAAAATCAAGGCGGGGCGTGGTGGCTTATCCCTGTAATCCCAGTACTTTGGGAGGCTGAGGCAGGTGAATCACGAGGTCAAGATATTGAGATCATCCTGGCCAACATGGTGGAACCCCATCTCTACTAAAAATACAAAAATTAGCTGGGCGTGGTGGCGCATACCTGTAGTCCCAGCTACTCAGGAGGCTGAGGCAGGAGAATCATTTGAACCCGTAAGGCAGAGGTTGCGGTGAGCCAAGATCACGCCACTGCATTCCAGCCTGGTGAAAGAGCAAGACTCTGTCTCAAAAAAAAAAAAAAAAAAAAAAAAAAAAAGTAAGTGCTATAGAAGTTATAACCAGGCTGGGCGTGGTGTCTCACGCCTGTAATCCCAGCACTTTGGGAGGCCAAGGCGGGCAGATCACAAGGTCAGGAGATCAAGACCATCCTGGCTAACACAGTGAAACCCCGTCTCTAGTAAAAAATACAAAAAAATTAGCTGGGCGTGGTGGCGGGCGCCTGTAGTCCCAGCTACTCAGGGAGGCTGAGGCAGGAGAATGGCGTGAACACAGGAGGCGGAGCTTGCAGTGAACCGAGATCCCGCCACTGCACTCCAGCCTGGGTGACAGAGCGAGATTCCATCTCAAAATATATATATATGTATATATTTGGTTATATATATATATATATTTGGTTATATATATATGGTTATATATATATGGTTATATATATATATATATATATATGGTTATATATATATATATATATATATATATATACACACACACACACACATAACCAAATAGTTCCCTACTTTACCCCCCCCACCCACCTCCAAGGGGGGAGCCTGCAACAATTTGAGCTAGTGCAATTGCTTTCATTTTTCAAAATATGTCTATGTTACTATTTCTTAACTTATCTAATTTTATACATTTATTGACTTCCCTTTTAAGAAATTGGATAAACATCTCTTCTTCCCACTTTACTTTTACCTCATCATATTATTGTTCCATCACAGTCGTTGATTAAATCTTAAATCAGATATTATGGTTGGATTGTTTGATATTGAGCCAAATGCTATACTATTATGTTTTTCTTTCTCTTTCTCATTTTTATTTTTTGAGACAGAGTCTCGCTCTGTCACCCAGACTGGAGTTCCGTGGCGTGATCTCGGCTCATTTCAACCTTTGCCTCCCAGGTTTAAGTGATTCTCCTGCCTCAGCCTCCTGAGTAGCTGGGACTACAGGCTCCCACTACTACGCCTGGCTAATTTTTTTATTTCTAGTGGAGATGTGGTTTCACCATGTTGGCCAGGCTGGTCTTCAATTCCTGACCTCAAGTGATCCACCCACCTTGGCCTCCCAATGGGCTGGGATTACAGGTGTGAGCCACCGTACCCAGCTTTTTTGTCTCTGTATTAGGCCCATAAAAAGCATGAGTGCCATGCTTTTTGCTTGGCTTTTTACAGGCCTAATACTGATTGTACCATATATTTTAATCAGTATCTTTGAAGCATGTCAATAAGCTGTCCACATACTGAAACACAGTTGTTAAACCTCTGTCAAATTTTCATTTTTAGAATATTTTTTTCCTTGCGAACTGCCCTTCTGCAGTCTAGACAGGTTGCTCTCTGGACCTGGTACACAGCTCTTCTCAGGAATTACCTCCACGTTGAATCCCTTTTCGTTGAAACCCATTCATTTTCTTTTCTTGTTTTACTCTCTTCATGCAAAAGCATATCCTTCAATCATTTAAGACCCTACATGCCTAAAAATGTCTGTAATCTACCCTTACTCTTGATAGTTGTTGGCTGTACATAACATTCTAGATTGAAAAATCATTTTTCTTTAAAAACCTGAGGGCATTGCTTTGGTGTATTCTAGCACCAGCTTTGCTGTTGAGAAGACTAGTGACATTCTGGTTCCCATTTCTTTGTATGTGATCTGTTTTCCCCCCTCTAGAAACTGTTGTGATCTCTTTATTTCTGAATATTCTGAGGTTTCTTGATGATGTGTCTTCGGTGGGTGTTGTTGTTTTCATTGAAGTCATTATTTCATTTTGGTGGGTCCTTTCTATCTGGAGATTTATATCCTTCAGTAATGGGAACTTTTCTGGTATGTTTCTTTTTCTTTTCTCTTTTAGCTTTCTGTTTTCTCTCTGTTTAATCTATTTGTTGGAAATTTCCTTAATTTTTTTTTTTTTTTTTTTTTTTTTTTTGAGACAGAGTCTCGCTCCATTGCCCAGGCTGGAATGCAGTGGCACGATCTTGGCTCACTGCAAACTCCACCTCCCGGGTTCACACCATTCTCCTGCCTCATCCTCTGGAGTAGCTGGGACTACAGGCGCCCACCACCATGCCCCGCTAATATTTTGTATTTTTAGTAGAGACAGGGTTTCACCTAGTTAGCCAGGATGGTCTCGATCTCCTGACCTCGTGATCCGCCCTCCTCAGCCTCCCAAAGTGCTGGGATTACAGGCATGAGCCACCACCCCCAGCCGGAAATTTCCTTAATTTTTAAGAGCTCGTTATTGATTGCCAGTTGTTACTATTTTATAACATCCTGTTCTTAGTGGTGTCTTCTCATCTCTCTGAGGATATTAACACCTCTACTTTTGTAGTTTTTTCCCAATCTGTGTATGGTTACTCTTTCCTTGTAATTCCTCAAATTTCTGAGGATTTGGGGGTTTGCTTATCCTCTGCCCCCCAAGACAAGAGTCTTGCTCTGTTACCCAGGCTGGAGTTCAGTGGGGCCATCATGGCTCACTGCAGCCTCCAACCTCCTGGGCTCAAGTGATCCTCCCACCTTAGCCTCCTGAGTAATTGGGACCACAGGCACATGCCACCATGCCCAACAGTTCATTTTTTAATTTTCTGTAAGGTGGGGGGTGGGGGAGGGTGTCTCACTATATTGCCCAAGCTGGTCTTGAACTCCTCAACTCAAGTGATCCACCTGCCTCGGCCTCCCAAAGTGCTGGGATTACAGGCGTGAGCCACCACGCCTAGCAAAAAATAAATTTCTTTTACCCTTCATACTGTTTTGAGGAGGGAATGGAAAGAAACTTGTTTAAACTTGTTTTCTTAGAAGCTGATTTGTATCCTAAATGGTTTTTACTAGTGTTGCTTAGAAATTATTTTTATTATCTGTTAAGGATATTAGAGTGGCCCAATATTTATTCTTTGTTAAATCATCTCAAAAAACTAACATGTGAATTTAGAAGTTGAAAGAATATCATTTTATAAAAACACAAATTAGGCATGTTTTGTTTTATATCAAAACAAAGTGAGTGCTTAATTTTTTAAAACCTCAAAAAATTAAACATTTATATCAAAAAGGAAATTATTACTTTAAAATCATCCTAGTGATTTCAGTTTATTCTTTCTAGTTTTACCCATGCAATATTCAAATAAAAGAATACTTTTTAACATGTGACTATCACTTTGAAAAAATTATGATTTTGTTAACTTTTTGAAACTAAAGTCTTTTTTCTTTGTTAAAATATTCATTGATTGTGGGGGAAAAACTGATTGTACTTTGTAAAGTTATTTTTATTTTGTAAAATTTTTTTTTTTTTTGAGATGGAGTCTCGCTCTGTTGCCCAGGCTGGAGTGTAGTGGTGCGGTCTCGGCTCACTGCAACCTCTGCCTCCTGGGTTCAAGCGATTCTCCTGCCTCAGCCTCCTGAGTAGCTGGGATTAGTAGCCTCCCAAGTAGCTCCTGCCACCACGCCCAGCTAATTTTTTGTATTTTTAGTAGAGATGGGGTTTCACCATGTTGGCCAGGCTGGTCTTGAACTCCTGACCTCGTGATCCGCCTGCCTCAGCCTCCCAAAGCGTTTTGTAAATTTTTAAATCAATTTTTGTACAACTAATTTTTCTTTTCCAGAAAGATCTTAGAAATTTCATACTTTATTTTAAAAGTTGTTAAATAAAATTTTAAAGAAAATCATAAAGATTTTATAAAACAGAAGTATAAAGTTCAGTGAATTATCACAAACTGAACCACTCATATAACTATCTGTCCAAGTTAAGAAATAGAGCAATATCAGTTGAAATCTTTCATGTTCTCTCCAATCTTTACTCCATCCTCCTCTCTATAAGGGACTACTATCCTGATCTGTGACACCAGAGGTTCATTTTGCCTGATTTTGAACTTTCTATATGTGAAATCATACAATATTATTTTCAGCATTATATTTTTGAGATTGATTCATGTTGTTGCATGATAGTATTTTATTCATATTATTGTATTTTTTTCTCTACTTTTGATGGGCAAATGGGTTATTTCCAATTTGGGGCTATTAAGAGTAATGCTGCTATAAACATTCTAAACCATATTCTGTTTTTTGGCCATATACAGACATATTTCTGTTGAGTGTTTTCAAAGGATTGGTGACTCATAAGATGTTAAAAGTTTGCTACATGATGCCAACCAATTCCAAAATGATTTTATCAATTGACACTCTATAGAAATGTATGAGAGTCTCAGCTACTCCATGTACTTGCCAACATTTGGTATTGTAATTAAAATGTTTAATTTTATCCACTCTTCTGAGTGTGTGATGGTATGTATATATGGAAACTACATAAAACTGAAATGGCCCAAAAAACATGAAAAGATGCCCAACTCTTTATTCTTCAGTCTCATTTTTTACTCATTTCTTTTCCTTTGCTTTACTATAGTAAAAGTGACTCCAGTCCCTACATTAAATTTTGATTTTGAATTTTTGCATCTTTTCCATAAACTTCTTTTCTGCAGTGTTTTTTAATTCAAAATGTATGTGTCTTCATCTTCTCTTTTTTTTTCCTGTAGTTTCTTTTATTCGGAGTTATTTTAATGAAGGCACCAAGGTTCCTGGGTAATCTCATGCTGGCTGATATTTTTTTTAACATTTAATATAAAATTTTTCACACATAGGCAAATTTGAAATGTTTGCAATGAAATTTTATATACCTGCCACCTAGCTATTACCATGAATATTTTAGTATACTTGCTTTATCACATATCTGTCCATTTATCCATCCCACAGTTCTGGGTGATTTTTACCATTTTTCTCAGCCTC